>NC_133324.1:739636841-739943924 GCF_042186555.1 Aquarana catesbeiana
TGCTGGAGAGGTTATTGAAGGCAAATATACATGCATGACAAAAAAGAACATGAAACAAATCAAGCATGCGTGAGAAGAAAAAGGGGACATTCACACTATATTACAATGATGGTAAGTAGTGTTTGAGCTAAGAAATACATTACATTATCAAAGAATAAATAAAAGAACATGTGATGCTAATAAAAGAAAAAATTCTTACCTTAATATAGTCCTTCTGCAGGACCTGGATGATGGCAGAGCAGGTCTCTGGGATAATGATCCCCAGAGCCTGGGGGGAGATGCCTGTCGAGAACTTGAGGTCCTGCAGGCTTCTCCCCGTCGCCAAGTACCGCAACGTGGCAACTAGCCTCTGCTCCGGAGTGATGGCTTGCCTCATGCAGGTATCCTGCCTGCTGATATAGGGGGTCAGCAAAGCCACCAAACGATCAAAAACGGGGTCCGTCATCCGGAGAAAGTTCCTGAAATCCTCAGGATTATTCTCACGGATCTCACGGATCAATGGCATGTGACAGAACTGGTCACGCTGGAGCAACCAATTCTTGGTCCATGAACTCCTCCTCGCCCTGTTCATGGACTGGTCTTGGTCTGAAGAATAAACTACAGCACCAAGCACATACAATGCACGAGCTTGACGACGAGTACGTACAGGTAACATGGCTTCAAAATGGTCGGCTGGTCAGAACGCACTTAACAGAACGCACTGAAGAACAGCAAGGCCTGTGAAGAACGACCTGAAAATCAGGAACGAGCGGACAATAAAACAAAGATTTCTCAATGCCAACTGACCAAACGCACTGAAAAGCAGATACAAACCTCACAAGCACAGACTGAACAACAGTTAAAACGAACTGAAAAATACGAGTCTCACAAGCGCGAATCGTCTTTCACCAAACTTCTACTAACACGAGATAAACACGAGATTAGCAGAAGGAGCCCAAAGGGTGTCGTACGGGCTATTGAACTTCCGTTTTATAGTCTCGCCGGACTTGATGTACGTCACTGCGTACTAGGCTGTCAAACTTATGTGTGGTCGTGTGTAGGCAAGTCCGTTCGTTAGAAAGTCTGCCGCAAGTCCGCCGAAAGTCCGCAGGAAGTCTGTCGGACCGGCTGTCGGACTTTTGTAGATGAAAAGTCCGACCGTGTGTACGCGGCATTAGATATGAGGTCACCAATGTAACACATAAAGAGTGTGAGCAGTTCTTTCATGACACACTGCTATATATATGTTGCTATACCAATATGATGATAATCAGATATTAAAAGTAACATTGCTGATTATCACAAATCTCATGAGAACTGACCTTTGCTAAGCAAGAGAGCTTCTGATATTAGAATCGTTCAGCATACCCCATGTCTTATATGCCATAGCATAGCTTATAGGAGGAGAGTATAGGGGTGATACTTTTTCCAATTTTACACTGCAACAAATTTTTATAGCACACTTTTTCATGTTTTACAACTTATCAAGTTTTAAATATATTTTTGTGTTATAGATCCATTTTAAGGCTTGCATATACCAGATGCAGTTGAACGTGTTTTAAAATGCAGGAAAGTCAGGGGTATACGCTACTGTAATAGTGCTCCAGGATCACATACAAAGCCATTTCTACATAAACAGAAAGTCTTAAAGTGGTTATAAAAGCTACCGAGATAGCAAGGATAACTTGCCACAAATGTGTGGCAGTGTTGAATTGTAAGTCTGTTAGTTTGCTGCATATTTTCACTGGCAAGTTGTACACTTGCAAAGCACTTGAAACACAAGTTTTAGTTTACACTTTTCCAATTTGTAGCAAATTTGCATGGTAAGTCTCTAGCAAGAGCAAAGTTGCAGTGGGGAGTCTACAGCAAGTCTACAGCATGAAAATTCAGCTACAGTGACCCCTGTGGTGGGATGACTATTGCACGACATAACTGAACCAGAACTTGCATCAGACTTGCAGAATGTTTGCAAAGAAAGTTGATCTGGAGCCATGCAATGTGAACTTGCTGCAATTGTGCAACAAACTTGTGAAGTCTTGCAAGTCTAGCAATAGCTTAGCAAGTAATTTTCAAACTTACAAAATAATAAGCTGCGCTGTATATTAAGATTCTCTACATGAATCTTTACGAATCATGCCAATATACACTTATATATAAAAGTGTTCGCTATCACCAGTGATAAGTGCACATAGAACAGAATAGTGAAAAGATATATGTCAAAACAGAATAATAAAAAGATATATGTCAAAACATTTCTTGAATAAAATAAAAATTATTTAAATAAAAAAGTCCACTACAATAGACCAAAAAGTAATCAAAAAACGAAAAGTCCACTAATATAGACACTTTTCCAGAGGGTGGCTTAAAAATCTTTCATAAGTGGTGACATGCAGTTCCAACACTGGACGTGATGAGTGTAGGGGTATAATGCAAAGAGTGCCTCCACCACAGGAAATACTGCCGCTTACCAGCTCCCTAGATCTCCTTTTACAGAGACCCAACGTGCCTTAGGCTTTTACCCAGCCTCGGGTGTTACGGTGGCTGTCAGTGCTAGAAAGATTCCCCTCAGTTTCAATAGGAGATGTCATCTCATATGGTAAATGTTCGTTCATGGGCCAGGAAAAGATATAAAGCTTCCATAGTGTGATACGTTTTAAAAATTTTCATTTCATGTAGAGAATCTTAATATACAGTGCAGCTTATTATTTTGTATGTTAGTTTGAATGCGTGTGTCTTGCATTTATTAGTTGCAGCTAATTCACAGTTATCAAGTTTAACTTACATTTATATTTATATTTTTGGGATAGCGCAGTAATGACACTTTTGGAATTTTCAAACTTGCAGCACAATTGCTTGCTATCTGGGTAAAGATTTTTTACCTTAATGCTTTTAGTTCATTAACCGCTTGCCAACCAGCCACCGCAGTTATACTGCGGCAGGTTGGCTCCGCTGCACGAATCGCCGTAGCTGTACGTCGGTCCCTTTAATAGCTATAGCAGGAGCCGATGCGCATGGCCATTAGCCGCGATGTCCGCGATTGCTACACAGAGAGTCAGAATGGGGATTTGTCAATGTAAACAAACAGATCCCCGTTCTGACAGGGGAGTATATAGAGATCGTCTGTTCCCAGTGATCAGGAACAGCAATCTCTCTGTACTCCCTGTCAGTACACTCCCACCACAGTTAGAAACACCTCCCTAGGGAACACTTAACCCCTTGATCGACCCCTAGTGTTAACCCCTTCCCTGCCAGTGCCATTTATACAGTGATCAGTGGCTATTTTTAGCTCTGATTACTGTAATAATGTCAGTGGTCCCAAAAAAGTGTCAAAAGTGTTTGATCTGTCCACCATAATGTCGCAGTCCCGCTAAAAATCGCTGATCACTTATTATTATAAAATTAAAAATTATTATTATAAAATAAAATTATAATAAAAATGACATAAATATATCCCATATTTTGTAGACGCTATAACTTTTTTTTTTCAAAATTGTTGCTTTTTTTTTGTTTATAGCTTTTTTTGTTTTACAAAAAATAAAAACCGCAGAGGTGATCAAATACCACCAAAAAAAGAGCTCTATTTGTGGGAAAAAAAGGACATCAATTTTGTTTGTGTACAGCATCGCATGACTGCGCAATTGTCAGTGAAAACAACGCAGTGCGGTATTGCAAAAAATGGCCTGGTTATTAAAGGGTTAAATCCTTCTGGGGCTGAAGTGGTTAAGGTAAAAAACTTTCTGAGTACCCCTCCCCCCAGCCCCCCCTTATACTTACCTGAGCCCGATCTTGATCCAGTGCCGTGCATGTAAGCAGCTGCTCTCTTGGCTTTCCCACTCCTTTGCAATTGGCTCCCACTGCTGTGAATCACAGCCAGTGAGGAGGGAGCAGGGGGAGGGGCCAAGCTGTTGCCTGTATTTCTATAGACACACAGAGCCGGCTCGGGAGCGAGCCTGCATGGGTGCCTCCAGGGCAAAGGGCTTGCTATGGTGGCCACCTGACAGAGGGGAGGAGCAAGGAGCTGGCGTGGGACCCCAGAAGAGGAGGATTTGGGCTGCCCTGTGCAAAACCATTGCACAGAGCAGGTAATTATGACATGTTTGTTATTTGAAATAAAATAAAAATCATGAGTTTACCCTCTTCTTCAAGGCAAACAAAAAAAATCTTTCAGCAACAATTGTAAAAAGCTTAACTCCAGCAAAACAAGAAAACAAAAATCTGCTTATCTTCAACACAAATAAAACATTACAGTGCATCAGCCACACAAGAGTTTTAACCGCAGGAAAAGTCAAGTCTGAGCCCTTTTGGCAGCTTCCAGCAGACATGCAGCACTTAAGAGAGTTGTCTCTCCTCCAAACTCCTTCTTATTTCACACCTGCTCCAGGAGCTTCCCGTCTTTAAGGGCTGCTCTCTAGAAATAGGCTTAACCCTTCCAGGACCAGAGTCCCCGTAATCAGGGGTGGAGGTTTTTTCACGCTCTGAACCTCCAGATTTCAGGTTTCAAATAAAATGTTATCAGTCCAGAGGGGACTGTAAGTCAATCCTCTCCTCTTAGATTGGACTGTCCCAGGACCCCTCATTCTGTATGGGTGAAAACCCCTGAGTACACCAGCTGAACACAAGTCATCCCCCTAAAAGCGACCACAACCCCAATAAGGGTTAAACACAATGCCAGTCTTGGACCCATCCCTGTCATGCTGTACAGAACACATGTGTGAGAAAAATTGTGTGGATTGCTGTGTAGACCAGCCCTTAAAGTATAACTGTATTTAGGCTATGGACATGTGAATAGTAATATATACATAACAAGCAGTTAATAAACTTTAAACAAGGCATCACTGACCTCTTTAATTGCAGCCATTATACAGTAATTATTTCTTACATTTCGCAACCAAGGCTTCCCATTTTTACTTTCACATTACCTTGCTCAGCTCCTCCCTCTCAGCAGTGACTTGCTAGCATGCCAACCTCAAAATCGAATCCAACCAAAGCAGGTGCACAGGAAGTAAGGGGTAGAGAAAAGTGCTGAGACCTGACAAAAACAAACACTGCTTCCATTATTATATTGAGGATGAATTGCTCCACAGGCAATGTAACTACAGAGGTCAGGGTGGGTTTATTTTAAAGCCTATTTACTACTTATAAAGAAAATGTGTATATTATTTTGCTTATAATTCTTTTTTTTGCTTTTGGTTGTTTGAAAGAGCTGCAAAAAGCCAATAAATATTGTTTCACAGAAAACCCCTACTTTTCTGAAACTGCGCCGGACTTAAGTTTAATGGTAAAATGAATACAAATTACAAATGAATACTGTGACAGACCTAGCCGGGAGAGAGACTTTTGGAGGGGACTGAATGCTAGCCTCTTGCCGATCGATCGTGGACCCTGGCATTTGGGGGAATGGTGCTCTTTGTGAGCTGTATGCCTGGGGACCCTTGAGGTGACATTACTGTGGATTCGGGTCCTGGTCCCCCAGGACACACAGACTCTGGGGACCCTGGATTTGCCATATTGGAATAGTGACTGATTCATACCGTTGGGACTCCTACTAGTATGGGATCTAAGAGTCATTAGATCCCCATTGTTGTTTGTGTTTAATTAACTCTGCTATTGTGATAATGTTGATTGGATTTTCTGAACTACAAGATGGCCAGTCTGGCCTAAAGGTCATGTCTGAGTCATCTAGGCTGTCTAAAGGGATTAGTTAATTAGCTCATGTTAATTAGGTTAATTAGGTTACAGCTGTATTGTTAGAGTAATATGAGCAGGAGGTCTGCACCTCCACGTTTAGTGCATAAAAGAGCCTGTATTTTGCAATATAGGAGTTTCCTGGTTGAACTTACATACAGCCTGCCTGGTGTTTGTTCTGAGCTACACAACTGGATTAGAACGGCACATAGCTGTAGTTCTAATCCCGGAGCATCGGATGACTGAACCATCAGACGTGCGATCTGCAATCTGATGCTATAGCTGCAGAGAAGTGTCGGGAGAGTGGAATCGAGTGAGCAAGGGGCTCGTTACAAATACAAAAAAGTTTGTTTTAGAGCTCTTCTTTAATTTTGGTCTGACATTTTTTTAAATGATATACATCTCTGCACCAGGAACAAGAAGAACTGAAGATGCGTAGCCTCTAGGGACTGCAGCTTCTTGCTGATGCTTCACCGACATCGGCATTTTGTGTTCAGTTTTGTCTTCAGGCTATTTTCACACTGTGCATTGTCCTTATGTGATCACAGTTTATAAAAAAAAAAATGTTTTATGTTCACTGAAACTTTAGCTAAAATATAATTTCCTCTACCTTCCTCCCAGCTGTGCTCACTGCGATTCTCGTGTGCTGACAAGCAGATGACACTTTTTTCTTGTACCAAGACTCCAGCCTATTTCTACTGATTTACTCACATTTTTCTGTTTTCAAGGCAGACTGAGCAGTTATGATTAATGCAACCAAAACTTGAACAAATAGCTTTGCATACCACAGAGATATCAGCAAATAAATCAATTGCTGTTCACAAAGGACCAGTTAACCAAGTCTTTTGCAGATGATTCTCTGACTGTTTTAATGTCTCAATCACATCAAGTATGTGCATGGGACAGTACAAGACTATTCACTGTACATCTGACACAGCAGATGGTATTGGGACACACAAGCCATCTGCCAAGTCCACATCAACAGGGGTTTCCCTGCACAGTGTGATCATAAGAACTGCAGCACTGCACATTGTGATCATAACAAGATCACATTTCATTTGTGTTTTAATAAAATATTATTTGAGGGACCTGGGGAAACTATAAAGGGTAGGCAGTAAAAAAACAATACATTTTAGGCAGGCATTAAAGATTACTCCCTATTTTGTTTAAAGGGAATCTGTTTTGGGATTTTGGAATATTTTTTTGGTTTTAGTTTAAGCTGATGCATAAAGTGATATTTGTACTGTTTGTGAAGAGTTCTTATTTTACAAAAAAATATTTAATTTGTGTGTCTTCAAATAAGAAAGCCCAGCACTAGCTCTGTACTTGTCCAGACAGTTTCATCTCTATTAGAAGGAGTGGTGGTGTGTGTGTGTGTGTGGTGGGGTATATTCCAACTCTGACTTGTTCAACTACGAGTACAATGTGAGTACCTGCTGTTTCGGTTCATTATCACAGCACAGCAGGGAACCAACTATCCGAATCAATTGTGAGCTAAACTCATATTTACTGCAACTCTAAAGACTAGCTTTAAAGACTTTCAATAATTAAAACTCCTATTACAAGGTATATCATTTGATTTGTAGTGCAGTGCAGACTTCTGGTGAAAATTGTAATCTTGGTGCCTTCTATAAACAAATGCATTTAGTTTAGTATATTGCAAGGAAGTGGCATTAGAATTTGTTGGCAATTTTAGAATATTGTCTGCAAATTAATAAAGAAAAGTAATTGTTAAATATATATAAATGCAAATGTCCTGGGTAGCAATTATCATATCAATCTTATCTGTTTTTTCTAGTGAAAGCAGTTTTCCTATAAGGCTAGGAGTACATGACCTTCTAAAGCCTCATACGCACAATCGGATTGTTTGCCAACAAAACCATGGAATTTTGTCCAAAGGGCCTTGGCCCAAACTTGTCTTGCATACACACGGCACACAATTGTTGGCCAACAAATTTGAATATAGTGACGTACTAGATGTACTACGAGCTGATAAAAAGGAAGTTCAATAGTCATGCGCCACCCTTTGGGCTCCTTCTGCTAATCTCGCGCTAGTAAAAGTTTGGTAAGTGTCGATTCTCACTTTTCAGTTCGTGCTTGTCAGTTCGTTTCTGTTTTTCAGGTCGTGTTTGTCAGTTCGTTTCTGTTTTTCAGGTCATGTTTGTCAGTTCGTTTCTGATTTTTAATGCGTGCTTGTCAGTTAGTTTCTGAACGTCCGTTCGTCTACTAGCCATGTGGTGTTCTCACGTTACCTGTCCAAAACATCTACCCATTACCCCCCCACCATAACATTTTTAGAATGGGACACCAAAGGGGGTACTCATTTTAAAAAATGTTATACTTATGTTGGCCAAGAATGTTTGTGTCAAAATCTACTTGCAATGTTATGTGCAAAAGTAATATTTTTTTTATTGTTTGACTCCACAGTTTCCTTCAAACCCACAGCAATGGCAGGCTTTTGCAGCCCAGTCCCAGGATCAGTGGCATTTTCCCAACTGTGGTGGGGCGATTGATGGGAAGCATGTCCGGATTGTCCCACCACCCAACTTGGGCTCCTATTATTATAACTATATGGGCTTTTGCAGCATAGTCATGATAGCGGTACTGTCTGCCAACTACGAGTTCCTGTACCTGGATGTTGGCAAGAACGGCTGCAACTCTGACAGAAGAGTGATTGAACAGACCGAATTTTACCATCAGCTCCAGAATGGCACATTACATTTGCCACCTGCTGAGGACAATGTCGAGGGCCTTGATTTTGTGTTTGTGGCAGATAAGGCCTTTGCTCTGGGAGAATATCTAATGAAGCCCTTTCCTATGAGGAACTTCACCCCAGAGCAGAGGATCTACAATTACAGGCTCTCTCATGCCAGAAGGGTTGTGGAAAACACCTTTGGCATACTCTTCATTCATTCAGGCTGTTTCTAACCTAAATTAACCTGGTCGAATACAAGATCAACCATGTGGAATTGTGCTGCTGCATACTCCACAAATACGTACGGAGGAATGCAAGCAGCTACCTTGCCTCACTGCAAAGTGAGGTTGACCTTTCAGTGTCAGGCCCAGCTGATCCTGAAGTGATGACGGCTCTGGAAACTGGCCGTGCTGGGTTGCCCTCCCAAACGGCCCGAGATGTCTGGCAACAATATATGGACTACTTTGTGGGTAGAGGGGCAGTGGCTTGGCAGCAAACTGTTGCTGATTGTGAATACATCTTTGATTGGATACTAAACCCCTATTTCGTTTGAACTACTGTTTGTGTTTCTTATCTTTCTTTCTTAGGTTCTCAAATGGCCTTAATTTGGGCTATTTTCTACAATAGTGCAAACATACCTTATTTGCTCCATGGGGTGACAATCTCTTCTTCAGCTAACTATTATGTTGTGCTGTGGGTCTGCTACACACACGCGAATGTGAATGAATTTTATTCATTCACATGTTCACCCTCACACATTCACACATTCTTGCCATTTATTTTTCCCATTGCCAGTACTTCTATGATCATTATATATATATATATTTCCTTTTTCACACCCTTTTTCATAATGTTTTTCACTTCCCTTTTCATTCGCCTTTTCATTCATTTATTCACTTTTTCTTTTTCTGCCACACAGCACCTGGTAGGCGCTTGATACGCGCATAACCTGTATCATATATTTCCATATAGTGATCGTCGACCTGCTCCCGGGGTTTGGCTTTCTACCCTGGTTTCTGTCCGGCTACTCCCCGCTTCAGTCCCGGGTGAGACTACTTATACCAGACCACCTTTTAACCCCACATTTGGAGCTGAACTTAATTCCTGGGCTACTTTGTAAGTAGTAAAGGAATTACCCATATTTTTTCATCCTTAGGATAAAATGCATAGCTAGCTATTAAATCCATCAACTATTTCCTTACTTTATAGCTTAATACCTGCATCCAACTCCTGACGATTGGCACAAGGCCATGAAACGCATAGAGTGTTCATCCAGGGTTGCCAAGCCACGCTTGCTCCAATAACTTTAACCAATCATATTTTTTACTTTCAATATATCTTTATTTTCAAGCAGTTCAAGAGATAGACATAACAATTTGATGGACCGACATAAAGGCCTGAAATACAAAAATACAAACAGATATGAACAAAAATTAGAAGGAATCGGCATCAAGGATCTTACTGGTGATACAGAACCATACAGTGGGTCTAAGTAGGAGGCATTCAGACTTTACCTTTGACTAGTGTGCATTATGGTGGTGGGCAGTCTGGTTAAGAGGACTAGTGGGCTAGGAAGACACACCCATCCCGGGCACCCCAAATGGGATCATTCTGTCAGGTACCCCCCCACCGCCCCCCACCCCTAGTTGGTTTTGTGAGGCCATAGGTCCTGTCATAGGTGGCCCCTGCTTATCGCAGGAATGGTGTCACTTACACAAACAGGCTTTCAGTGTTGCCGAGTTAGCTCCGTAACAGACAGCAAATGTAAAAACCTTAAATCGAACCGTACTAAGAAAGATGATAGAAGAAGAGGGGGACACATTTTAAGGGTCCACACCTTAAAATTTGTGGGATGTGTCTGATAGGATACTGGCTAATTTTTCTTGGGTCATTATTCATGAGATCTTGTGCTATATAGCTAAGGAGGATATCTTTGGTTGTTTCCATGCTCTGGCGATGGTGAATTTTGCCCCCAGGAGCATAAAGTGAATCAACTTTCAATTAGATTTGGAGATATGTGGAATTTGGGGGTTGAGAAGGGATACGGATGCAGACCTGGGGATCATGCACTCAGTGACTTTGTAATGAGGTTAAAGATTCTCTTCCATACTGGTCTGATTCTGGGACATTCTCACCAGACGTGCACCATCGAGCCCAAGAGTTGGCAGCCCCTGAAGCAACTGGGATCTGCTGTTGGGTAAATGGTTGCGAGCCTGGTGGGAGTCATGTACCATCGCATTCGTACTTTTACATTTGCTTCCATAAGTGATGTGTTTAGGACACCCCGGAAGGCTCTAGAGCAAGCTGCCTGCCAGGTCCCGAGGTCCCACTCGTGTTGGAGGTCAGCCTCCCAAGCCATCATATACGTAGATTTCCCTGTCGGTCGGGTGAGTGATGAGTAGATGACTGATATACCACCCCTTTGCCCCATGGCCTGCCCACACCAGAGCTCATAGTCCGTGAATTTGGGTGGGAGTGGTTTTTCCACCCAGATTTTGTGTAATAAGTGTGAAATCTGTCCGAATCTGAATTTCTCAGAATATGGAAGATCCAGGTTGTTAATACATTGGCCCACGGTAAGTGGGCCTCTAGCTGTGAAGAAATGTCCTATGTGGTACAGGCCTTTGTCAAGCCACCATTTGAAGGCTTTAATGTCCAGTCCGGGAGGAAAGTTTGGGTTATGGAATATATGGGCTAGGGGTTGTCCCTTAGAACCAAGGTAGGAAGATTGCGGATACTATCCCAAAGGGTGAAAGAATGAGAAAGGGAAGGTGACATAATTGGTGGTCTTTGTTTTTGGGGGCACTATAGTAGGTAATCCAGGGTGTATTGTGGGATAGCCTGCCTTTCTATATGGACCCAGTCTGGTTTTTCTAGTCTTGTATATACTGAAGATAATTGGGCCAGTCTGGCAGCCAAGTAATATTTGTACAGATGCGGTAATCCCACCCCGCCCTTTCTTCTGTGGAGATATAGAGTGTGTTGGGGAATCCTTTATCCTGAGTTGCCCCAGATAAATTTTAATAATTTACTTTGTAAAGACCTCAAGTGGTCCTTTCGGATTGAAATGGGAAGGAGAAGGCAAATTTATTAAATACTTTCTTCAGCTCTGTGTATACAAAGGAGCATGGGGGAGCTCATGTCAATAATGGGGGTGGTATTGACACAGCCCCGAATGATCCACAATGGCTCAAAAGTGATATGGTCCAGAAATATTTAGACAGAATAAAGGTGGATAAAGCACCTGGACCTGATGGCATCCACCCACGGATCCTAAAAGAATTGAGCTCTGTAATTTCAAAGCCATTTTATCTAATTTTTAGGGACTCATTAATGACGGGAATAGTACCACTGGATTGGCGCAGGGCGAATATGGTGCCTTTATTTAAAAAGGGATCAAAGTCTTTACCAAGTAACTATAGACCTGTTAGTTTAACTTCTATAGTCGGGAAGATACTGGAGCATTTAATAAAAGACCACATAGACGAGTTCTTGCTGGAAAAAAACATTTTAAGCAAGAGACAGCATGGATTCATGAAAGACAGAAGTTGTCAGACAAACCTGATTTCTTTTTATGAATAGGTAAGTAAAACCTTGGACAGAGGGGTGGCTGTGGACATGGTATACTTGGATTTTGCAAAAGCGTTTGATACAGTTCCGCACACACGGCTCATGTGTAAGTTAAAGTCTAGAGGCTTGGAAATATCAGTTTGTAAATGGATAGAAAACTGGCTAAAAGACAGAATTCAGAGAGTAGTGGTTAATGATTCGTACTCTGAATGGTCTAGGGTTATCAGTGGTGTACCCCAAGGTTCAGTGCTTTATAAATGATATTGGGTCAGGGATCAAAAGTAACATTTCTGTCTTTGCAGATGACACCAAGCTATGCAGTGGAATAAAGTCCTTACAGGATGTCTCCAATTTACAAGCTGACCTTTAGTGCTCAGTTTGAAGCTGTGGAGCTTGGTGTAAGTGGAGCTGGATTAAGTGGGAGTTAAAAACAAGTGTTAGATTATACAAGTCTTGCTGTCTGTTGGTGTTTGTTTGCTGTCTGTTGGTGTTTGTTTGCTGTCTGTTGGTGTGTGTTTGCTGTCTGTTGGTGTTTGCTGGGTTGCATTTTGGGGACTTTTCCTTTTAGTTTTTAATTTGCCTTTTGCTGTCACTTTTTAAATAGCTTTTTTTTTTTTCTTGTTTCATCAGTCTATCAATTAAAGGGTGTGGTTAATTGCTCACAGGTGCCTATTTAACTTGTTGTAGGACTCAGTCTGAGCGTGCTCAGTTTGAAGCTGTGGAGCCTGGCGTAAGTGGAGCTGGATTAAGTGGGAGTTAAAAACAAGTGTTAGATTATACAAGTCTTGCTGTCTGTTGGTGTTTGTTTGCTGTCTGTTGGTGTTTGTTTGCTGTCTGTTGGTGTTTGTTTGTTGTCTGTTGGTGTTTGTTTGCTGTCTGTTGGTGTGTGTTTGCTGTCTGTTGGTGTTTGCTGGGTTGCATTTTGGGGACTTTTCCTTTTAGTTTTTAATTTGCCTTTTGCTGTCACTTTTTAAATAGCTTTTTTTTTTTTTCTTGTTTCATCAGTCTATCAATTAAGGGGTGTGGTTAATTGCTCACAGGTGCCTATTTAACTTGTTGTAGGACTCAGTCTGAGCGTGCTCAGTTTGAAGCTGTGGAGCTTGGTGTAAGTGGAGCTGGATTAAGTGGGAGTTAAAAACAAGTGTTAGATTATACAAGTCTTGCTGTCTGTTGGTGTTTGTTTGCTGTCTGTTGGTGTTTGTTTGCTGTCTGTTGGTGTGTGTTTGCTGTCTGTTGGTGTGTGTTTGCTGTCTGTTGGTGTTTGCTGGGTTGCATTTTGGGGACTTTTCCTTTTAGTTTTTAATTTGCCTTTTGCTGTCACTTTTTAAATAGCTTTTTTTTTTTTTTTTTTTTTTTCTTGTTTCATCAGTCTATCAATTAAGGGGTGTGGTTAATTGCTCACATGTGCCTATTTAACTTGTTGTAGGACTCAGTCTGAGCGTGCTCAGTTTGAAGCTGTGGAGCTTGGTGTAAGTGGAGCTGGATTAAGTGGGAGTTAAAAACAAGTGTTAGATTATACAAGTCTTGCTGTCTGTTGGTGTTTGTTTGCTGTCTGTTGGTGTTTGTTTGCTGTCTGTTGGTGTGTGTTTGCTGTCTGTTGGTGTGTGTTTGCTGTCTGTTGGTGTTTGCTGGGTTGCATTTTGGGGACTTTTCCTTTTAGTTTTTAATTTGCCTTTTGCTGTCACTTTTTAAATAGCTTTTTTTTTTTTTTTTTCTTGTTTCATCAGTCTATCAATTAAGGGGTGTGGTTAATTGCTCACATGTGCCTATTTAACTTGTTGTAGGACTCAGTCTGAGCGTGCTCAGTTTGAAGCTGTGGAGCTTGGTGTAAGTGGAGCTGGATTAAGTGGGAGTTAAAAACA
This sequence comes from Aquarana catesbeiana, assembly GCF_042186555.1. Lineage (NCBI taxonomy): Eukaryota > Metazoa > Chordata > Amphibia > Anura > Ranidae > Aquarana > Aquarana catesbeiana. Next base: position 739,650,633 of record NC_133324.1, read on the forward strand.
AGTGTTAGATTATACAAGTCTTGCTGTCTGTTGGTGTTTGTTTGCTGTCTGTTGGTGTGTGTTTGCTGTCTGTTGGTGTTTGCTGGGTTGCATTTTGGGGACTTTTCCTTTTAGTTTTTAATTTGCCTTTTGCTGTCACTTTTTAAATAGCTTTTTTTTTTTTCTTGTTTCATCAGTCTATCAATTAAGGGGTGTGGTTAATTGCTCACAGGTGCATATTTAACTTGTTGTAGGACTCAGTCTGAGCGTGCTCAGTTTGAAACTGTGGAGCTTGGTGTAAGTGGAGCTGGATTAAGTGGGAGTTAAAAACAGGAGTTTAAAACAGGAGGTTATAACAGGGGTCATAGTACCTGTGTAGTGTGAGTATCTAAGTGTTGTCTGAGTAGTGTGTGTGGATCGTTAGTACTTGTGTATTGTGTACCTGTGTATTGTCTTGTCGTGTACCTGTGTATTGTCTTGAGTATTAGTGCCAGGAAGCTAGTTGTTAGGTAATTTGGACAGGGTAAAATCCCCAAATCCTCACTAAATTTAATAGGTACGATGCCCGGCGGGTGTGGAGAGGCGACTCTTTGTACATCTTGCCGCATGTATGCGTTCCTTGATCATCCGATCGAGGGCGAATACTGCTGTGCAAAATGTAAGCACATTGTTTCCCTGGAAGCCCAGGTTCTGAATCTGGGGAAGCAACTGTCAGCACTGAGAAGTCCCTCCATACTAAAGGTGAGCCAGGAACGTACACGGCAGGTGCCGGCAGGGGCCAGCACAGAGGCGGGTGGAGACAAAGAGGTGCAGGCACTAGCAAAGAGTAGATGGGTGACAGTCAGGAGGGGTAGAGGGGGAAGTGCCAGAGAGGCCGATCCAGGACTGGAGCATCCCAATAAGTACGCTCCATTGAGTGACATTGGTGAAACCAGTCAGGGACCAGCACTGCTGGAGATGAGGGACTCTCCTAGCTGCCAGGGGAAGAATTCCTCCAGTGAGAGTGGGGGGGCAGCAAAGGGAAAGGAAAGACAGATTCTGGTGGTAGGGGACTCAATTCTTAGAAGGACAGAGAGGGCAATCTGTAACCAAGACCTGAAACGCCGAACAGTATGTTGTCTACCGGGCGCTCGGGTTCGGCACATCACGGATCTTGTGGACAGATTACTGGGAGGGGCTGGGGAAGACCCGGCTGTCATGGTGCACTTTGGCACCAATGACAAAGTCAGAGGCAGATGGAGTGTCCTAAAGAACGATTTTAGGGACTTAGGAGCTAAATTGAGGAAAAGGACCTCCAAGGTAGTGTTCTCAGGAATACTACCGGTACATCGAGCCACACCAGAGAGGCAGAGGGAGATTAGGGAAGTAAACAAGTGGCTGAAGAGCTGGTGTAGTAAGGAGGGGTTTGGGTTCCTGGAGGACTGGGCCGACTTCTCAGTCGGTAACCGGTACTATAGAAGGGACGGACTGCACCTAAATGAGGAGGGTGCAGATCTGCTGGGAATGAAGATGGCCAAAAAGTTAGAGGGGTTTTTAAACTAGGCGATGGGGGGGAGGGTCCAGAGACAGTGATAGCCGGAAGATATTCCAGAGGGTAGTATTGGGGGCATTAGTGGTAGGTTAACCAAAGCACAAAAACACAAGGTGAGTATAGTAGCAAGTCCAAGTTGCAATCTTGAAACACCCAATACGAGGACAATATGCGACCGGTCTAAACTATGTGGCATGTTCACCAATGCCAGGAGCCTGGCGGACAAGATGGGTGAACTAGAGATACTGTTGTACAAGGAGGATTTGGATTTTGTGGGAATTTCAGAGACCTGGTTTAACAGCTCTCATGATTGGCTGGCAAACATTCAAGGGTATACCCTATACCGCAAGGATAGAGAGGGTAAAAAAGGGGGAGGGGTGCCTATATATCAAGAATAATGTACAAGTGAATGTGAGAGATGACATCACTGAGGGGCCTAGGGAGGAGGTGGAATCTTTATGGGTAGAGCTCCAAAGGGATGAAGCTAAGGGGAAAGTAATACTGGGAGTATGCTATAGGCCCCCTAACCTGAGGGAGGAAGTGGAGACGGATCTCCTATCACAAATTGGATTAGCAGCAAGGATGGGAAGTGTTATCATAATGGGGGATTTTAATTATCCAGACATAGACTGGGCGGAGGGAACCGCGCATTCATTTAAGGCTCGCCAGTTCCTTAGTGTCTTGCAGGACAATTTTATGGGTCAGATGGTAGATGCACCAACTAGAAATAAAACATTACTAGATCTACTGATTACCAACAATACAGACCTGATAACAGATGTGGAAATACGGGGCAATTTAGGTAACAGCGATCACAGGTCAATTAGTTTCAGTATAAATCACACAAATAGGAGACATGAAGGGAACACAAAGACACTGAATTTCAACTTCCCTAAACTACAAACCTTGCTAAAAGGCATAAATTGGGATAAAATATTAGGAACAAAGAATACGGAGGAGAGATGGGTTTGCTTTAAGAGCATATTAAATAAGGGCATTAGCCAATGTATCCCATTGGGTAATAAATTTAAAAGAGCGAACAAACATCCTGGATGGCTTAACTCCAATGTAAAAATGCATATAAAAGCAAAGGAGAAGGCCTTCAAAAAATACAAGGTTGAGGGATCATCCACAGCATTCAGAATTTATAAAGAATGCAATAAGAAATGTAAGGGTGCAATTAGGATGGCTAAGATAGAACATGAAAGACACATAGCGGAGGAGAGCAAAAAAAATCCCAAGAAATTCTTTAAGTATGTAAACAGTAAAAAAGGGAGGACAGACCATATTGGCCCCATAAAGAATGAGGAAGGACATCTGGTTACAAAGGATGGGGAGATGGCAAAGGTATTGAATTTATTCTTCTCCTCAGTCTTCACGAGTGAATCGGGGAGCTTCAGTAACCAAAACTGCAGTGTTTATCCTCATGACACAACACAGGAAGCACCTACATGGTTAACAGAGGACGGAATTAAAATTAGACTTGAGAAACTTAACATTAATAAATCACCGGGACCAGATGGCTTGCATCCGAGGGTACTTAGGGAACTCAGTCAGGTGATTGCCAGACCGTTGTTCCTAATTTTTACAGACAGTCTATTGACTGGAATGGTACCAGCTGATTGGAGAAAAGCCAATGTAGCACCAATATTTAAAAAGGGCCCAAAAAACATCCCTGGGAATTACAGACCAGTTAGCCTAACATCAATAGTATGTAAACTCTTGGAGGGGATGATAAGGGACTATATACAAGATTTTAGTAATAAGAATGATATCATTAGCAGTAATCAGCATGGATTCATGAAGAATCGTTCTTGCCAAACCAATCTATTAACCTTCTATGAGGAGGTGAGTTGCCATCTAGATAAAGGAAGGCCCGTAGACGTGGTGTATCTGGATTTTGCAAAAGCATTTGACACAGTTCCCCATAAACGTTTACTGTACAAAATAAGGTGCGTTGGCATGGACCATAGGGTGAGTACATGGATTGAAAACTGGCTACAAGGGCGTGTTCAGAGGGTGGTGATAAATGGGGAGTACTCAGAATGGTCAGGGGTGGGTAGTGGGGTTCCCCAGGGTTCTGTGCTGGGACCAATCCTATTTAATTTGTTCATAAACGACCTGGAGGATGGGATAAACAGTTCAATCTCTGTATTTGCAGACGATACTAAGCTAAGCAGGGCAATAACTTCTCCGCAGGATGTGGAAATCTTGCAAAAAGACCTGAACAAATTAATGGGGTGGGCGACTACATGGCAAATGAGGTTCAATGTAGAAAAATGTAAAATAATGCATTTGGGTGGCAAAAATATGAATGCAATCTATACACTGGGGGGAGAACCTCTGGGGGAATCTAGGATGGAAAAGGACCTGGGGGTCCTAGTGGATGATAGGCTCAGCAATGGCATGCAATGCCAAGCTGCTGCTAATAAAGCAAACAGAATATTGGCATGCATTAAAAGGGGGATCAACTGCAGAGATAAAACGATAATTCTCCCGCTCTACAAGACTCTGGTCCGCCCGCACCTGGAGTATGCTGTCCAGTTCTGGGCACCAGTCCTCAGGAGGGACGTACTGGAAATGGAGCGAGTACAAAGAAGGGCAACAAAGCTAATAAAGGGTCTGGAGGATCTTAGTTATGAGGAAAGGTTGCGAGCACTGAACTTATTCTCTCTGGAAAAGAGACGCTTGAGAGGGGATATGATTTCAATTTACAAATACTGTACTGGTGACCCCACAATAGGGATAAAACTTTTTCGCAGAAGAGAGTTTAATAGAACTCGTGGCCACTCATTACAATTAGAAGAAAAGAGGTTTAACCTTAAACTACGTAGAGGGTTCTTTACTGTAAGAGCGGCAAGGATGTGGAATTCCCTTCCACAGGCGGTGGTCTCAGCGGGGAGCATTGATAGCTTCAAGAAACTATTAGATAATCACCTGAATGACCGCAATATACAGGGATATGTAATGTAATACTGACACATAATCACACACATAGGTTGGACTTGATGGACTTGTGTCTTTTTTCAACCTCACCTACTATGTAACTATGTAACTATGTAATGCTCTGTCTGACTGGGTGTCTATGTGGCAGATGAGGTTTAATGTTGAGAAATGTAAAGTTATGCACTTTGGGGCTAAGAATATGCATGCATCATACATACTAGGGGGAGTACAACTGGGGGAATCCATAGTGGAGAAGGATCTGGGGGTTTTTGTAGATCATAAGCTCAATAATAGCATACAATGCCAAGCTGCGGTTTCCAAAGCGAGCAAAGTCCTTTCTTGTATTAAGAGAGGTATGGACTCCAGAGAGAGAGATATAATTTTGCCCCTGTTCAAATCATTAGTAAGACCTCATCTGGAATATGCAGTTCAGTTTTGGGCTCCAGTTCTCAAAAAGGATATCGGGGAACTGGAGAAAGTGCAGAGAAGGGCAACCAAACTGATAAGAGGCATGGGGAGCTCAGCTATGAGGAAAGATTAGAGGAACTGAATTTATTCACTCTTGAGAAGAGGAGAATAAGGGGGGATATGATCAACATGTTCAAATATATAAGGGGTCCATATAGTGAACTTGGTGTTGAGTTATTCACTTTACGGTCAACACAGAGGACACGGGGGCACTCTTCACGACTGGAGGAAAAGAGATTTAATCTCCAAATACGGAAAGGTTTCTTCACAGTAAGAGCTGTGAAAATGTGAAATAGACTCCCGCCAGAGGATGCTTCTTGCCAGCTCAGTAGATTGCTTTAACCACTTGAGCCCCGGACCATTATGCTGCCTAAGGACCAGAGGTCTTTTTCCAATTTGGCACTGCGTCGCTTTAACTGCTAATTGCGCGGTTATGCAATGCTGTACCCAAACGAAATTTGCGTCCTTTTCTTCCCACAAATAGAGCTTTCTTTTGATGGTATTTGATCACTTCTGCAGTTTTTATTTTTTGCGCTATAAACGGAAAAAGACCGAAAATTTTGAAAAAAAATGATATTTTCTACTTTTTGTTATAAAAAAAATCCAATAAACTCAATTTTAGTCATACATTTAGGCCAAAATGTATTCGGCCACATGTCTTTGGTAAAAAAAATGTCAATAAGCGTATATTTATTGGTTTGCGCAAAAGTTATAGCGTCTACAAACTAGGGTACATTTTCTGGAATTTACACAGCTTTTAGTTTATGACTGCCTATGTCATTTCTTGAGGTGCTAAAATGGCAGGGCAGTACAAAACCCCCCCAAATGACCCCATTTTGGAAAGTAGACACCCCAAGGAAATTGCTGATAGGCATGTTGAACCCATTGAATATTTATTTTTTTTGTCCCAAGTGATTGAATAATGACAAAAAAAAAAAAAAAAAAAAATATTTACAAAAAGTTGTCACTAAATGATATATTGCTCACACAGGCCATGGGCCTATGTGGAATTGCACCCCAAAATATATTCAGCTACTTCTCCTGAGTACGGGGATACCACATGTGTGGGACTTTTTGGGAGCCTAGCCGCGTATGGGACCCCGAAAACCAATCACCGCCTTCAGGATTTCTAAGGGTGTAACTTTTTGATTTCACTCTTCACTGCCTATCACAGTTTCGGAGGCCATGGAATGCCCAGGTGGCACAACCCCCCCCCAAATGACCCCGTTTTGGAAAGTAGACACCCCAAGCTATTTGCTGAGAGGCATATTGAGTTCATGGAATATTTTATATTTTGACACAAGTTGCGGGAAAGTGACACTTTTTTTTTTTTTTTTTTTTTTTTTGCACAAAGTTGTCACTAAATGATATATTGCTCACACAGGCCATGGGCCTATGTGGAATTGCACCCCAAAATACATTTAGCTGCTTCTCCTGAGTATGGGGATACCACATGTGTGGGACTTTTTGGGAGCCTAGCCGCGTACGGGGCCCCGAAAACCAATCACCGCCTTCAGCGTTTTTAAGGGCGTGAATTTTTGATTTTACTCTTCACTGCCTAACACCGTTTCGGAGGCCATGGAATGCCCAGGTGGCACAAACCCCCCCCAAATGACCCCATTTTGGAAAGTAGACACCCCAAGCTATTTGCTGAGAGGCATGGTGAGTATTTTGCAGCTCTCATTTGTTTTTGAAAATGAAGAAAGACAAGAAAAAACTTTTTTTTTTTTTCTTTTTTCAAATTTCAAAACTTTGTGACAAAAAGTGAGGTCTGCAAAATACTCACTATACCTCTCAGCAAATAGCTTGGGGTGTCTACTTTCCAAAATGGGGTCATTTGGGGGGGTTTTGTGCCACCTGGGCATTCCATGGCCTCCGAAACTGTGATAGGCAGTGAAGAGTGAAATCAAAAATTCACGCCCCTTAGAAAGCCTGAAGGCGGTGCTTGGTTTTCGGGGTCCCGTACACGGCTAGGCTCCCAAAAAGTCTCACACATATGGTATCCCCGTACTCAGGAGAAGCAGCAGAATGTATTTTGGGGTGTAATTTCACATATTCCCATGGCATGTTTGAGCAATATATCATTTAGTGACAACTTTGTGCAAAAAAAAAAAAAAAAAAAAAAAATTTGTCTCTTTCCCGCAACTTGTGTCGCAATATAAAATATTCCATGGACTCGACATGCCTCTCAGCAAATAGCTTGGGGTGTCTACTTTCCAAAATGGGGTCATTTGGGGGGGTTTTGAACTGTCCTGGCATTTTATGCACAACATTTAGAAGCTTATGTCACACATCACCCACTCTTCTAACCACTTGAAGACAAAGCCCTTTCTGACACTTATTTTTTACATGAAAAAGTTTTTTTTTTTTTGCAAGAAAATTACTTTGAACCCCCAAACATTATATATTTTTTTAAAGCAAATGCCCTACAGATTAAAATGGTGGGTGTTTCATTTTTTTTTTTCACACAGTATTTGCGCAGCGATTTTTCAAACGCATTTTTTGGGGAAAAAACACACTTTTTTAAATTTTAATGCACTAAAACACACTATATTGCCCAAATGTTTGATGAAATAAAAAAGATGATCTTAGACCGAGTACATGGATACCAAACATGACATGCTTTACAATTGCGCACAAACGTGCAGTGGCAACAAAATAAATACATTTTTAAAAGCCTTTAAAAGCCTTTACAGGTTACCACTTTAGATCTACAGAGGAGGTCTACTGCAAAAATTACTGCCCTCGATCTGACCTTCGCGGCGATACCTCACATGCATGGTGCAATTGCTGTTTACGTTTGACGACAGACCGCCGCTTGCGTTCGCCTTAGCGCAAGAGCAGGGGGCGACAGGGGTGCTTTTATTATTTTTTTTTTTTTTCTTTATTATTTTTTTGCTTTTTTATCTTATTTTTAAACTGTTCCTTTCATTTTTTTTTTTTTAAATCATTTTTATTGTTATCTCGGGGAATGTAAATATCCCCTATGATAGCAATAGGTAGTGACAGGTACTCTTTTTTGAAAAAATTGGGGTCTATTAGACCCTAGATCTCTCCTCTGCCCTCAAAGCATCTGACCACACCAAGATCGGTGTGATAAAATGCTTCCCCAATTTCCCAATGGCGCTATTTACATCCGGCGAAATCTAAGTCATAAAATGCTCGTAGCTTCCGGTTTCTTAGGCCATAGAGATGTTTGGAGCCACTCTTGTCTCTGATCAGCTCTATGGTCAGCTGGCTGAATCACCGGCTGCATTCTCAGGTTCCCTGTTGAGACAGGAGAGCCAGAGAAAAACACGGAAGACGGTGGGGGGGGGGGCATTCCCTCCCACGGCTTGTAAAGGCAGTCTAGAGGCTAATTAGCCGCTAGGATTGCTTTTACATGAAAGCCGACCGCTGGCTGAAAAGAATGATACCAAGATGATACCTAAACCTGCAGGCATCATTCTGGTATAACCACTCAAAGTTGTGAATGGCGTACCTGAAGACAAAAAAATGGTTAACAATAAAGCACAGTAAACAATAAAGTATAAATAATTACATACCTGAAAAACAAACATGATAAAACATAATAACAATAACAATAACAATAACAATAAAACACTGCAGAATAGAATACAGTAAAAAAAGAGCAGAACAATAGAGAGAGAGAATAGAGAGAGAGAACAATAAAACGACAACTATTTTTTTTTATTTTATATATATTTTTTTTTTTTTTACACTTTTTTTGTAACTAACTTTTATAACTGTAACCGGTTCCAGGTTCGGGTCTCTCAAAATGCGATGGCATCTTGGGAGACCCTGTGAAAGTGTGCCTAGTCTGTGCAATGCTGTACCCTACGCTAATACTCAACTAGTGTATGGTAGCGTTCAAAACATTCACCAATGCAAAGACCAGGATTGTCAGGACAGGAGGGACAATAATAGCGGGTGTCACGCCTATATCCGCGTTTGCTGCAGACACAACATCTTTTTGGGGGGGGTTCGTTGGGTAGGGGTACTCGGGAGCACATAAAAATGCCTCTCATGCAGCCGACTGCATTTCGTTGGGGGATGTGAATGGGGGAAGTACGGGCGCTGCAGAAGTGGTGGGTTCCCAATTAGGATTGGCGAATGCAGCAGGAAGGGCACTATGGGCACGACGGGCCTGTGTTTGTCTTTTTGGTGGCAGCGGGACACTACTTGTGCTTGTCACCTCACCAGCTTGAACTGCACTTATGGGACTCGCCACGTCACCAAGTGTTACTGCAGTGCTGGTTTGACTACGACCGGGGTGTACTAGGCCGCTGGTGCTTGCCAGTTCAATAAAAAGCTTCCAAAAAAACTGTTAGCGATCGCAGGGATCAGGCCTGACTCTGCGAACGCTGCAGTTATGCGTTTAGTGTTTTGTAAGTGACAGTGATCGATCGATACTGCACTTGGGTGGGCTGGACTGGGCCGGGCGGAGGGGCAAAACGCAGGTGCTAGCAGGTATCTGGGTTGATCCCGCTAACACTGCGTTTTTGGGAACCCTAAACTGCTGGGGACGCTAGTATAGATCTGATCTGATCGGATCAGATATTGATCCGTTCAGATACTATACCACTAAAGGAGGCGTATGCTGCGTGCGTGGGTGTTAGTGGTACTGGCGCTAACCTGACGCTGCCTGGGGCCGGTGCTTGCTAGTTCACCAAAATGCTACCAAAAAAACTGTTAGCGATCGCAGGGATCAGGCCTGACTCTGCGAACGCTGCAGTTATGCGTTTAGTGCCTTGTAAGTGTCAGTGATCGATCGATACTGCACTTGGGTGGGCTGGGCTGGGCCGGGCGGAGGGGCACAACGCAGGTGCTAGCAGGTATCTGGGCTGATCCCGCTAACACTGCGTTTTTGGGAACCCTAAACTGCTGGGGACGCTAGTATAGATCTGATCGGATCAGATATTGATCCGATCAGATACTATACCACTAAGGGAGGTGTACGGTGCGTGCGTGGGTGTTAGCGGTACTGGCGCTAACCTGACGCTGCCTGGTGCTTGCTTGCCAGTTCACCAAAATGCTACCAAAAAAACTGTTAGCGATCGCAGGGATCAGGCCTGACTCTGTGAACGCTGCAGTTATGCGTTTAGTGTTTTGTAAGTGACAGTGATCGATCGATACTGCACTTGGGTGGGCTGGGCGGAGGGGCAAAACCCAGGTGCTAGCGGGTATCTGGGCTGATCCCCCTAACACTGTGTTTTTGGGAACCCTAAACTGCTGGGGACGCTAGTATAGATCTGATCAGATCAGATATTGATCCGATCAGATACTATACCACTAAGGGAGGCGCATGCTGCGTGCATGGGTGTTAGCGGTACTGGCGCTAATCTGACGCTGCCTGGGGCGACGCATATCACCGCCGGGCGATCAGGGGGCTAAACCTTTATTAGGTAATAAACGGCGGGTGCCCTGACACTATAAAAAATAAACAAACTAACCTGCGTCACCCGTAACGGTTATACGGTGATCAGTGGTGAAAGGGTTAACTAGGGGGCAATCAAGGGGTTAAAACATTTATTAGGTAGTATATGGGGGTCCCTGTCACTATAAAACGCTGACGGCGAACCTAAATATTTACCTCACTAACTAGCGTCACCAGCGACACTAATACAGCGATCAGAAAAATGATCGCTTAGCAACACTGGTGACAGGGGGTGATCAAGGGGTTAAAACTTTATTAGGGGGGGTTAGGGGGGTACCCTAGACCTAAAGGGGGGTAATACTCACTGTCCCAACACTGTAACTGTCACAAACTGACACTATGCAGTAATCAGAAAAAAAAAAAAAAAAAAAAACCTGCTGGTGTCAGTTTGTGACAGGGGGGGGGTGATTGGGGGGGGATCGGGGGGCGATCGGGGGGGGATCGGGGTGTTTTGTATGCCTGGCATGTTCTACTGTGTGTGTGTGTGTTGTGCACTCACATTGATGTCTTCTCCCCTCGGCGCTGGAACGGAAAATACCGAGCCGAGGGGAGATGACATCATTTCCTTTGCTGCTGTTTAGCATACAGCAGCAAAGGAGTGTTCCCATTGGCCGGCGGCGATCGCGAGGGGGGGCCACGAACGGATGGCCTCCCCCTCATCTCGGATCGCCGGGGAACAGAACGGGACCGCTTCGGGCACCGGGGGGGGGTCCGATCGGACCCCCCACCCGCGAGAGGCAAATCACGTACATGTACGTGATTTTGCCTGCCCGTGCCGCCTTGCCGACGTAAATCGGCGTTAGGCGGTCCTTAAGTGGTTAAGAAAGGCCTGGATACTTTCCTAAATGTTCAGAATATAACTGGGTACTAGCATTTATAGGTAAAGTTGGAGCATGCTCTGCTGGGGTTTTTTGCCTTCCTCCAAATCAACTGTGGGTATAGAATTGGGTATATTGGATTGTACGATATTTTTTTTGTTTTTTTTTTGTTGTTTTTTTTTTATGGTTGAACTGGATGGAATTGTGTCTTTTTTCAACCTGACTAACTATGCAACTATGTAACTATATAACTATGAGATCGAAACAGATAGGATTCTAGGTAAAAATGTCATTTTAATAGAATTTATTCTACCCATCCAGGAAAATAAATATCTTGCTCAGGTTTTCAGGTCTGCTTCTAATTTTTTATACAGGGGAGGGTAATTGTTAGCATAGAGGTATTCTGTTCGAGCTGTGAGGGTGACCCCCAGATATTTGATTGAGGATAGGCTCCATTCAAATTTAAAGGATTGTTGGAGTAGGGAGACTACGGATGGCGGAAGGGACACATTTAGGGCCTGTGATTTCAAGTAACTCACTTTGAGCCCTGAGATTTTAGAGAAGTCCATTAGAGTTTTGTGAAGGTTAGGTAGGGAGGTGACGGGAGAGGTCAAGAACAGAAGTATATCATCTGCGTAGAGGCCGCATTTTTGGGTCCGATCTCCGCATGTAACCCCTTGTATGTCTGGGTTCTGTCGGATAGCTGTAGCTAGGGTTTCTATTGCAATAGCAAAAATTATCAGGGAAAGCGGGCATCCTTGTCTGGTACCTCTGGCAATTTCTATTGGGGAAGAGTAGTGACCCTGCAGGCAGATTTGGGCTTTGAGTTGGGAGTATAGGGCTCTTATCACCCCCATGAAGCGTGGGCCAAAGCCCCATCTCCCTAGCAGGGCGAAAAGATATGACCATGATATGGAGTCGAAGGCCTTCTGCAGATCAAGTGCTAGGAGAAAACCCAATCATGTTTTTTATCTGTACTCATTATGTACTCTGTATTTATTCCTTTTTTTGCTGTGAATTGTAATATGTGTCACAAATCATGTTTAGTGAATAACCTTGTATCAATAAATGAATTATTATTATATCAACTTACGTTGAACCTTTTTATGATTGTATTTCTACATCATAAATGCTTTATTATACTATTGAATCATGTTTATCATAACCACTATCATGACCTACCCCCCTGGGATTGTGACACCTAGTTTATTTACATTCCATACAAATTATTAAATACACCCACATGCCTCAATTAAAATCCCAATTACCCTTTCCCCCTTTTTTAACATATATATGCAGGGATGGAGGCATGTCAGTGTTTGATTAAAGGCTGAGACAGGTCACACTAATTTTTTAGTAACAGTCGTTTTTATACTGCGGAAAATAAGGAAAACAGGACCTGGTGGTGCACCTAGAGAAGTGGAGTGGCTAAACACTGACCTCAGACACTAAAGCCTAGGTTCACATTGGAGCGATTTGTCATGCGATTTGATACATAAAATCGCATGACAAGTCGCAGCCTATTGGAGGCAACGCCACTGTTCCAATCGGTGCAACACTGATTTAGCAGCACCACAACAATTTGCAAAAGTAGTTCCTGCACTACTTTTTACAATTTCAGGTGCGACTTCAATAGACATCTGGGTATGAAGCCACACAAATGTCTATCAAGTAGCACCTGAAATTGCACTGAGCTTGCTACTTAGAAATCGCGCTACTTCAAGTGAAGTAGTGCGATTTCAAAGTAGCATCAATATGAACCAGGGCTTAAAAGTAGGGATGAGCTTCGAGTTCGAGTCGAACTCATGTTCGACTCAAACATCGGCTGTTCGCAAGTTCGCCGAACAGCGAACAATTTGGGGTGTTCGCGGCAAATTTGAATGCCGCGGAACACCCTTTAAAAGTCTATGGGAAAAATCAAAAGTGCTAATTTTAAAGGCTTATATGCAAGTTATTGTCATAAAAAGTGTTTGGGGACCTGGGTCCTGCCCCAGGGGACATGGATCAATGCAAAAAAAGTTTTAAAAACGGCCGTTTTTTCAGGAGCAGTGATTTTAATAACGCTTAAAGTCAAACAATAAAAGTGTAATATCCCTTTAAATTTCATAGCTGGGGGGTGTCTATAGTATGCCTGTAAAGGGGTGCATGTTTCCCATGTTTAGAACAGTCTGACAGCAAAATGACATTTCAAAGGAAAAAAGTCATTTAAGTAATTTCACCCTTCAGGTCTGGTATGGATTTTAAGGGGAACCCCGCGCCAAAAAAAAAAAAAACGGCATGGGGTCACCCCAAAAATCCATACCAGACCCTTATCCGAGCACGCAACCTGGCAGGAAAAGAGGAGGGATGAGAGAGTGCCCCCCTCCTGAACTGTACCAGGCCACATGCCCTCAACATTGGGAGGGTGCTTTGGGGAAGCCCCCCAAAACGCCTTGTCCCCATGTTGATGAGGACAGGGGCCTCATCCCCACAACCCTGGCCGGTGGTTGTGGGGGTCTGCGGGTGGGGGGGCTTATTGGAATCTGGAAGCCCCCTTTAACAAGGAGACCCCCAGATCCTGGCCCACCCCATGTGAAATGGTAAGGGGATACAAAAGTACCCCTACCATTTCACTAAAAAACTGTCAAAAATGTTAAAAATGACAAGAGACAGTTTTTGACAATTCCTTTATTTAAATGCTTCTTCTTTCTTCTTTCTTCTATCTTCCTTCATCTTCTTCTTCTTCTTCTGGTTCTTCTGGCTCTTCTGGTTCTTCCTCTGGTGTTCTCGTCCAGCATCTCCTCCGTGGCATCTTCTATCTTCTTCTCCTCGAGCCGGTCCGCACCCATGGCATGGGGGGAGGCTCCCGCTCTTCTCTTCATCTTCTTCTCTTCTTCTCTTCTTCATCTTCTTCTCCGGGCCGCTCCGCATCCATGCTGGCATGGAGGGAGGCTCCCGCTGTGTGACGCGTCTCCTCTTCTGACGGTTCTTAAATAATGGGGGGACACCCAGTGACCCCGCCCCCCTCTGACGCACGGTGACTTGACGGGACTTCCCTGTGACGTTACGGGGAATGCCACAGGGAAGTCCCGTCATGTCCCGTGTGTCAGAGGGGGCGGGGTCACCAGGTGGCCCCACCCCCTGTTATTTAAGAACCGTCAGAAGAGGAGACGCGTCACACAGTGGGAGCCTCCCTCCATGCCAGCATGGATGCGTAGCGGCCCGGAGAAGATGATGAAGAAGAGAAGAAGAGAAGAAGAGAAGAAGATGAAGAGAAGAGCGGGAGCCTTCCCCCATGCCATGGGTGCAGAGCGGCCCGAGGAGAAGAAGATAGAAGACGCCGCGGAGGAGATGCTGGATGAGAACACTGGAGGAAGAACCAGAAGAGCCAGAAGAACCAGAAGAAGAAGAAGAAGATGAAGGAAGATAGAAGAAAGAAGAAGCATTTAAATAAAGGAATAGTCAAAAACTGTCTCTTGTCATTTTTAACATTTTTGACAGTTTTTTAGTGAAATGGTAGGGGTACTTTTGTACACCCTTACCATTTCACACGGGGGGGCGGGATCTGGGGGTCTCCTTGTTAAAGGGGGCTTCCAGATTCCGATAAGCCCCCCGGCCCGCAGACCCCCACAACCACCGGCCAGGGTTGTGGGGATGAGGCCCTTGTCCTCATCAACATGGGGACAAGGTGTTTTGGGGGGCTACCCCAAAGCACCCTCCCAATGTTGAGGGCATGTGGCCTGGTACAGTTCAGGAGAGGGGATGCTCTCTTGTCCCCCCCCCTCTTTTCCTGCGGCCTGCCAGGTTGCGTGCTCAGATAAGGGTCTGGTATGGATTTTTGGGGGGACCCCACGCCGTTTTTTAAAAAAATTTTGGCGCGGGGTTCCCCTTAAAATCCATACCAGACCTGAAGGGTCTGGTATGGAATTTAGGGGGACCCCCACGTCATTTTTTTAAAAATTTTGGCCGGGGTTCCCCTTAATATCCATACCAGACCTGAAGGGCCTGGTATGGAATTTAGGGGGACCCCCACGTCATTTTTTTTTTAAATTTTGGTTCGGGGTTCCCCTGTGCCGTTTTTATCAATTAACTTTTATGTGTATTGTTGGACCGGCAATGCAATAGCCGCGAGTAGTTTTAAATTACTTTTTTCCTTTGAAATGTCATTTTGCTGTCAGACTGTTCTAAACATGGGAAACATGCGCCCCTTTACAGGCATACTATAGATACCCCCCAGCTACGAAATTCAAAGGGATATTACACTTTTATTGTTTGACTTTAAGCATTATTAAAATCACTGCTCCTGAAAAAACGGCCATTTTTAAAACTTTTTTTTGCATTGATCCATGTCCCCTGGGGCAGGACCCAGGTCCCCAAACACTTTTTATGACAATAACTTGCATATAAGCCTTTAAAATTAGCACTTTTGATTATTCATGTTTGTGTCCCATAGACTTTAATGGTGCTCGAATTAACTTTTTTCCTGTTCACATGTTCTGGTGCGAACCGAACAGGGGGGTGTTCGGCTCATCCCTACTTAAAAGTAATAAAAACATGTGAAATATGAAAACTGCAAACAGGAGCCAACAAGTGGAAGAAAACTTCAGGAAAGATGAACTTAAAATTTGGCAAGCATGTCGACATAATCACGTATTCTTCTCTGTAAAGCAGTGGCAGCCTGCTTTATTTGCTCTAGATCAATCAAAGCCTGCATCATATCTGCACCCATATGGCCAATTGTGCATCTTGGAAGTTCGTGTCCTTCAAAGAAGAGAAAAAAGTATTATAAGGGAAAGATGGTCAAGTGGCTGAGGCCCTACATAGTGAATTATGGTCAAGTCAAGTGCAAATCCCATATCAAGTTACTAGTCAAATTGGTAAAATACTTACCTACCCAGTCTATTGTTGCTTGTAACCTTCCTGCCCTTCAGACACCTACAATACTAGGAATGTACACACTGCAACTACTCTGTAATCTTGGCCCTGATGCCTGGGTCTACAAATCTCGGGTACCTAGCAACACTGGCAGCTCCTTCCACCTCTTCCTTCTCCATGTTAATGTTAAGGCACTACATACTTTGCTAATGTGTGGAGAGGGTGTTTGTTTTGGACATCTAAACATTTGACATGCATACACATTTTAAGCCAGATTCAAAGAATACTTACTTGCGCAAAAAGAGGCTCACGAATAGTTTCTTCTACTTCTGGGTCTCTTTGGCCCTCTGTTTGACTTGCGTCAGGGGATATTACATCAACAATTGGAAGGTCTGTGCTGGGTCCAGGTGTCAGATCCCACGCCTCAAATCAACATCCTGGCTCAGTTGAACACACTCACTTTCCGCTAAAAATAAATAATACACCATTCATTAATCCCCCCAAGTCACATATGTTTCTAGCATCAATTTTTCTGCATTAGT
Source organism: Aquarana catesbeiana (assembly GCF_042186555.1). Lineage (NCBI taxonomy): Eukaryota > Metazoa > Chordata > Amphibia > Anura > Ranidae > Aquarana > Aquarana catesbeiana. Next base: position 739,667,208 of record NC_133324.1, read on the forward strand.
TGACCAACCTTGCACTGGGGACAATGTTTGCTCATGACTAGTGGACTACACCATGCTGCACTGTGGTTTTTATCACCTTAAAAATGCATCAAAAAGGGAAGGTGATGTCATTTTACAGAGGGGAAACACTGGACAAGTGCCAACATTGAAAAACTCATGCATTTGCCTCCCATCCCTCTTGTCTCCTATGGGATAGGGGATATATGAGGCTATTTTTTCCAGTAGGTGTGACTCTGTGTGACCGTGATCCCAGAGGCCTCTCCTCTACCCGTGCCTACCCTGGAAAGGCTGCATTAATGGGCACTGATGAGCCAGGCAGCAACCAGAAAGTGTTCTTTACCCCTAAAGTTCTGCCCTAAGCCCAGGGTCTTTGGCCCACCTAGAATCACCCCTGTCAGTGGCTAAATTAGTGTGTTTGAAGTTGTCACTTACGATTTTGGTGGGAAGATGGCCTTGTTGTCTTCCCTGTTGGGGCCTGGGAGAGGGTAGCCTTCCTTTGTCCCCTCTGGTGGCTTGTCTGTAGCCTTCATTTTTTGTGCTTCCCTGTTGAAAGAAGAGTAAAAAAAATAATAGTTTTTAACCATAAAAATGGCAAAAAAAGGAAATTAAAAAATATCCATATCTGCTTTATATTTAACTTCTCTCTTAAAAAAAAAAATAATTCTGACAAAGATTAGAGAAAACATTATATGGAATTTTAAAAACCTACTAAGAGAAAGTACATATACAGACAGCTAATTTACACATATACATATTGGTTAGATGCAAATATTGCTTACTTTTTTTGATGATGTGATGGATGGACTCCATCTGCTCTTGCTCGCGGTGCTTTAAATCAGACCATCACTTTCGGATTTGGTCCTTCGTTCGGTGCACCAAAAATTCGACCTCCAAAACGGAGAGGACCTTCTCCAAAATGAGGTCCTTTCAGCTGTTGGGCCTTTTGTAGTTGCACGGCTAGCAATCATAGTCATGCTTCTCAAGAATGCGCACCATATCCACCATCTCAGCCTTGCTCATGGGGGTTGCTTTGTACCTCCTATAAGCTCCACCGCTGCAGACCCACCTTGAATCCTCAGAACCCGCCATGCTGTCACACTCCTGAATCTTCCGCCATGTGTGTCACATGCAGAAGAGAGATGGTCACGCCCCAGTGTCATGACGCACTGAGAGCAGAGTTTCGCGCATGTGCAGTGTATATAAAGCCATAACGCACGGTCAATGTAACGGCTGTAGGAACAATCTGGAAGTGAATGACAAACAATCGACAAAAGGAAACATAAAACAAAGGTGCAATTGTAAATTGGGGCATCAGTGGTTAGTGGCCTATACTGTTTAGATTGAGGACTATATTGGGACCAGATTATTTATGATTTCAGCCTGACATTAGGGTTTGTCTTGTGTTCTGTCTTGCAGTGGTGGATAAATTCACAGCGCCAGACTTTTTGCCAGAATTTATAGAGCATTACCGGGAGCAGCCGCGTCTATGGAAAGTGAAGAGTAGGGATTACTAAAATAAAATCAAGAGGAAGGCAGCGATGGAGAAACTCTTGGAATTGTTGAAGCCTCTGTACCCTACGGCAGACATCAATTATTTGAAGGTCAAAATTGGTAGCCTGCATAGTACATATAATAGGGAGCGCAAGAAGGTCCTGGAATCCCAGAGATCGGGAGCATTGGCAGGTGACATATATGTCCCCATGCATTTTTTTGTCAGCCCAAACCACACCCATCACTCTCAATGCTTCCTACCACATCGGCTGAGGCCACAGCTCCTGAGGTCCACCCTGGTTCTTCTACACAGGAAGAAGATGTGGAGGAGCCCAACTTGACCCAAATATAGCATTGTTGAACATATTTGTAGACAAAATTAGAATGATGTTAACGAGACGTTAGTGATCCCGATGTATTGTAATGTATTGTCATAATAGTCTCCCAGTGTCCGTTCTCTCGCAGTCCGCTCTAAAGAGCTGACTGGGGCAGACTGACGCTGGTTGAGATCCGTATGGTAGTGAAAAGCTCTTTGGGGATGTAGAGAAATGTTTGTGGAGTGGGGACATGTTTGCCAGCTAAGGGCCCCTGTGCGATGCACAGAACGGATGTCTGGTGGGGGTGTGTTCGCTCTGCAAAGACATTATCGGTTTAACGAGTGTGCGCTCATGTTGCCCCTGTGTGCCTGATCAACATATTTGTGGCCCAATGAGTGTACGCCTGCCGATAATCTCTCGTCCACAAAGACAGTAGAATAATACAGATATACATTGTACTCTGGAACAATGTATAATAGGGATTTCTATCAACGGAAATATGGGAGTCTTTTGGGTTGTTCTGGTTGGAGACAGAGTCAATGTTTGAAAGCCATGTGGCTTCTAAAAGCATACATGCACCCTGTCTCTGCTCAGACACACCCATAAGACTCCTGTAGTCATTGTTCATTGGTTGTTGCATCTTCCTGTGTTGTTAAATCCTTATATGGTCATATCCTGTGATGTCACTTGCCATGTAAGAAGTGATTGACTGTTGAAACCATCACTTCCTGTTTGTGAAACCTTTTGTGTTAAAAAAAGAGTCGGCTAGCTAGGGAGAAGTCAGAGATGCTGATGGAGGCTGAGCTGGTAAAGTAAGGAATGATGGTGATGTCTGATTACTTGGATGCGTGAGATTTTAGGTAAGATGCATTTATATCATTAGACGAAAATGTTATTATTATTAGAAACAGGAGATTTGGCCGTGTGTTCTGCGTACAACCAAATTTCGCTGACAATATCAATAGACAGTAGTGGCCAAAAATTATTGGGACAAGAATGAAAAATGCTGGGGTCAGAATGACAGTCTTTTCTATTTGTCCATATTCAATTTGCAACAGTCATGGGCTCAAAATTGTCTGTGATTGATGACCAAAAACCAGAAAATATGTCCCATTTTCAGACACAGGAAAGTCTCAGTCAGGAGGAGCCCGTGCCCAGTAGCCAGACGGAGTTGCAGATCCCTCCCCTACGCTCTCCTACTAAAAGGGCCAGGAAGACCAGGAACCTGGATGAGGCCACGGCTGCCTTCCTCAGCCATGCAACAACTGCCATTAATACAGCCCTGGATGCACAGGAGGCATTTGGCTGTATGACGGGTAATAAGCTGAGACATATGGAGGAGGAGCAAAGGAGTATGTGTGAGGAGCTTATCCTGAAGCTCCTCAACAAGGGGAGTAGGGGAGAAATTACAGCTAAAACACACATCTGTGATTTAGATCCACCTCCACCACCTCCACAGACACCACAGCAACCCCACCCACAACAGCAGCATGGCAGACCATGGCAAATACAGTCCCAACACGCCCACAAGCCCACTGGGCTGGGGATTTTCACCGATACATTTTATCATTTTCTTTTTGTTTATTTTTAAAATTATGATTTGAGTTGTTATAGTTATTTTTTTTGGTGCAGAGAATGCAGTTTTTATTTAAATTAATTTATTTTGATTTGTAGGGCGGATTAATAATAATAAAAGGTGCAGCGCTAACTCAATGGGTGACCATACAGAGAAATATATAATATATAATAAACCGGAAGCAAAAAGAAATGTCCAACAGTAAATGTCCCAAAAAGACTGACATAAATCCACCAGAGGTGTGATGATAACAGCAGACAATGATGTGTGATACTGGAACCCTTCACCATAGATCGAATGGCCTCTCACCTGGTCCTAAAGATAATCAGGCAATGATACAAGATCGGCAGACAAGGAGATCTACATGACAAGGGACTCCTCCGGATGATCAGATGGCAGGTGGGTATCATAAGCATGTAATCACAAAAGGGACAGACATAGTGCTCTCCGTATTCAAATGTTTATTGTAAAACGAATAAAATCAGACTTACATATCAGGCACTTCACAAGTGCCAGGAAACGAACATGGACACACAGTGTGTGAGCGGTGGAGCATGCGCAGTAGCAGCGGATGACGTCACGACGTCACGTTCTAGACGCGTTGCGTCCCAGTGGGCGGGGACTTCCTCAGCAGATGTCGTGACTACGTGGGCACCCGCGCTATAAGGAGGTAAGTTGTCATGGCAACACCAAAGACAACTAAGATGACGTGTACCGGAAATGGGCAGACTCCGGAAGTGTCTCCACATACATCATTCCGAGCCTATGTAGCCCAATTAAGTATAGAGAAGGTTCAAAAATACATATGAAATAGTAAAAGTATATAAAACAATCTGGTGTTAGCACAAGACATACCCGAAAGTGAAGTCTTGAAAGAGCAGTGTCAGAGCACCATAATGTCTAAAATAAAAATGCAAAAAAATGCATGATAACTGTCATCCGCGGCCACCGACTGCTCCCCATCATAATATAATAAAAACATTATTACCATCATGGTACTAATTGTTACATGATATGGTAAAATAAGGACATTATTACCGTCACAATACTTTCTCATTACACAGACAATAAGAAAAGAGAAAAAAGAAAAACTAAAAAACTAAAAAACTTTATCGATCAGATAAAAAACAATTGGTATCGAATTCTACATTTAACCCATCGGGGTGCATGACCCCTGTCTCATAGATCCAGTGGGATTCTCTTTTACTAAGCTGCCGGATGAAGTTACCCCCTCTCCAGTGCTTAGTAACCCTTTCAATGCCCCAAAATTTTAAATACTTAGGGTTTTGTTGGTGGGAGATCTTAAAATGTCTAGACACGCTATGGGTCTTGAGACCTTTCTTGATGTTATTAACGTGTTCAGCCAGCCTGACATGTAAGGGTCTTGACGTTCTTCCAACATACTGTAGACCACAGCTACACTCCAGCATGTAGACCACCCCAATAGTGTCACATGTAATGAGCTGTTTAATCTCATACTCTCTGTTAGTAACCGAGGCCAAGAATTTTTTCCTCTTTTTGATATTACCCTTAGAATGTTTACAGGGGACACATCTACCACAGGCATAAAAGCCTCCCAAAAAGGAAAAAAGCTTATCTGAGGTAGGTACTGGGGGGTCAAGAACACTGGGTGCCAAGCGATCCCTAAGCGTAGGGGCTTTTTTGTATATAAACTGAGGTCTATCAGGTAATATGGGGCCTAAGACTCTGTCTTGTTTCAAAATAGCCCAATTTTTTTGAATAATTTTCTCAAATTTCCGGTGTTGAATATTGTAATCCAACACCATTTTGAAATTGTGGCTATCATTAGCAAGGGGCTTAGAGGAATTGGCAATCAGTTCATTCCTCTCTAATAACATGATTTTAGATACCTCTTCATCTAATAAGGCCCTATTGTACCCCTTCTGTTCGAATCTCGAGGTGAGGACCTCAGACTGGCTGACAAAATCCTCCACAGTAGTACAATTCCGACGCAATCTTATATATTGCCCCCTGGGGATGTTACACAGCCAAGAACTGTGATGGCAACTCCCCAGGGGAATATAAGAATTACGGTCGGTGGGCTTAAAATAGTTAGTAAGAGAGAATTTATTTTGCAAGATACTAATAGATAAATCCAAAAACACCACTTTTTCAGAGCTGATGGTCCATGTGAGAGATATGTTTCTGGAGTTGTTATTTAATGATTGAATGAACTCATCCAACCTGGATCTCTCGCCATTCCAGATCAAGATGAGATCATCAATAAATCTCCTGTAGCACAACAGCTCGGGGGGGCGATGGAGAAAGACAGCTTCATCCTCCCAGTGGGCCATAAAGATATTAGCCACACTGGGAGCAAAGCGGGCCCCCATGGCAACACCCCTGGTCTGCAGATAATATTCTCTGTCATACCAGAAATAGTTCCTCTTGAGGCAGAAATCCAGGCAACTCAAGAGGAACTCCTGGTGACCACCAGAAAGGGAAGACGAAGCTAATGCCCATTCAACTGAAGTCATTGCATCCTCATGGCCAATGATAGTATACAGTGAACTTACGTCCGCTGTTACCAAGAATGTGGAAGGCGAGCAGTTTAAAGTATCAAGAATTTGAATAATATGTTTTGTGTCCTTCAAAAATGCTGGAGTTTGCATGACCAAGGGCTGCAAAAAAAAGTCGATATATTGTCCTAATCTGGCGGATACAGAATCGATCCCATTGACAATGGGTCGTCCCGGGGGGTTAACCGTGTCCTTATGGATTTTAGGTAAGAAATATATGATGGGTGTTCGACAAAATAAAGGATCCAAGTATAAAGCCTCTTTTTTATTCAGGATTTTACGGTCTTTACCGTCCTCAACAATGCTATGTAGCTCGTCCTTAAAAGATAACATGGGATCTTTATTAAGAACATGGTAAGTGTCACGGTCTGATAAAAGGCGGGACATTTCATTTTGGTAATATTCTTTACTAAGGATAACCAGCCCACCTCCCTTATCCGCCGGACGGATCACAATGTCCTTTCGTTCAGTTAAGGATTTAATTCCCCGTTTGATGAACAAAGGGTCAGAAACTTTTTTAATATGTAATTTCTCCAAATCTTTGGAGACCATATTTTTAAAAACATCTAAATGTTTATTGTCTGAGATCTGAGGGTTAAATGTAGATCTGTTACGTAAAGTGGAGTAATTTTGTCCAGAGGGCCTGGGCCCTTGAGAGGGATGGGACAAAAAATATTTTTTCATATTCAATGTTCTAATGTATTTTTGAATACTCACATACGCACTAAATTTGTTGAGATTTTTTATGGGTGCGAATTTTAAGCCACGATCAAGGACCTTAACTTCATCGTCACTAAGGACAGCATGACTAAGATTGTAAATCCCTAAACCTGATGTGGCCTGGATTTTTTGTATTCGCTTCCCCCCTCTGCTTCCTCTCTTTGTTTTCGCTTTAGGGGGGGATTGGGATTCGATGGTGTGTGTGGTGCCCGGTGTCGCCAAGGTTCCTCTTGGGCAACCGGATACTGAGATGGGGGGTATCTCGGTGCCCCCCGTTGTCCTAAAAAATCATCATTATTGTAACGGTAATTATATTCTGTGAGTGGTGCATACCTATTCTGTGTAGTGATAGATTTTTCATACACAGGATAAGGACTATCTCTAAAATGACCCTCTCTTCTATCATTTGGATAGCTGTTCCTATAAGGAGGGGGGTTAGGGGGGGGTGGATCTCTCAGATTCTGTGATTGTTGAGTGTATGGCCTGGAGCTTCCTCCTCTCCCTCTCCCTCTTCCCTTTGTGTTTTTCCCTCTTTTGTTATTAACTTTCCTGAAGACATTTTGATTATGGTAAGGTTGGGGTTCAATAGGGTAGGGGAGGTCATATTCATAAACCGGATTCACTCTAGAAGTACTGGAAGGAGCAGTTTCAGCACTCAATTGAGAGGTTTGAGAATTAGGGGCAGTTTCCTCTACTATGGGAGTGTTTTGCCATTTAAAAATTACCCCTCCATTGAAATCATCAAAGTCCCTGATGAATTTTTTCTTTTTCTTATTCTGCGTCTCTAGATCCCATTTTGCAAGTTTATTTTTGAGTTCACCTGATAATCTCAAAAACTCTTCGCTATCCTTAGATGCTTCAATAATTTGAGTAATCTCCCCAATTTGGGAATCTAGAGCCAGCATTCTTTTCCTTTTACGTATTAGGAGAAATTCCAATAATTCAAAGCCTCTTTTGATAAAAAAATCGCTCCATTCTGACATGGACTGTACGTCCGTGAGACCATCGTTAGGGGGTAAATCCCACCTTAACCGTCTCGGAATCAGTCTGGCGGTCAAATATTGCTCAAAAGAGGTGATGTCCCACCATGTTTTAATTTTTTTCTCATAAATATAACCCAATTTCCTAAATGATTGGGGGAGATCATTGCGGGACTCAAATGTTGGATTCCTAGAAAATACTTCATTAATCTTGATATCTCTTTGATCAAAATACCTAAAAACATCCATACTGCAGCTAGATATGTGAACGTTGTAAATTAGCAAAAATATAAAAGTATATCAGCGCACGTATGTCACAAAATAAAAATGTAAATAAAAAATGAAGCAGCTGAACACCAGGGTAAACGATCAAATCCCTCTAGACAAATAATAATAAAAGGTGCAGCGCTAACTCAATGGGTGACCATACAGAGAAATATATAATATATAATAAACCGGAAGCAAAAAGAAATGTCCAACAGTAAATGTCCCAAAAAGACTGACATAAATCCACCAGAGGTGTGATGATAACAGCAGACAATGATGTGTGATACTGGAACCCTTCACCATAGATCGAATGGCCTCTCACCTGGTCCTAAAGATAATCAGGCAATGATACAAGATCGGCAGACAAGGAGATCTACATGACAAGGGACTCCTCCGGATGATCAGATGGCAGGTGGGTATCATAAGCATGTAATCACAAAAGGGACAGACATAGTGCTCTCCGTATTCAAATGTTTATTGTAAAACGAATAAAATCAGACTTACATATCAGGCACTTCACAAGTGCCAGGAAACGAACATGGACACACAGTGTGTGAGCGGTGGAGCATGCGCAGTAGCAGCGGATGACGTCACGACGTCACGTTCTAGACGCGTTGCGTCCCAGTGGGCGGGGACTTCCTCAGCAGATGTCGTGACTACGTGGGCACCCGCGCTATAAGGAGGTAAGTTGTCATGGCAACACCAAAGACAACTAAGATGACGTGTACCGGAAATGGGCAGACTCCGGAAGTGTCTCCACATACATCATTCCGAGCCTATGTAGCCCAATTAAGTATAGAGAAGGTTCAAAAATACATATGAAATAGTAAAAGTATATAAAACAATCTGGTGTTAGCACAAGACATACCCGAAAGTGAAGTCTTGAAAGAGCAGTGTCAGAGCACCATAATGTCTAAAATAAAAATGCAAAAAAATGCATGATAACTGTCATCCGCGGCCACCGACTGCTCCCCATCATAATATAATAAAAACATTATTACCATCATGGTACTAATTGTTACATGATATGGTAAAATAAGGACATTATTACCGTCACAATACTTTCTCATTACACAGACAATAAGAAAAGAGAAAAAAGAAAAACTAAAAAACTAAAAAACTTTATCGATCAGATAAAAAACAATTGGTATCGAATTCTACATTTAACCCATCGGGGTGCATGACCCCTGTCTCATAGATCCAGTGGGATTCTCTTTTACTAAGCTGCCGGATGAAGTTACCCCCTCTCCAGTGCTTAGTAACCCTTTCAATGCCCCAAAATTTTAAATACTTAGGGTTTTGTTGGTGGGAGATCTTAAAATGTCTAGACACGCTATGGGTCTTGAGACCTTTCTTGATGTTATTAACGTGTTCAGCCAGCCTGACATGTAAGGGTCTTGACGTTCTTCCAACATACTGTAGACCACAGCTACACTCCAGCATGTAGACCACCCCAATAGTGTCACATGTAATGAGCTGTTTAATCTCATACTCTCTGTTAGTAACCGAGGCCAAGAATTTTTTCCTCTTTTTGATATTACCCTTAGAATGTTTACAGGGGACACATCTACCACAGGCATAAAAGCCTCCCAAAAAGGAAAAAAGCTTATCTGAGGTAGGTACTGGGGGGTCAAGAACACTGGGTGCCAAGCGATCCCTAAGCGTAGGGGCTTTTTTGTATATAAACTGAGGTCTATCAGGTAATATGGGGCCTAAGACTCTGTCTTGTTTCAAAATAGCCCAATTTTTTTGAATAATTTTCTCAAATTTCCGGTGTTGAATATTGTAATCCAACACCATTTTGAAATTGTGGCTATCATTAGCAAGGGGCTTAGAGGAATTGGCAATCAGTTCATTCCTCTCTAATAACATGATTTTAGATACCTCTTCATCTAATAAGGCCCTATTGTACCCCTTCTGTTCGAATCTCGAGGTGAGGACCTCAGACTGGCTGACAAAATCCTCCACAGTAGTACAATTCCGACGCAATCTTATATATTGCCCCCTGGGGATGTTACACAGCCAAGAACTGTGATGGCAACTCCCCAGGGGAATATAAGAATTACGGTCGGTGGGCTTAAAATAGTTAGTAAGAGAGAATTTATTTTGCAAGATACTAATAGATAAATCCAAAAACACCACTTTTTCAGAGCTGATGGTCCATGTGAGAGATATGTTTCTGGAGTTGTTATTTAATGATTGAATGAACTCATCCAACCTGGATCTCTCGCCATTCCAGATCAAGATGAGATCATCAATAAATCTCCTGTAGCACAACAGCTCGGGGGGGCGATGGAGAAAGACAGCTTCATCCTCCCAGTGGGCCATAAAGATATTAGCCACACTGGGAGCAAAGCGGGCCCCCATGGCAACACCCCTGGTCTGCAGATAATATTCTCTGTCATACCAGAAATAGTTCCTCTTGAGGCAGAAATCCAGGCAACTCAAGAGGAACTCCTGGTGACCACCAGAAAGGGAAGACGAAGCTAATGCCCATTCAACTGAAGTCATTGCATCCTCATGGCCAATGATAGTATACAGTGAACTTACGTCCGCTGTTACCAAGAATGTGGAAGGCGAGCAGTTTAAAGTATCAAGAATTTGAATAATATGTTTTGTGTCCTTCAAAAATGCTGGAGTTTGCATGACCAAGGGCTGCAAAAAAAAGTCGATATATTGTCCTAATCTGGCGGATACAGAATCGATCCCATTGACAATGGGTCGTCCCGGGGGGTTAACCGTGTCCTTATGGATTTTAGGTAAGAAATATATGATGGGTGTTCGACAAAATAAAGGATCCCAGTATAAAGCCTCTTTTTTATTCAGGATTTTACGGTCTTTACCGTCCTCAACAATGCTATGTAGCTCGTCCTTAAAAGATAACATGGGATCTTTATTAAGAACATGGTAAGTGTCACGGTCTGATAAAAGGCGGGACATTTCATTTTGGTAATATTCTTTACTAAGGATAACCAGCCCACCTCCCTTATCCGCCGGACGGATCACAATGTCCTTTCGTTCAGTTAAGGATTTAATTCCCCGTTTGATGAACAAAGGGTCAGAAACTTTTTTAATATGTAATTTCTCCAAATCTTTGGAGACCATATTTTTAAAAACATCTAAATGTTTATTGTCTGAGATCTGAGGGTTAAATGTAGATCTGTTACGTAAAGTGGAGTAATTTTGTCCAGAGGGCCTGGGCCCTTGAGAGGGATGGGACAAAAAATATTTTTTCATATTCAATGTTCTAATGTATTTTTGAATACTCACATACGCACTAAATTTGTTGAGATTTTTTATGGGTGCGAATTTTAAGCCACGATCAAGGACCTTAACTTCATCGTCACTAAGGACAGCATGACTAAGATTGTAAATCCCTAAACCTGATGTGGCCTGGATTTTTTGTATTCGCTTCCCCCCTCTGCTTCCTCTCTTTGTTTTCGCTTTAGGGGGGGATTGGGATTCGATGGTGTGTGTGGTGCCCGGTGTCGCCAAGGTTCCTCTTGGGCAACCGGATACTGAGATGGGGGGTATCTCGGTGCCCCCCGTTGTCCTAAAAAATCATCATTATTGTAACGGTAATTATATTCTGTGAGTGGTGCATACCTATTCTGTGTAGTGATAGATTTTTCATACACAGGATAAGGACTATCTCTAAAATGACCCTCTCTTCTATCATTTGGATAGCTGTTCCTATAAGGAGGGGGGTTAGGGGGGGGTGGATCTCTCAGATTCTGTGATTGTTGAGTGTATGGCCTGGAGCTTCCTCCTCTCCCTCTCCCTCTTCCCTTTGTGTTTTTCCCTCTTTTGTTATTAACTTTCCTGAAGACATTTTGATTATGGTAAGGTTGGGGTTCAATAGGGTAGGGGAGGTCATATTCATAAACCGGATTCACTCTAGAAGTACTGGAAGGAGCAGTTTCAGCACTCAATTGAGAGGTTTGAGAATTAGGGGCAGTTTCCTCTACTATGGGAGTGTTTTGCCATTTAAAAATTACCCCTCCATTGAAATCATCAAAGTCCCTGATGAATTTTTTCTTTTTCTTATTCTGCGTCTCTAGATCCCATTTTGCAAGTTTATTTTTGAGTTCACCTGATAATCTCAAAAACTCTTCGCTATCCTTAGATGCTTCAATAATTTGAGTAATCTCCCCAATTTGGGAATCTAGAGCCAGCATTCTTTTCCTTTTACGTATTAGGAGAAATTCCAATAATTCAAAGCCTCTTTTGATAAAAAAATCGCTCCATTCTGACATGGACTGTACGTCCGTGAGACCATCGTTAGGGGGTAAATCCCACCTTAACCGTCTCGGAATCAGTCTGGCGGTCAAATATTGCTCAAAAGAGGTGATGTCCCACCATGTTTTAATTTTTTTCTCATAAATATAACCCAATTTCCTAAATGATTGGGGGAGATCATTGCGGGACTCAAATGTTGGATTCCTAGAAAATACTTCATTAATCTTGATATCTCTTTGATCAAAATACCTAAAAACATCCATACTGCAGCTAGATATGTGAACGTTGTAAATTAGCAAAAATATAAAAGTATATCAGCGCACGTATGTCACAAAATAAAAATGTAAATAAAAAATGAAGCAGCTGAACACCAGGGTAAACGATCAAATCCCTCTAGACAAATAATAATAAAAAAAATAATGTCCTTATTTTACCATATCATGTAACAATTAGTACCATGATGGTAATAATGTTTTTATTATATTATGATGGGGAGCAGTCGGTGGCCGCGGATGACAGTTATCATGCATTTTTTTGCATTTTTATTTTAGACATTATGGTGCTCTGACACTGCTCTTTCAAGACTTCACTTTCGGGTATGTCTTGTGCTAACACCAGATTGTTTTATATACTTTTACTATTTCATATGTATTTTTGAACCTTCTCTATACTTAATTGGGCTACATAGGCTCGGAATGATGTATGTGGAGACACTTCCGGAGTCTGCCCATTTCCGGTACACGTCATCTTAGTTGTCTTTGGTGTTGCCATGACAACTTACCTCCTTATAGCGCGGGTGCCCACGTAGTCACGACATCTGCTGAGGAAGTCCCCGCCCACTGGGACGCAACGCGTCTAGAACGTGACGTTGTGACGTCATCCGCTGCTACTGCGCATGCTCCACCGCTCACACACTGTGTGTCCATGTTCGTTTCCTGGCACTTGTGAAGTGCCTGATATGTAAGTCTGATTTTATTCGTTTTACAATAAACATTTGAATACGGAGAGCACTATGTCTGTCCCTTTTGTGATTACATGCTTATGATACCCACCTGCCATCTGATCATCCGGAGGAGTCCCTTGTCATGTAGATCTCCTTGTCTGCCGATCTTGTATCATTGCCTGATTATCTTTAGGACCAGGTGAGAGGCCATTCGATCTATGGTGAAGGGTTCCAGTATCACACATCATTGTCTGCTGTTATCATCACACCTCTGGTGGATTTATGTCAGTCTTTTTGGGACATTTACTGTTGGACATTTCTTTTTGCTTCCGGTTTATTATATATTATATATTTCTCTGTATGGTCACCCATTGAGTTAGCGCTGCACCTTTTATTATTATTTGTCTAGAGGGATTTGATCGTTTACCCTGGTGTTCAGCTGCTTCATTTTTTATTTACATTTTTATTTTGTGACATACGTGCGCTGATATACTTTTATATTTTTGCTAATTTACAACGTTCACATATCTAGCTGCAGTATGGATGTTTTTAGGTATTTTGATCAAAGAGATATCAAGATTAATGAAGTATTTTCTAGGAATCCAACATTTGAGTCCCGCAATGATCTCCCCCAATCATTTAGGAAATTGGGTTATATTTATGAGAAAAAAATTAAAACATGGTGGGACATCACCTCTTTTGAGCAATATTTGACCGCCAGACTGATTCCGAGACGGTTAAGGTGGGATTTACCCCCTAACGATGGTCTCACGGACGTACAGTCCATGTCAGAATGGAGCGATTTTTTTATCAAAAGAGGCTTTGAATTATTGGAATTTCTCCTAATACGTAAAAGGAAAAGAATGCTGGCTCTAGATTCCCAAATTGGGGAGATTACTCAAATTATTGAAGCATCTAAGGATAGCGAAGAGTTTTTGAGATTATCAGGTGAACTCAAAAATAAACTTGCAAAATGGGATCTAGAGACGCAGAATAAGAAAAAGAAAAAATTCATCAGGGACTTTGATGATTTCAATGGAGGGGTAATTTTTAAATGGCAAAACACTCCCATAGTAGAGGAAACTGCCCCTAATTCTCAAACCTCTCAATTGAGTGCTGAAACTGCTCCTTCCAGTACTTCTAGAGTGAATCCGGTTTATGAATATGACCTCCCCTACCCTATTGAACCCCAACCTTACCATAATCAAAATGTCTTCAGGAAAGTTAATAACAAAAGAGGGAAAAACACAAAGGGAAGAGGGAGAGGGAGAGGAGGAAGCTCCAGGCCATACACTCAACAATCACAGAATCTGAGAGATCCACCCCCCCCTAACCCCCCTCCTTATAGGAACAGCTATCCAAATGATAGAAGAGAGGGTCATTTTAGAGATAGTCCTTATCCTGTGTATGAAAAATCTATCACTACACAGAATAGGTATGCACCACTCACAGAATATAATTACCGTTACAATAATGATGATTTTTTAGGACAACGGGGGGCACCGAGATACCCCCCATCTCAGTATCCGGTTGCCCAAGAGGAACCTTGGCGACACCGGGCACCACACACACCATCGAATCCCAATCCCCCCCTAAAGCGAAAACAAAGAGAGGAAGCAGAGGGGGGAAGCGAATACAAAAAATCCAGGCCACATCAGGTTTAGGGATTTACAATCTTAGTCATGCTGTCCTTAGTGACGATGAAGTTAAGGTCCTTGATCGTGGCTTAAAATTCGCACCCATAAAAAATCTCAACAAATTTAGTGCGTATGTGAGTATTCAAAAATACATTAGAACATTGAATATGAAAAAATATTTTTTGTCCCATCCCTCTCAAGGGCCCAGGCCCTCTGGACAAAATTACTCCACTTTACGTAACAGATCTACATTTAACCCTCAGATCTCAGACAATAAACATTTAGATGTTTTTAAAAATATGGTCTCCAAAGATTTGGAGAAATTACATATTAAAAAAGTTTCTGACCCTTTGTTCATCAAACGGGGAATTAAATCCTTAACTGAACGAAAGGACATTGTGATCCGTCCGGCGGATAAGGGAGGTGGGCTGGTTATCCTTAGTAAAGAATATTACCAAAATGAAATGTCCCGCCTTTTATCAGACCGTGACACTTACCATGTTCTTAATAAAGATCCCATGTTATCTTTTAAGGACGAGCTACATAGCATTGTTGAGGACGGTAAAGACCGTAAAATCCTGAATAAAAAAGAGGCTTTATACTTGGATCCTTTATTTTGTCGAACACCCATCATATATTTCTTACCTAAAATCCATAAGGACACGGTTAACCCCCCGGGACGACCCATTGTCAATGGGATCGATTCTGTATCCGCCAGATTAGGACAATATATCGACTTTTTTTTGCAGCCCTTGGTCATGCAAACTCCAGCATTTTTGAAGGACACAAAACATATTATTCAAATTCTTGATACTTTAAACTGCTCGCCTTCCACATTCTTGGTAACAGCGGACGTAAGTTCACTGTATACTATCATTGGCCATGAGGATGCAATGACTTCAGTTGAATGGGCATTAGCTTCGTCTTCCCTTTCTGGTGGTCACCAGGAGTTCCTCTTGAGTTGCCTGGATTTCTGCCTCAAGAGGAACTATTTCTGGTATGACAGAGAATATTATCTGCAGACCAGGGGTGTTGCCATGGGGGCCCGCTTTGCTCCCAGTGTGGCTAATATCTTTATGGCCCACTGGGAGGATGAAGCTGTCTTTCTCCATCGCCCCCCCGAGCTGTTGTGCTACAGGAGATTTATTGATGATCTCATCTTGATCTGGAATGGCGAGAGATCCAGGTTGGATGAGTTCATTCAATCATTAAATAACAACTCCAGAAACATATCTCTCACATGGACCATCAGCTCTGAAAAAGTGGTGTTTTTGGATTTATCTATTAGTATCTTGCAAAATAAATTCTCTCTTACTAACTATTTTAAGCCCTCCGACCGTAATTCTTATATTCCCCTGGGGAGTTGCCATCACAGTTCTTGGCTGTGTAACATCCCCAGGGGGCAATATATAAGATTGCGTCGGAATTGTACTACTGTGGAGGATTTTGTCAGCCAGTCTGAGGTCCTCACCTCGAGATTCGAACAGAAGGGGTACAATAGGGCCTTATTAGATGAAGAGGTATCTAAAATCATGTTATTAGAGAGGAATGAACTGATTGCCAATTCCTCTAAGCCCCTTGCTAATGATAGCCACAATTTCAAAATGGTGTTGGATTACAATATTCAACACCGGAAATTTGAGAAAATTATTCAAAAAAATTGGGCTATTTTGAAACAAGACAGAGTCTTAGGCCCCATATTACCTGATAGACCTCAGTTTATATACAAAAAAGCCCCTACGCTTAGGGATCGCTTGGCACCCAGTGTTCTTGACCCCCCAGTACCTACCTCAGATAAGCTTTTTTCCTTTTTGGGAGGCTTTTATGCCTGTGGTAGATGTGTCCCCTGTAAACATTCTAAGGGTAATATCAAAAAGAGGAAAAAATTCTTGGCCTCGGTTACTAACAGAGAGTATGAGATTAAACAGCTCATTACATGTGACACTATTGGGGTGGTCTACATGCTGGAGTGTAGCTGTGGTCTACAGTATGTTGGAAGAACGTCAAGACCCTTACATGTCAGGCTGGCTGAACACGTTAATAACATCAAGAAAGGTCTCAAGACCCATAGCGTGTCTAGACATTTTAAGATCTCCCACCAACAAAACCCTAAGTATTTAAAATTTTGGGGCATTGAAAGGGTTACTAAGCACTGGAGAGGGGGTAACTTCATCCGGCAGCTTAGTAAAAGAGAATCCCACTGGATCTATGAGACAGGGGTCATGCACCCCGATGGGTTAAATGTAGAATTCGATACCAATTGTTTTTTATCTGATCGATAAAGTTTTTTAGTTTTTTAGTTTTTCTTTTTTCTCTTTTCTTATTGTCTGTGTAATGAGAAAGTATTGTGACGGTAATAATGTCCTTATTTTACCATATCATGTAACAATTAGTACCATGATGGTAATAATGTTTTTAT
The DNA here is from genome assembly GCF_042186555.1 of Aquarana catesbeiana. Classification (NCBI taxonomy): domain Eukaryota; kingdom Metazoa; phylum Chordata; class Amphibia; order Anura; family Ranidae; genus Aquarana; species Aquarana catesbeiana. The sequence continues at coordinate 739,684,337 of NC_133324.1, forward strand.
TATATTATGATGGGGAGCAGTCGGTGGCCGCGGATGACAGTTATCATGCATTTTTTTGCATTTTTATTTTAGACATTATGGTGCTCTGACACTGCTCTTTCAAGACTTCACTTTCGGGTATGTCTTGTGCTAACACCAGATTGTTTTATATACTTTTACTATTTCATATGTATTTTTGAACCTTCTCTATACTTAATTGGGCTACATAGGCTCGGAATGATGTATGTGGAGACACTTCCGGAGTCTGCCCATTTCCGGTACACGTCATCTTAGTTGTCTTTGGTGTTGCCATGACAACTTACCTCCTTATAGCGCGGGTGCCCACGTAGTCACGACATCTGCTGAGGAAGTCCCCGCCCACTGGGACGCAACGCGTCTAGAACGTGACGTCGTGACGTCATCCGCTGCTACTGCGCATGCTCCACCGCTCACACACTGTGTGTCCATGTTCGTTTCCTGGCACTTGTGAAGTGCCTGATATGTAAGTCTGATTTTATTCGTTTTACAATAAACATTTGAATACGGAGAGCACTATGTCTGTCCCTTTTGTGATTACATGCTTATGATACCCACCTGCCATCTGATCATCCGGAGGAGTCCCTTGTCATGTAGATCTCCTTGTCTGCCGATCTTGTATCATTGCCTGATTATCTTTAGGACCAGGTGAGAGGCCATTCGATCTATGGTGAAGGGTTCCAGTATCACACATCATTGTCTGCTGTTATCATCACACCTCTGGTGGATTTATGTCAGTCTTTTTGGGACATTTACTGTTGGACATTTCTTTTTGCTTCCGGTTTATTATATATTATATATTTCTCTGTATGGTCACCCATTGAGTTAGCGCTGCACCTTTTATTATTATTTGTCTAGAGGGATTTGATCGTTTACCCTGGTGTTCAGCTGCTTCATTTTTTATTTACATTTTTATTTTGTGACATACGTGCGCTGATATACTTTTATATTTTTGCTAATTTACAACGTTCACATATCTAGCTGCAGTATGGATGTTTTTAGGTATTTTGATCAAAGAGATATCAAGATTAATGAAGTATTTTCTAGGAATCCAACATTTGAGTCCCGCAATGATCTCCCCCAATCATTTAGGAAATTGGGTTATATTTATGAGAAAAAAATTAAAACATGGTGGGACATCACCTCTTTTGAGCAATATTTGACCGCCAGACTGATTCCGAGACGGTTAAGGTGGGATTTACCCCCTAACGATGGTCTCACGGACGTACAGTCCATGTCAGAATGGAGCGATTTTTTTATCAAAAGAGGCTTTGAATTATTGGAATTTCTCCTAATACGTAAAAGGAAAAGAATGCTGGCTCTAGATTCCCAAATTGGGGAGATTACTCAAATTATTGAAGCATCTAAGGATAGCGAAGAGTTTTTGAGATTATCAGGTGAACTCAAAAATAAACTTGCAAAATGGGATCTAGAGACGCAGAATAAGAAAAAGAAAAAATTCATCAGGGACTTTGATGATTTCAATGGAGGGGTAATTTTTAAATGGCAAAACACTCCCATAGTAGAGGAAACTGCCCCTAATTCTCAAACCTCTCAATTGAGTGCTGAAACTGCTCCTTCCAGTACTTCTAGAGTGAATCCGGTTTATGAATATGACCTCCCCTACCCTATTGAACCCCAACCTTACCATAATCAAAATGTCTTCAGGAAAGTTAATAACAAAAGAGGGAAAAACACAAAGGGAAGAGGGAGAGGGAGAGGAGGAAGCTCCAGGCCATACACTCAACAATCACAGAATCTGAGAGATCCACCCCCCCCTAACCCCCCTCCTTATAGGAACAGCTATCCAAATGATAGAAGAGAGGGTCATTTTAGAGATAGTCCTTATCCTGTGTATGAAAAATCTATCACTACACAGAATAGGTATGCACCACTCACAGAATATAATTACCGTTACAATAATGATGATTTTTTAGGACAACGGGGGGCACCGAGATACCCCCCATCTCAGTATCCGGTTGCCCAAGAGGAACCTTGGCGACACCGGGCACCACACACACCATCGAATCCCAATCCCCCCCTAAAGCGAAAACAAAGAGAGGAAGCAGAGGGGGGAAGCGAATACAAAAAATCCAGGCCACATCAGGTTTAGGGATTTACTATCTTAGTCATGCTGTCCTTAGTGACGATGAAGTTAAGGTCCTTGATCGTGGCTTAAAATTCGCACCCATAAAAAATCTCAACAAATTTAGTGCGTATGTGAGTATTCAAAAATACATTAGAACATTGAATATGAAAAAATATTTTTTGTCCCATCCCTCTCAAGGGCCCAGGCCCTCTGGACAAAATTACTCCACTTTACGTAACAGATCTACATTTAACCCTCAGATCTCAGACAATAAACATTTAGATGTTTTTAAAAATATGGTCTCCAAAGATTTGGAGAAATTACATATTAAAAAAGTTTCTGACCCTTTGTTCATCAAACGGGGAATTAAATCCTTAACTGAACGAAAGGACATTGTGATCCGTCCGGCGGATAAGGGAGGTGGGCTGGTTATCCTTAGTAAAGAATATTACCAAAATGAAATGTCCCGCCTTTTATCAGACCGTGACACTTACCATGTTCTTAATAAAGATCCCATGTTATCTTTTAAGGACGAGCTACATAGCATTGTTGAGGACGGTAAAGACCGTAAAATCCTGAATAAAAAAGAGGCTTTATACTTGGATCCTTTATTTTGTCGAACACCCATCATATATTTCTTACCTAAAATCCATAAGGACACGGTTAACCCCCCGGGACGACCCATTGTCAATGGGATCGATTCTGTATCCGCCAGATTAGGACAATATATCGACTTTTTTTTGCAGCCCTTGGTCATGCAAACTCCAGCATTTTTGAAGGACACAAAACATATTATTCAAATTCTTGATACTTTAAACTGCTCGCCTTCCACATTCTTGGTAACAGCGGACGTAAGTTCACTGTATACTATCATTGGCCATGAGGATGCAATGACTTCAGTTGAATGGGCATTAGCTTCGTCTTCCCTTTCTGGTGGTCACCAGGAGTTCCTCTTGAGTTGCCTGGATTTCTGCCTCAAGAGGAACTATTTCTGGTATGACAGAGAATATTATCTGCAGACCAGGGGTGTTGCCATGGGGGCCCGCTTTGCTCCCAGTGTGGCTAATATCTTTATGGCCCACTGGGAGGATGAAGCTGTCTTTCTCCATCGCCCCCCCGAGCTGTTGTGCTACAGGAGATTTATTGATGATCTCATCTTGATCTGGAATGGCGAGAGATCCAGGTTGGATGAGTTCATTCAATCATTAAATAACAACTCCAGAAACATATCTCTCACATGGACCATCAGCTCTGAAAAAGTGGTGTTTTTGGATTTATCTATTAGTATCTTGCAAAATAAATTCTCTCTTACTAACTATTTTAAGCCCACCGACCGTAATTCTTATATTCCCCTGGGGAGTTGCCATCACAGTTCTTGGCTGTGTAACATCCCCAGGGGGCAATATATAAGATTGCGTCGGAATTGTACTACTGTGGAGGATTTTGTCAGCCAGTCTGAGGTCCTCACCTCGAGATTCGAACAGAAGGGGTACAATAGGGCCTTATTAGATGAAGAGGTATCTAAAATCATGTTATTAGAGAGGAATGAACTGATTGCCAATTCCTCTAAGCCCCTTGCTAATGATAGCCACAATTTCAAAATGGTGTTGGATTACAATATTCAACACCGGAAATTTGAGAAAATTATTCAAAAAAATTGGGCTATTTTGAAACAAGACAGAGTCTTAGGCCCCATATTACCTGATAGACCTCAGTTTATATACAAAAAAGCCCCTACGCTTAGGGATCGCTTGGCACCCAGTGTTCTTGACCCCCCAGTACCTACCTCAGATAAGCTTTTTTCCTTTTTGGGAGGCTTTTATGCCTGTGGTAGATGTGTCCCCTGTAAACATTCTAAGGGTAATATCAAAAAGAGGAAAAAATTCTTGGCCTCGGTTACTAACAGAGAGTATGAGATTAAACAGCTCATTACATGTGACACTATTGGGGTGGTCTACATGCTGGAGTGTAGCTGTGGTCTACAGTATGTTGGAAGAACGTCAAGACCCTTACATGTCAGGCTGGCTGAACACGTTAATAACATCAAGAAAGGTCTCAAGACCCATAGCGTGTCTAGACATTTTAAGATCTCCCACCAACAAAACCCTAAGTATTTAAAATTTTGGGGCATTGAAAGGGTTACTAAGCACTGGAGAGGGGGTAACTTCATCCGGCAGCTTAGTAAAAGAGAATCCCACTGGATCTATGAGACAGGGGTCATGCACCCCGATGGGTTAAATGTAGAATTCGATACCAATTGTTTTTTATCTGATCGATAAAGTTTTTTAGTTTTTTAGTTTTTCTTTTTTCTCTTTTCTTATTGTCTGTGTAATGAGAAAGTATTGTGACGGTAATAATGTCCTTATTTTACCATATCATGTAACAATTAGTACCATGATGGTAATAATGTTTTTATTATATTATGATGGGGAGCAGTCGGTGGCCGCGGATGACAGTTATCATGCATTTTTTTGCATTTTTATTTTAGACATTATGGTGCTCTGACACTGCTCTTTCAAGACTTCACTTTCGGGTATGTCTTGTGCTAACACCAGATTGTTTTATATACTTTTACTATTTCATATGTATTTTTGAACCTTCTCTATACTTAATTGGGCTACATAGGCTCGGAATGATGTATGTGGAGACACTTCCGGAGTCTGCCCATTTCCGGTACACGTCATCTTAGTTGTCTTTGGTGTTGCCATGACAACTTACCTCCTTATAGCGCGGGTGCCCACGTAGTCACGACATCTGCTGAGGAAGTCCCCGCCCACTGGGACGCAACGCGTCTAGAACGTGACGTCGTGACGTCATCCGCTGCTACTGCGCATGCTCCACCGCTCACACACTGTGTGTCCATGTTCGTTTCCTGGCACTTGTGAAGTGCCTGATATGTAAGTCTGATTTTATTCGTTTTACAATAAACATTTGAATACGGAGAGCACTATGTCTGTCCCTTTTGTGATTACATGCTTATGATACCCACCTGCCATCTGATCATCCGGAGGAGTCCCTTGTCATGTAGATCTCCTTGTCTGCCGATCTTGTATCATTGCCTGATTATCTTTAGGACCAGGTGAGAGGCCATTCGATCTATGGTGAAGGGTTCCAGTATCACACATCATTGTCTGCTGTTATCATCACACCTCTGGTGGATTTATGTCAGTCTTTTTGGGACATTTACTGTTGGACATTTCTTTTTGCTTCCGGTTTATTATATATTATATATTTCTCTGTATGGTCACCCATTGAGTTAGCGCTGCACCTTTTATTATTATTTGTCTAGAGGGATTTGATCGTTTACCCTGGTGTTCAGCTGCTTCATTTTTTATTTACATTTTTATTTTGTGACATACGTGCGCTGATATACTTTTATATTTTTGTAGGGTGGATTACATGTAAAATTTATTTGATTTGATAAAGAATGCACACAAAAAAAATGGCTTCAGCCAATGTCAAAGGATGCGTTGACAGCGATGGCCTGGGTTACTTAGTTGCACAGTTGCATAGTTACATAGTTAGTGAGGTTGAAAAAAGACACAAGTCCATCTAGTTCAACCATAAAAAATAAATAAATAAATAAAATAAAAAATATCATACAATCCCATATTCCCAATCCTATACCCACAGTTGATCCAGAGGAAGGCGAAAAAAAACCTCAGAAAAGCAGGATCCAATTTGCTACAGCAGGGGAAAAAATTCCTTCCTGATCCCAGAGAGGCAATCGGATTTTCCCTGGATCAACTGTACCTATAAATGTTAACATCCAGTTATATTATGTACATTTAGGAAAGAATCCAGGTCTTTCTTAAAGCAATCTACTGAGCTGGCCAAAACCACCCCTGGAGGGAGTCTATACCACATTTTCACAGCTCTTACTGTGAAGAAACCTTTCCATATTTGGAGATTAAATCTCTTTTCCTCTAGATGTAAAGAGTGCCCCCTTGTCCTCAGTATTGACCGTAAAGTGAATAACTCAATACCAAGTTCACTATATGGACCCCTTATATATTTATACATGGTGATCATATCCCCCCTTAATCTCCTCTTCTCAAGAGTTAATAAATTTAGTTCCTCTAATCTTTCCTCATAGCTGATTTCCTCCATGCCTCTTATCAGTTTGGTTGCCCTTCTCTGCACTTTCTCCAGTTCCCAGATATCCTTTTTGAGAACTGGTGCCCAAAACTGAACTGCATATTTTTAGATGCGCTCTTACTAATGATTTGTACAGGGGAAAAATGATATCTCTCTCTCTGGATTCCATACCTCTCTTAATACAAGAAAGGACTTTGCTCCCTTTGGAAACTGCAGTTTGGCATTGCATGCTATTATTGAGCTTATGAACTACCAAAACCCCCAGATCCTTCTCCACCTTTGATTCCCCCAGTTGTACTCCCCCTAGTATGTATGATGCATGCACATTCTTAGCCCCAAAGTGCATAACTTTACATTTATCAACATTAAACCTCATCTGCCACATAGTCGCCCAATTAGACAGTGCGTTGAGGTCGGCTTGTAAATTGGAGACATCCTGTAAGGACGTTATTCCACTGCATAGCTTAGTGTCATCTGCAAAGACAGAAATGTTACTTTTAATCCCAGACCCAATATCATTTATAAATGTATTAAAAGATAAGGTTCCCAGCACTGAACCTTGGGGTACACCATTGATAACCTTAGACCAGGGATGTCCAAACTACAGCCCTCCAGCTGTTGCAGAACTACACTTCCTATGAGGCATTGTAAAACTCTGACATTCACAGAAATGACTAGGCATGATGGGAGTTGTAGTTCCTTAACAACTGGAGGGCCATAGTTTGGACACCACTGCCTTAGACCATTCAGAGTAAGAATCATTAACCACTACTCTCTGTATTCAGTCTTTTAGCCAGTTTTCTATCCATTTACAAACTAATATTTCCAAGCCTGTAGACTTTACCTTACACATGAGCCATGTGTGGGGAACTGTATCAAACGCTTTTGCAAAATCCAAGTATTCCACGCCCACCGCCACCCCTCTGTCCAAGGTTTTACATACCTCCTCATAAAAAGAAATAATTTTTGTTTGACAACTTTTGTCTTTCATGAATCCATGCTGTCTGTTGCTTAAAATATTTTTTTCCAGCAAGAACTCGTCTATGTGGTCTTTTATTAAACTCTCCAGTATCTTCCCAACTATAGAAGTTAAGCTAACAGGTCTATAGTTACTTGGTAAAGACTTTGTTCCCTTTTTAAATATAGGCACCACATTGGCCCTACACCAATCCAGTGGTACTATTCCCATCATTAATGAGTCCCTAAAAATTAGATACAATGGCTTTGAAATTACAGAGCTCAATTCTTTTAGGATTCGTGGGTGGATGTCATCTGGTCCAGGTGCTTTATCCACTTTTATTCTGTCTAAATTTTTTTGGACCATATCCCTATTGAGCCAGTGTGGATCATTTGGTGCTGTGTCACTACCACCCCCATTATGTACAAGAGCTCCCCTATGCTCTTTTGTATACACAGAGCTGAAGAAATTATTTAGTAAATTTGCCTTCTCTTTGTCCCCAGTCACCCACTCTAGATTATTTTGTAAAGGGCCTACATGCTCAGTCCTGACCTTTTTACTATTGATGTATTTGAAGAATTTTTTGGGGTTTGTCCTACTATCTTTTGCAAACTGTCATTCATTTTGAGTTTTTGCATCCTTGATTTCTTTTTTACAAATTCTGTTATATTCTTTGTAAGATTTAAACAACACTAGTGTTCCTTCATTTTTATATTTTTTTAAAACTCTTTTCTTTTTGTTTATAGTTTTTTTAACTTTGGCTATGAGCCACATAGGTTTTATTTTTAGCCTTTTAAACTTATTGCCAATGGGAATATACTTTTGTATATTGTTTGTGAGTTCACAAACAGTCACTTTGAAGAATTCCCATTTCTGTTCTGTGCCCATTGATGCCAAAATTCCCTCCCAGTCCAAGTCCCGGAGAGCAGCCCTCATCCTTGGAAAATTTGCTCTCTTGAAGTTAAGTGTTTTTATCTTTCCTGTATGTGTTTTTTTCTTACAGCTAACATTGAATGAAATCATGTTATGGTCACAGTTACCAAGATGTTCCTTTATATGAACATTAGTAATAAGCTCCATGTGGTTTGAGATTACCAGGTCCAATAGAGCATCATTTCCAGTTGGGGTCTCAATAAACTGGACCATAAAATTGTCCTGTAATAGGTTTATAAATGTTTGCCCTTTAGCTGTCCCAACAGTGCCATTACTCCAGTCAATTTCTCGATAGTTAAAATCCCCCATTATTATCACCGTCCCAGTCCTTGCAGCCCTTTTAGTCTTACAGTCTTTCGGTCTGGTCTGGCAAAAAACGCAGGCTGTGGTAAGACCACAGCCTGGGGACATATATGTCATCTGCTGCTGCTCCTGATCTCTTGGAGTCCAGGACCGTATTGTGCTCCCTATTAAATGGACTCCTCAGGTTCCCAATTTTGTGCTTCACATAATTGAGGTCTGCCCTCGGGTACAAAGGCTTCACCAATTCCAACAGTTTCTCCATTGCTGCCTTCCTCTTGATTTTTATACGACCTTCTTGTGCTCCCTATTAAAGAAAAAAAATGTATTTTGAAAAATACTGTGTGTGTTTTACTTAAAAAAGGACAGTTTGTTTGTGAGTAGGCAGGTACATTTCAAAAATACAATGTCAAATTAACAAGGGACACCAACATAGTTGTATCTTTGAGCTTAAAAAATACGAGATAATAATGGTGTTGTGGTAACTTGACCCAAAATAAAAAACATAAAAAACATTATTATTCTGGATATCACTAGAAAAAAAAGCCTTTGGAAATATGTTTGGCAGAACTCTGTCAATATCACCAGCAAAGCAGCTTCATTATTATCCCTATATAAAGAAGAAGAGAATGTGCGCTGCATTGAGAGATTTCATAGTTTGCCACGTCACGAATGTGATATCTCCATTACAAACGCTAGGTTTACAAGACCATCTGCTTCCGAGCATGCGTGTTTGTACTTTGGACTTTTGTCTGATGGACTTGTGTACACACACTCAGAAAATCCAACAACAAACATTTGTCCGCAGAAAATTTTAAAACCTGCTATCCAACATTTGTCCACGGAAAATCCGACAACAATTGTCTGATGGAGCATACACATGGTCGGATTTACTGCCAACAGCCTGTCCTCACACATTTCCCATCGGAAAGTCTGATCGTGTGTTTGAGGCTTTAGAACTGCCTCAACTACTCTTGCCTCTGACTGCATTTACAATGATGTGCTGCTTTTAAAGCTCATTTAGTGCTACGAAAGTATATACCTGATTTAAAGAGCACTCAGGAAAGCATCTTTTTTAGTCTGTTAAACCCGTGTGCAGGGGACTTTAAAAATCAAATACTAACTACTGCAGTAGTGACAATTTGTAGCACCTGCAAGTTCAAATTGTCAAGAGAACATTTTTTTTAGTTTGAACATGAAACTTTGCAATTTTGTAAAGCTTGACTCCATATAAAAGGGAGGGTTAGTGCCTCTGTCAATTTCTTTAAATTGTATGTTACACCAACATGTTATACGTTATATATGTTTCTGTGCTTTAATGTAGTTGTTTGTAAATTTAGCCTAATACCTAGGCACCCTGTAACAAGCAAGAAGTACTGATGCGCAAACTGATCATGCAGTGCACACAAGTGGTAAATGTACTTATCCACGATATGGGGCTGACATACACTGCATGCCCACTATGAAGGAGTGCTCTCCAAGGCATAACTTACCCAACCTAGCTCTCCTGAGCAATGATGTACCTAATATACCTGACATCTGGGGAAGATCATTTTTTTACACTTCCCCCACATTCCTCTATACATCAAAATACATTTCTGTAGTAGTCATGAAATGAAATAAATACTAATAATGTGCACAAACAATTGACGGCAGTAAAGATTTATTTATTGCTTTGTATAAAATCATATTTGTTAGGAAAATAATAAAATTCAAGATTGTAATAGTGGTGTAAGCAGCGCACTATGGCAAAACATGAAAATAATAGCAGTGTGTCTTCATAGTGACTAGGGATGATGCAAACGTACTCAGGTTTAGTTGGCCACAGGTTCGGCAAACATGACCAGTTCAGATTCTGATTATGAACCCTATTGAAGTCAATGGGAGCCAAATCTTAGAAATTAGTAATGGCAGCTTTCTGGGATAATAGGCAAGGGATTGCCAAACAAAGGACATGAAAAGCTAGGTAGTGGCGTGAAGGACTGGTACCAATGATAAAAACATGCTCAAATTTATTGTTCAGAGGGAAGAGGGTCTTTTCAGGTGGCTTAAAGGGCAACATTTAAAATATAAAAATCCTTCAAATTATATGCTTGAGGAATGCCTTAAAGCTGTACATGGTTTCACTGAACATTCTCAGTCATACGATTCTCAGGATAGCACCAACGACAACACATTGTGGTATCATATAAATATTGCATGTGTATAATTTTAGTTTACTTTTACATTATTCATTGGGTTACATATAACAGCAACCCAATATGGTTGACTTCCAAAAGCAAATAGCTTTTTTAAATAGTTTTTTCACAGCGATTGTTTGGTGTAGCAGTGATAGACCATAATTGAGCGCCAGAAGTAGCAGGAACAGTATAGCTAAAAGTTAGTGCCATGTATATGAAAAAATAAAGGTAACACTATAAATTGCCGAACTGTGTCAAAGCAGGACACATAGCATAGCTTGCATTCTTCATTTCCACACCACACTGCATTGTGTACATAGTTTAGTAAAATGTCAACCCAGGGCTCAAAATACCTTAAAACCCCAAGCCCATATTCTAGAGATAATACAGTTGTTAAGACAAACTAAACAAACTGCAGTGCCATGTTTTAGAGACTACAGTCAAGCATATGGTATGGTGTTTAGATAATACAATATGTAAGCAGTTTGATTGGGGCCCAGAGCAGCAATGTAAAAGGGATATTTCAGACAACAGGCATAGATATTGTATAGACTCATTGCTCATTATGCAAGCATTTGTATTTGATGGCTATGCATAGTGTATAATATTCTGGAAAAAAATAAATGTAATGTGTCAGTTAAAAGCCAAAAATATTTAATAGACATGCTGAACACCATGTAACTGTTTTTACCAGGCCGCAATGGAAGATGGAGAGACATGGCAGGTGTTATATGTATTTCAATTCGAGTGAAAATTTCCAGAACCAAAAGGGAGAATAGCTGATTTGTTGGATAGTATGTATGCCTTTTTAGCCAAGATTTTATGTCAGAAAGATTGAGTAAGCAGTTACACAAAACTACTGCAGACAACAAATGGTACATATTTGCAGTAGATTTGGAAGCCTTAATAGTCTGTTATTTCAGAAAAAGAGAACAGGCAGATTTCATGTCCAAAAAAGATTTCATGCCTATTACCTAAGATTGAAGATCAAAACATTGTACAGATTTTCAAAACACCTTTTAAGCCCTTCTTGAAGAGCTGTCATTTCTGAGTAAGAGAACAAACATATTGCAACTGAAAAAAAAAATATTTTTAGGAGATTGAAGGTAGAATAAAATGTTGCAGATTTGCACCACAGATATTAAGAGTGATTAAGCAGGCATATTGCATCAGGAATTAAGGAAATTAGAAAAATAGTATCTTGATTCAGAGACTGATGAGGCCACCATTTAACAGTTTAGCACCACAACTATTATCCACAATTTCTTAAGGAATGAGCAGACATATTGTATCTGGAAAGAAAAAATATGGTGTCTAATTGTTTCAAATTTAAAGTGGTTATAAAGCTTAAATATTTTTTACCCTTATTCTTTTCTTGCATTAAGGTAAAAAATGTTTAGGCATCCGTATCCACCTCACCCCCCCCCCTTCCCTTCTACATACCTGAGCCCTCATTCCAATCTGCACTGTGTGAATTTGAAGCTCTTCTGTCCCCTCACTTCCTGATCTCATTGGTTTTGTCTATAGACACAGACAGTGAGGCTTGGGAGTGAGCCCACAGAGAGAAGGAGCCAGGAGAGCCAGCAGGTGACCCAAGAAAAGGTTCAGAGCTGCTCTGTGCAATTCAATTGCACAGAGTAGGTAGACATAAACCTGTTTGCTATTTAAAAAAAAAAAACTATTTACATTCACTTTAAAGGAAAACAAACTGCACAGATTTGAAGCGAACCTTTAAGCCTTTCTTGGATAGGCAACATTTTTTAAGGAAGAACAAGCACATTCATTGCCTCTAAAAAAATAAATAAACAAATAAATAACATATAAGGCATTTTTTTACAGGGCTTAAAATAAAAAAAGTTACAATGACTTAAGCCTGGTGCAACTTATAAGTGACTGAGTGGGTGTTTTTTATCTGGAAATAAAAAATATATGTCTTGATTCTGAGATTGAAGACAGAAAAATGTTAAAGTTTTGCACCATGGCTTTTTTTTTAAACAGGTCATAATTTAATAGTCACTGAGTGAGCATATTGCATTTGGAATAGAAAAAAATGTTTCTGTTTATTTCAAGTCCAATGCCCTGTACACACGGTCGGATTTTCCGACGGAAAAAGTGCGATCAGATTGTGTTGTCGGAAATTCCGATCGTGTGGGCTCCATTGGACTTTTTCAATCGGAATTTCCGACACACAAAGTTTGAGAGCGGGCTATAAAATTTTCCATCAACAAAATCCGATCGGTTAAATACCGATCGTGTGTACACAAATCCGACGCACAAAGTGCCACGCATGCTCAGAATAAATTAAGAGATGAAAGCTATTGGCTACTGCCCCGTTTATAGTCCTGACGTACATGCTTTACGTCACTGCGTTCAGAATGATTGGATTTTCCGACAACTTTGTGCGACCGTGTGTATGCAAGACAAGTTTGAGCCAACATCCGTCGGAAAAAATCCATGGATTTTGTTGTCGGAATGTCCGAACAATGTCCGACCGTGTGTATAGGGCATAAGAGGAAAATGCAAGATTTGTAGAACACCTGTAAAGCCTTTATTAAAGAGGCTACAATTTCTGAAGGAGAGAGCAAGCACATTGCATATGGAAGTAAAAATCAGTGTCTTGTTTTGGAGACTGAAGATGTGAAAAGATTAAAAATTTGCACTCAGCCTGTATGTGTGAGCTGCAATTTCTGAGTGACTGAGCATGAATATCAGTAGGTAGAGATGGGCCAAACACCACCCTGTTCAGTTTGCACCAGAACTCCCGAACAGAGAAAAAGTTCTGACCAGAATGGCAAACCCCATTAAAGGCTATGGAACCCAAACTTGAAAGATTAAAAATCCCCATTTTGAAGACTTATATGCAAGTTATTGGCCATAAAAAGGGTATGAAGTCCGGGTACTGCCCTGGGGGACATGTATCAATGCAAATTTTTTAAAATATTGTTTTTACTTGAGCAGTGATTTGAATGATGCTTAAAGTGCAACAATAAAATTGAAAAATTCCTTTAAATATAGTGCATGGGGGGTCCCCTTAATCTGCCTGTAAAGTGGAGCATCTGTACCATGTATAGAACCTACTGCAGCAAAACTGACATTTCTAATGAAAAAAAATAGTCAAATGACATTTAAATTGCCAGAAATGCAATACCATGGCCGGGAATAGAAAAATGTTTTTAAAAAATGGCGTGGGGGTCCCCCAATCCAAACCAGGCCCTTCGGGTCTGGTATGTATTTTAAGGGGAGCCCCGCACCAAAATTAAAATAAAGGGAGCGGGCCCTCCCTAAAATCCATACCAGACCCTTATCCGAGCATGCAGCTGGCAGGTCAGGAAAGGGGGGCATGAGCGAGCACCCCCCTCCTGAACCATACAAGGCCACATGCCCTCAACATGGGGGGTGGGTGCTTTGGGGGAGGGCTCTGCCTGATGCAACCAGCCTGCCATATTTTACATGTGATTATTGCTAGTGGCTGTTATAGCCACTAGCAATAATCACTATGTTCTCCTAGCAGGGATAGCTTCCCCCTCCCCCTTCCAGGAGAATCCAATTGCTCCAAAGGAGGGATTCCCCTGTCAACACTGTCTTTGTTGATGGGGGAATCAAGTGAATTTATTTCCTGTCCGGCTTTACACTGTTATGAACTTTGATATAGAAGATATTTTGTGTTTATATCTGGTATTGTGTTGGGGCTTGATTGGACGCCTGTTTTCACATATAATTGTGTACATGTATTGTTTTCATTTATTGCATGTATGTCATAATATTGTTGTTAATGAAAGTTCATGTATAGTAGGTGCTGCAAAAACTTTTTACACTTAATTTGACAGATTTGCTCCTAAGCTTGTAACAATTTTCAGGCAGGCTGCCTTTCCTGAGGGAGAAAGTAAGTTGATTGCACCTAGAAATAAGCATATATTTTTCCCCAAAAAATGTATAAAGGTGGTACAGATTACCACCACAGCTTTTAAACTTGTTTTGAGAGGCTTATATCCACCAGCCACACAAAAGCAGATTACATCTGTCTAGACAGAAGAGAAAAACAATGTAAGGAATTGCAGCACAGCTTTTATATCCCTTAAAACAGGCCAACAGTGTTTAGGTAGAGAGCAGGCAGATTGCCTCTGAAAAAAAAAGAATGTTTTCTATTGTTATTTGAAATTTAAAACTGAAAAATATAAGTGATTTAAAGTACATAATTTAAAGTGTAACTAAATGCAAAACTTTTTTAAAATAGTTTTGGATAGATTGGACAGAGATTAGAACACCTGTCAGTTTGCATTGCTGTCTGTGCCCTCATTAGGGAGATTCACGCTCTCTGTTTGTTCTAATTTACTGTTATCATTAAAAGCGAAAACAAAAAAAATGCCAAATTTTGGGGTGACACCAGAATAGTAATACAAGGGAAATCATCCAATGGGGACACTAGTTATGGTGACCCTGGTGACACCCCAGGATTCCCTCTCTTTTGAGGGACTTCCTCTCACTTCCTGTTTTAGCTATGGGATAGGAAGTATAGGGAAATCTCCATAATTGGACACAGGGATTATAACCCATGTCATTTTTTCTCCCACAGCTTAGAAAATGAAAATTTTAAAGGCTAAGTTCATCTTTAAAAAAAAATCAATAAATGCACATATTTTGTGGGTAAACAAAGTGTATGTATTATTTTTATTTTCTCAGGAGCCTGACGAGCATTGTACTCATAATCAACAGGTTACGGGTGCAATGTCGGGCTCTTGTAGACACTGTCCACAGATTTCTGCCCGTACCTGTATACAGGCTTTCTGTTAGAAAGCTGTAGGAAGTGTCAAAGAACTACCAGTGAGCTCACCAGCACCCTGATTCCTATGAATATATTACATGATTGTGATGGCAGAACCCCACACAGTTGCACTGTTTTTAAATTGTGACAGGGAGAAGAACCCCTGCCCAATATTATGGGAGGGGGGTGCAGGCAGGTGCTGTATACAAACATGTCACATGTTACACTCTAATTCCCCTATAATTTCCCCCAGCATGTCCCCAGTGGGCAGTGGCCACCTTCCAAGTACTATGTATGCCACTGCTCCTGAGCTAACCTGATTGAACCTTTCTAACCAGTGGCTTACTTACCTCAGTAGACAACCACAGCCTACTTTAAGGTACAGGTCAGTATGGATACTCCCCGAAATCTTCTTCATCTCTTAGACCTGTAGAGGGCTGACTTTTGAGCATCTCCAATCTTCAGTAATAGCCCTATACAATAAATCTATGAAGGCTCACTATGCACAGCCAGGTGTATTTTAGCTCAGGGGGGCTGGAGGTAGTGAATTCGTATACAAGAAGTATATTACACTTTAACCCTATCCTCCCAAGCCCCGTCTACCCTATTAGTAAGTCTTTACATCACGGGGGAAGGACAGACCTTCTGATCATGTGACCTCTGATTGACTGTCATGACTAGAGACCAAAAGCTGCCTATGATAGCTAAGTCACTGTGTTGGAATTGGGCATTGTGTGCACTCTCAGCATAGAAACCTTGGCAGTCCATGCACACATATGTGCAGTGTGTAGTCCTTTAAGCCCTCCCTCTTTGCCACTGCACACATGCATCACGATGGCAGAAACAGGTTAAAGCACTTAAATGCTCAGCATGAACAAAGTTCTTAGAGTACATAAAGTATAAGTCAGTATGGAACTAGGTTAGGTAGAAAATACTATACATAACAAGTCTTTTTTACTTCAAATTAAAACCAACATTATACATCTTTCCATAAACAAAATGAATAGCCACCTCCTGAGTAGGGATGAGCTTCACATTCGAGTCAAACCCATGTTCGACTCGAACATCGACTGTTCGATCATTTGCCGAATTGCGAAAGTTATGGGCCGTTCACGCCAAATTCGTGTGGCGCGTCATGGCCCATAATTCACTGCGGCATCGCAGTGCATTGCTGGCTGATGATTGGCCAAGCATGCACTATGACCCACATGCTTGGCCAATCACAGCGCCGTCGGTAGAGAGAGCTGTAATTGGCCAAAGCCAGGGTGGCTTTGGACAATTATGGCTCAGGAGGTTTAGAACACACCCCACACTATATAAGGCCACCTGTACGGCGGCCCTGTGTAGTGTGTTCCGGCGTGCTGAGAGATAGAGAGAGAGACAGTGTCATTTCATTTGAGTTAGCTAGATTAGGCAGGACAGTCAGTGAGTTAGCTGCACTTACAGTGTATTGTGTATATATATGCATCCCAGGTGTTGCATATATATATACACTGTATTCAGTTTAGCTAGATCCGTTCCTGTTATCTTCCTACTGACAGGCAGGCTTGTCTTTTTACAGTATTTACAGCTACCTGAAGAAAATTGCTGGTGTTCTTTTGATCCTATTAGTACCACAGTCAGGCAGCTAGACTATTTGCAGTTAGTGTAGTGCGTCCTCCTCACAGTGTTCAGTTAAAGCTACAAGTTAGTTTAGTGTGACCTCTGCACAGTGTTCAGCTAAAACTACAAGTTAGTGTAGTGCACAGTGTTCAGCTAAAGCTACAAGTTAGGGTAGTGCGTCCTCCTCACAGTGTTCAGCTAAAGCTACAAGTTAGTTTAGTGTGACCTCTGCACAGTGTTCAGCTAAAGCTACAAGTTAGGGTAGTGTTTCCTCCTCACAGTGTTCAGCTAACACTACAAGTTAGTGTAGTGCAACCTCTGCACAGTGTTCAGCTAAAGCTACAAGTTAGTGTAGTGCGTCCTCTGAACAGTGTTCAGCTAAAACTACAAGTTAGTGTAGTGAGACCTCTGCACAGTGTTCAGCTAAAGCTACAAGTTAGTGTAGTGCGTCCTCCTCACAGTGTTCAGCTAAAGCTACAAGTTAGTTTAGTGTGACCTCTGCACAGTGTTCAGCTAAAGCTACAAGTTAGGGTAGTGCGTCCTCCTCACAGTGTTCAGCTAAAGCTACAAGTTGGTGTAGTGTGTCCTCCTCACAGTGTTCAGTGAAAACTACAAGTTAGTGTAGTGCGACCTCTACACAGTGTTCAGCTAAAGCTACAAGTTAGTGTAGTGCGTCCTCCTCTAAAGCTACAAGTTAGGGTAGTGCATCCTCCTCACAGTGTTCAGCTAAAGCTACAAGTTGGTCTAGTGTGTCCTCCTCACAGTGTTCAGCGAAATCTACAAGTTAGTGTAGTGCGACCTATGCACAGTGTTCAGCTAAAGCTACAAGTTAGTGTAGTGCGTCCTCTGAACAGTGTTCAGCTAAAACTACAAGTTAGTGTAGTGAGACCTCTGCACAGTGTTCAGCTAAAGCTACAAGTTAGGGTAGTGCGTCCTCCTCACAGTGTTCAGCTAAAGCTACAAGTTAGTTTAGTGTGACCTCTGCACAGTGTTCAGCTAAAGCTACAAGTTAGGGTAGTGCGTCCTCCTCACAGTGTTCAGCTAAACCTACAAGTTGGTGTAGTGTGTCCTCCTCACAGTGTTCAGTGAAAACTACAAGTTAGTGTAGTGCGACCTCTACACAGTGTTCAGCTAAAGCTACAAGTTAGTGTAGTGCGTCCTCCTCTAAAGCTACAAGTTAGGGTAGTGCATCCTCCTCACAGTGTTCAGCTAAAGCTACAAGTTGGTCTAGTGTGTCCTCCTCACAGTGTTCAGCGAAATGTACAAGTTAGTGTAGTGCGACCTCTGCACAGTGTTCAGCTAAAGCTACAAGTTAGTGTAGTGCGTCCTCTGAACAGTGTTCAGCTAAAACTACAAGTTAGTGTAGTGAGACCTCTGCACAGTGTTCAGCTAAAGCTACAAGTTAGTGTAGTGCGTCCTCCTCACAGTGTTCAGCTAAAGCTACAAGTTAGTTTAGTGTGACCTCTGCACAGTGTTCAGCTAAAGCTACAAGTTAGGGTAGTGCGTCCTCCTCACAGTGTTCAGCTAAAGCTACAAGTTGGTGTAGTGTGTCCTCCTCACAGTGTTCAGTGAAAACTACAAGTTAGTGTAGTGCGACCTCTACACAGTGTTCAGCTAAAGCTACAAGTTAGTGTAGTGCGTCCTCCTCTAAAGCTACAAGTTAGGGTAGTGCATCCTCCTCACAGTGTTCAGCTAAAGCTACAAGTTGGTCTAGTGTGTCCTCCTCACAGTGTTCAGCGAAATCTACAAGTTAGTGTAGTGCGACCTCTGCACAGTGTTCAGCTAAAGCTACAAGTTAGTGTAGTGCGTCCTCCTCACAGTGTTCAGCTAAAACTACAAGTTAGTGTAGTGAGACCTCTGCACAGTGTTCAGCTAAAGCTACAAGTTAGTGTAGTGCGTCCTCCTCACAGTGTTCAGCTAAAGCTACAAGTTAGTTTAGTGTGACCTCTGCACAGTGTTCAGCTAAAGCTACAAGTTAGGGTAGTGCGTCCTCCTCACAGTGTTCAGCTAAAACTACAAGTTAGTGTAGTGCGACCTCTGCACAGTGTTCACCTAAAGCTACAAGTTAGTGTAGTGTGTCCTGCTCACAGTGTTCAGCTAAAACTACAAGTTAGTGTAGTGCAACCTCTGCACAGTGTTCAGCTAAAGCTACAAGTTAGTGTAGTGCGTCCTCTGAACAGTGTTCAGCTAAAACTACAAGTTAGTGTAGTGAGACCTCTGCACAGTGTTCAGCTAAAGCTACAAGTTAGTGTAGTGCGTCCTCCTCACAGTGTTCAGCTAAAGCTACAAGTTAGTTTAGTGTGACCTCTGCACAGTGTTCAGCTAAAGCTACAAGTTAGGGTAGTGCGTCCTCCTCACAGTGTTCAGCTAAAGCTACAAGTTGGTGTAGTATGTCCTCCTCACAGTGTTCAGTGAAAACTACAAGTTAGTGTAGTGCGACCTCTACACAGTGTTCAGCTAAAGCTACAAGTTAGTGTAGTGCGTCCTCTGAACAGTGTTCAGCTAAAACTACAAGTTAGTGTAGTGAGACCTCTGCACAGTGTTCAGCTAAAGCTACAAGTTAGGGTAGTGCGTCCTCCTCACAGTGTTCAGCTAAAGCTACAAGTTAGTTTAGTGTGACCTCTGCACAGTGTTCAGCTAAAGCTACAAGTTAGGGTAGTGCATCCTCCTCACAGTGTTCAGCTAAACCTACAAGTTGGTGTAGTGTGTCCTCCTCACAGTGTTCAGTGAAAACTACAAGTTAGTGTAGTGCGACCTCTACACAGTGTTCAGCTAAAGCTACAAGTTAGTGTAGTGCGTCCTCCTCTAAAGCTACAAGTTAGGGTAGTGCATCCTCCTCACAGTGTTCAGCTAAAGCTACAAGTTGGTCTAGTGTGTCCTCCTCACAGTGTTCAGCGAAATCTACAAGTTAGTGTAGTGCGACCTCTGCACAGTGTTCAGCTAAAGCTACAAGTTAGTGTAGTGCGTCCTCTGAACAGTGTTCAGCTAAAACTACAAGTTAGTGTAGTGAGACCTCTGCACAGTGTTCAGCTAAAGCTACAAGTTAGTGTAGTGCGTCCTCCTCACAGTGTTCAGCTAAAGCTACAAGTTAGTTTAGTGTGACCTCTGCACAGTGTTCAGCTAAAGCTACAAGTTAGGGTAGTGCGTCCTCCTCACAGTGTTCAGCTAAAGCTACAAGTTGGTGTAGTGTGTCCTCCTCACAGTGTTCAGTGAAAACTACAAGTTAGTGTAGTGCGACCTCTACACAGTGTTCAGCTAAAGCTACAAGTTAGTGTAGTGCGTCCTCCTCTAAAGCTACAAGTTAGGGTAGTGCATCCTCCTCACAGTGTTCAGCTAAAGCTACAAGTTGGTCTAGTGTGTCCTCCTCACAGTGTTCAGCGAAATCTACAAGTTAGTGTAGTGCGACCTCTGCACAGTGTTCAGCTAAAGCTACAAGTTAGTGTAGTGCGTCCTCCTCACAGTGTTCAGCTAAAACTACAAGTTAGTGTAGTGAGACCTCTGCACAGTGTTCAGCTAAAGCTACAAGTTAGTGTAGTGCGTCCTCCTCACAGTGTTCAGCTAAAGCTACAAGTTAGTTTAGTGTGACCTCTGCACAGTGTTCAGCTAAAGCTACAAGTTAGGGTAGTGCGTCCTCCTCACAGTGTTCAGCTAAAACTACAAGTTAGTGTAGTGCGACCTCTGCACAGTGTTCACCTAAAGCTACAAGTTAGTGTAGTGTGTCCTGCTCACAGTGTTCAGCTAAAACTACAAGTTAGTGTAGTGCAACCTCTGCACAGTGTTCAGCTAAAGCTACAAGTTAGTGTAGTGCGTCCTCTGAACAGTGTTCAGCTAAAACTACAAGTTAGTGTAGTGAGACCTCTGCACAGTGTTCAGCTAAAGCTACAAGTTAGTGTAGTGCGTCCTCCTCACAGTGTTCAGCTAAAGCTACAAGTTAGTTTAGTGTGACCTCTGCACAGTGTTCAGCTAAAGCTACAAGTTAGGGTAGTGCGTCCTCCTCACAGTGTTCAGCTAAAGCTACAAGTTGGTGTAGTATGTCCTCCTCACAGTGTTCAGTGAAAACTACAAGTTAGTGTAGTGCGACCTCTACACAGTGTTCAGCTAAAGCTACAAGTTAGTGTAGTGCGTCCTCCTCTAAAGCTACAAGTTAGGGTAGTGCATCCTCCTCACAGTGTTCAGCTAAAGCTACAAGTTGGTCTAGTGTGTCCTCCTCACAGTGTTCAGCGAAATCTACAAGTTAGTGTAGTGCGACCTCTGCACAGTGTTCAGCTAAAGCTACAAGTTAGTGTAGTGCGTCCTCCTCACAGTGTTCAGCTAAAACTACAAGTTAGTGTAGTGAGACCTCTGCACAGTGTTCAGCTAAAGCTACAAGTTAGTGTAGTGCGTCCTCCTCACAGTGTTCAGCTAAAGCTACAAGTTAGTTTAGTGTGACCTCTGCACAGTGTTCAGCTAAAGCTACAAGTTAGGGTAGTGCGTCCTCCTCACAGTGTTCAGCTAAAACTACAAGTTAGTGTAGTGCGACCTCTGTACAATGTTCAGCTAAAGCTACAAGTTAGTGTAGTGCGTCCTCCTCACAGTGTTCAGCTAAACCTACAAGTTATTTTTTGCAAGCTCTGCACAGTGTTCAGCTAAAGCTACCTGTAGAAGGTTGGTGGTGTTTTCCTGATCCTATCACTACCGCAGGCAGCTAAATAAGCTACAAGTTAGTGTAGTGCGAGCTCTGCACAGTGTTCACCTAAAGCTACCTGTAGAAGGTTGGTGGTGTTTTCCTGATCCTATCACTACTGCAGGCAGCTAAATAAGCTACAAGTTAGTGTAGTGCGAGCTCTGCATAGTGTTCACCTAAAGCTACCTGTAGAAGGTTGGTGGTGTTTTCCTGATCCTATCACTTCCGCAGGCCACTAAATAAGCTACACTTTATTTTTTGGCGAGCTCTGCACAGTGTTCACCTAAAGCTACCTGTAGAAGGTTGGTGGTGTTTTCCTGATCCTATCACTACCACAGGCAGCTAAATAAGCTACAAGTTATTTTTTGGCACAGTGTTCACCTAAAGCTACCTGTAGAAGGTTGGTGGTGTTTTCCTGATCCTATCATTACTGCAGGCAGCTAAATAAGCTACAAGTTAGTTTTTTGCGAGCTCTGCACAGTGTTCAGCTAAAGCTACCTGTAGAAGGTTGGTGGTGTTCTCATACTACAGGGAGGCAGTTGATTTTGCTAGCTTAGTGCAGCTACAGGCCATTAGTATGTCTAGAAGGCCAACAAGGAGAGGCAGACAGTCACAAGCCAATAAAAGAGGGCAAGCAGGCTCTGTGTCTAGAGGCAACAGTGCTGGTCGTGGAGACGGTGCATCCTCATCAGCACATGGCAATGGGACATGCTTGGCCTTTTTTTTCGGCAGCTGGCCGTGTTGAGCCGCAACATGCGGAAGACTTGGTCGAGTGGATGACCAAACCGTCCTCATCCTCCTCATCCTCTCTCACCCATGCTCAGGGTACTTTGTCTGGCAAAGCAGCGGCCTCTTCCCTCGGCTCAATGTCATCAGTGACTCCTTCCCTAGCCCCACCATGTCCTCCTGAGGAGTCCCTCGAACTGTTTGACCACAGTGTTGGGTACATGCTTCAGGAGGATGCCCAGCGTTTGGAAGGCTCTGATGATGATACTGAGCTAGATGAAGGCAGTAACGTGAGCACGGACAGAGGGGGTGCCCTAGAAGGACAGCAATCTGGCAGTCATGCTCCCCCTGCTGCAGCATACTGCCAGGTTTGCTCCAGTGATGAGGAGGGAGGGGATCATGAGGTCACTGACTCAACGTGGGTGCCTGATAGGAGAGAGGAGGAGGAGGAGGAGGAGGCGGCACATCATCAACGAGGCAGGATGCCCTCCAGGGGCCAGCCTAAGGGCAGCACACTGACTGCATCAGACCCCAAAGCTCCGCATGTGCGGGGCGCTGCAGTCTCTGAGCTTTAGTCAAAAAGTTCTTTGGTGTGGGCCTTTTTTGAGGCGAGTGCATCAGATCGCACCGCTGCTATTTGCAACAAATATCTCAAGCGTATCTCGCGTGGCCAAAACATCTCCCGCTTGGGCACCACATGCTTGACCAGACATATGTTGACCTGCCATGCAGTTCGTTGGAAAGCGTATCTAAAAGACCCACACCAAAGAACAAAGAGGACCTCTCCTTGCTCCTCATCAGCTGAGATCTCCAACCCCACTATACCTTCAGTCCTCTCTGAGACCTGCACTGAGAGGAATGAAGGCGTAGAATTAGGTGTGTCACAGCCAAGTACTTGTGGGCAATGTGCTTTCAGTACACCGACATCAGATTGTACGAGGCAAGTTTCCCTGCCCCAGCTGCTGCACCGCCGAAAGCAGTTCACTCCCAGCCATCCACATGCCCAGCAGTTGAATGCTAGCTTGGCAAAATTGCTAGCACTTCAACTGCTGCCTTTTCAGTTGTTAGACTCTGCCCCCTTCCGTGAGTTTGCGGAATGTGCGGTTTCTCAGAGGCAGGTACCCAAACGCCACTTTTTCTCACGGAAGGCGATTCCGGCTCTCTACCAGCGTGTGGAAGGCAATGTCTTGGCCTCGCTGGACAGGGCGGTCAGTGGTAAGGTGCATATTACCACTGACTCATGGTCAAGCAGGCATGGACAGGGACGTTACCTAAGTTTCACCGCGCATTGGGTGACTCTGCTGGCAGCTGGGAAGGATGCAGGACAAGGTGCAGTAGTGTTGGAGGTTGTTCCGCCACCACGCCTCCAAAATGCCACTAATGCTACTAATGATTGTGACACACCTCTCTCCTCCACCCCCTCCTCTTCCTCTTCCTCCATGGCCTCTTCCTATGCTTTGTCTTCGGAACCAGCGGTGCTCCGTAGCCGTTCAAGAGGCTACGCAAGTATGCAGGCCAAAAGATGCCATGCAGTGCTTGAGCTGGTGTGCTTGGGGGACAGGAGCCACACTGGGGCAGAGGTTCTGTCAGCTCTGCAGGGGCAGGTTCAGAAGTGGTTGACGCCACGCCAACTTAAGGCAGGAATGGTGGTTTGTGACAATGGCACCAACCTCCTCTCTGCCCTCCGACAAGGGACAAATGACCCATGTGCCCTGTTTGGCTCACGTCCTTAACTTAGTGGTGCAGCGGTTCTTGGGCAGGTACCCGGGCTTACAGGATGTCCTGAGGCAGGCGAGGAAAGTCTGTGTGCATTTCCGCCGGTCATATAATGCCAGTGCTCGGCTGGCAGACCTCCAAAAGGAGTTTAACCTGCCCAAGAACCGCCTAATCTGTGACATGCCCACCAGGTGGAACTCAACGTTGGCCATGCTGCAGCGGCTGCACATGCAGCAGAGGGCCATCAATGAGTACCTGTGCGACTATGGCACCAGGACAGGGTCAGGGGAGCTTGGTTTTTTTCCCCACACCAGTGGGCCATGATCAGGGATGCATGCACTGTCCTGTCACCATTTGAGAAGGCCACAAGGATGGTGAGCAGTGACAGTGCATGCATCAGTGACACTGTCCCCCTTGTCCACCTGTTGGAGCACACGCTGCATGGAATAATGGACAGGGCACTTGAGGCAGAACAGAGGCAGGAAGAGGAGGACTTCCTTAGCTCTCAAGGCCCCCTTTATCCAGACAGTGTTCCTGCGTGCCCGCCGATCACACAGGAAGAGGAGGAGGAGGATTGTGTCAGTATGGAGGTGGAGCCTGGCACTCAGCATCAGCAGCAGTCTTTAAGGGTTCAGTCCCAAGAAACACATGTACGTGGCTGGGAGGAGGTAGCTGCGGACCATGTCGTCCTTAGTGACCCAGAAAACTCCGGACCGAATGCCTCAGCAAACCTACGCTGCATGGCCTCCCTGATCCTGCAAAGCCTGCGTAAGGATCCTCGTATTCGTGTTATCAAGGAGAAGGACCAATACTGGCTGGCAACGCTCCTTGATCCACGTTACAAGGGTAAGGTTGCGTACCTTATCTTGCCATCGCAAAGGGAGCAGAGGATGAAACATCTTCAGGAGGCCTTGCAGAAAGGTCTGTGCAATGCGTTTCCAGAGACTGGGAGGTTACAAACTCCTGTTTCTGGACAACGTGTTGCTGAGGCTTTGGTCAGTCAGAGAAAGAGCGGTGGAGAAGGTGGCCGTCTGACCGATGCGTTCAGACAATTTTTTGGTCCGCAGCCCCAAGGTATGATCGGATCCAGCAACCATCGCCAGCATCTGTTTTACATGGTGCAGGAATACCTAGGGGCAAGATCTGACTTGGACACCTTTCCCACCGAAAATCCTCTGGGTTACTGGGTCTTGAGGATGGATCACTGGCCAGAGCTTGCACAGTATGCAATTGAGCTACTGGCCTGTCCTGCATCCAGCGTTCTTTCGGAACGCACATTCAGTGCTGCTGGAGGCTTTGTAACCGATCACAGGGTGCGTCTGTCCACCGACTCGGTCGATTGACTGACCTTCATAAAAATTAATCAGTCTTGGATCACCACCAGCTACCAAGCACCTGATGCTGATGTAACCGAATAATTTTTTTTGAAATCTCAGATCCCTTCAAAGACTGCCTATGCTGATGCTGAGTGACTATCCTGAGTAATTATCCTCTTCCTCCTCAATGATCACGCTGATAGCTTGTAAGAACATTTTTGGTTCTGGGCGCCACGACCAATGCCTAAGGCCCAATTTTTCAGCCCCTGTTTAACAGGGGCGTGTAATTACAATTTTTTATGCAATACTTTGCAGCAGGGCTCATTTCTGCGTTCCAACTAGAGTATCTGTGAGGGGTTGCAGTGTTGTGGCACCAGCACCAGTGCCTAAGGCCCAATTTTTCAGCCCCTGTTCAACAGGGGCATGCAATTACAATTCTTGATCTAATATTTCACAGCAGGGCCCGTTTCTGCACCCACCAAGAGCGAGTGAGGACTTACAGTGTTGTGGCACTAGCACCACCACCACCAAAGGCCCAATTTTTCTGCCCCTGTTCAACAGGGGCATGCAATTACAATTCTTGATCTAATATTTCACAGCAGGGCCCTGTGAGGGCTTACAGTGTTGTGGACACAACACCTAAGGCCCAAATTTCTGCTGAGTATATAGGGCAGGCCCCTACTTTCAAACATCCAACTTACAAACGACTCCTACTTGCAAACGGAAGGAGACAACAGGAAGTGAGATGAAATTTACCCCTAGGAAGGGAAATTCTCTCCTGTAAGAGTTAATATGGGAAAAACTTTTCTCCTTTCCACTGATGCTTTATCACCAATCCTTGTTTCACAAAAAAACCCAAATTTTCAAAAAACATTTGTCATTGGAACAAAAAATGAGCTGAAATCTTCTGAAGAGGAGCACAGACAGCAAAACAAATGTCACAGGGGTGATAACCCTTCCCTATGTTTTCCAAAAAGCTTAAAATAGATTTTTTGGCTGAAGCTAAACACGTTAAAAATGTACCAGTTCAAAATTGCAAACGGATTCTACTTAACAACAAACCTACAGTCCCTGTGTTGTTTGCACCGCCTGTATACTGCTGTTCAGAGTATATAGGGCCTTGTGGCCCCACACCTTTCCCTTTTTTAATTTAGGTGCGGGGTTCCCCTTAATATCCATACAAGACCCAAAGGACCTGGTAATGGACTGGGGGGGTACCCATGCTGTTTGTCTCACTGATTTTCATCTATATTGCCAGGACCCGACATTACATTAAAGCCGCAAGCAGTTTTAAATGACTTTTTTTCCTTTAAAAATGATATTTTGTGCAGGGACTGTTCTAAGCACGGGAAACACGCGCCACTTTACAGGCATACTATAGACACCCCCCAGGTACGATATTTAAAGGAATATTTCACTTTTTTTTAACTTTAAGCATCATTAAAATCACTGCTCCCGAAAAAACGGCCGTTTTTAAAAGTTTTTTTTGCATTAATACATGTCCCCTGGGGCAGGACCCGGGTCCCCAAACCCTTTATAGGACAATACCATGCAAATTAGCCTTTAAAATGAGCACTTTTGATTTCAAATGTTCGAGATCCATAGACGTCAATGGGGTTCTAACGTTTGTGCAAATTTTCGGTCCGTTCGCATGTTCTGGTGCGAACCGAACCGGGGGGTGTTCGGCTCATCCCTACTCCTAAGATATTATTTATTTACAAATTACCTGCTCATTGAGTTGATGTACTGTAATCATTACAGAACATTTTTTTGTAAGCTTTGAAATCTGTCCATGAGCATATTGCTCAGCTAATATAGGTTTTCTTGCTTACTGGGATTGCAAAAAGGAAGGAATGTTATTGCGTACCTTGCATGTGTTTGCAGAGATGCTATTTTTTTTAACCATTTAATATACTTTCTTTACATGTATCCTTGAAATTAGCCCAGAGGCATTCTTTCTTTTCCTCTCATAACGTTTTTTCTTGTCTATAAAATAACATAAGAATTAAACTAGAGAAACAATTTTATTGAATATAAATGTTTTATAAGCAACAGAGAACTTCAGGTCAGTTAAAAAAACAAAAGTCAGAACTTCTGTGGATTTGGAATTGTTCTGCTTGCAGCCACTCTATGTACTATCAGAAAGAACATGAGGTACCCACCTCATACGACCCACGTTATTCTGTTGCCTACCATTTCTTGCAGGATCAGGTATTGTTGATCAGTGATAGGGATGAGCTTCGAGTTCGAGTCGAACCCATGTTCGACTCGAACATTGCCTGTTCGTCCGTTCATCGAATTTCGAACGATATGGGCTGTTCGCGCCAAATTCGAGTGGCGCATCACAGCCCATAATTCACTGCGGCATCGCAGTGCATTGCTGGCTGGTGATTGGCCAAGCATGCACTATGACCAATCACAGCGCCGTGTGTACAGAGAGCCGTATTTGGCCAAAACTAGGGTGGCTTTGTCCAATTATGGCTCAGGGGGTTTAGTACACGCCCCACACTATAAAAGGCTGCCTGCGTGGCGGCCTTGTGTAGTGTATTGCAGCGGCGGAGAGAGATAGATAGACAGAGAGACAGTGTCATTTGATTTAAGTTAGATAGAGTAGGCAGGTCGAGTCAGTATATATATATATATATATATATATATTTATATATATATATATATATATATATATATATATATATATATATATATATATATATATATATATATATAAATATATATATATATATATATATATATATATATATATATATATATATATATATATATATATATATATATATATACGCTGTATTCAGTTTAGCTAGATCCATTCCTGTTATTCTCTTCCTAATATACTGACAGGCAGGCAGGTGCTTTTACAGTATTTATAGTCAGTGTACTGTGTACCCTGCACAGTTGCACCTACATTATAGCTACCTGAAGACAAGTGCTTTTGTTCTTCTTCTGATCCTATTAATAGCACAGGCAGGCTCTTGAAGTATTTACAGTTAGTGTACTGTGTACCCTTCACAGTTGCACCTATAGCTACCTGAAGACAAGTGCTTGTGTGCTTCTTCTGATCCTATTAATAGCACAGGCAAGCTCTTGAAGTATTTACAGTTAGTGTACCGTGTACCCTGCACAGTTGCACCTACAGTATAGCTACCTGAAGACAAGTGCTTGTGTGCTTCTTCTGATCCTATTAATAGCACAGGCAGGCTCTGAAGTATTTACAGTTAGTGTACTGTGTACCCTGCACAGTTGCACCTACAGTATAGCTACCTGAAGACAAGTGCTTGTGTTCTTCTTCTGATCCTATTAATAGCGCAGGCAGGCTCTTGAAGTATTTACAGTTAGTGTACTGTGTACCCTGCACAGTTGCACCTATAGCTACCTGAAGACAAGTGCTTGTGTGCTTCTTCTGATCCTATTAATAGCACAGGCAGGCTCTGGAAGTATTTACAGTTAGTGTACTGTGTACCCTGCACAGTTGCACCTATAGCTACCTGAAGACAAGTGCTGGTGTGCTTCTTCTGATCCTATTAATACCACAAGCAGGCATTCTGCTAGCTGCTGTATAATCAGTATATATATACATCCCAGTTTTGTGCAGCTACATCTCACTGCAGTGCAGGCCATTAGCATGTCTGGAAGGCCAACAAGGAGAGGCAGACAGTCACAAGCCAATAAAAGAGGGCAAAAAGGCTTTGTCTAGAGGCAACAGTGCTGGTCGTGGACACGGTGCATCCTCATCAGCACATGGCCAGGGGACACGCTTGTCCTTTTTTTCCGCAGCTGGCCGTGTTGAGCCGCAACATGTGGAAGACTTGGTAGAGTGGATGACCAAGCCGTCCTCATCCTCCTCATCCTCTCTCACCCAAAATCAGGGTACGTTGTCTGGCAATGCAGCTGCCAATGCGGCCTCTTCCCTCGGCTCAATGGCATCAGTCACTCCTTCCCTAGCCCCACCATGTCCTCCTGAGGAGTCCCCCGAACTGTTTGACCACAGTGTTGTGTACATGCTCCAGGAGGATGCCCAGCTTTTTGAAGGCTCCGTTGATGCTACTCAGCTAGAGGAAGGCAGTAACGTGAGCCCAGACAGAGGGGGTGCCCAAGAAGGACAGCAATCTGGCAGTCATGTTCCCCCAGCTGCAGCATACTGCCAGGTGCTCGAGTGATGAGGAGGGAGGGGATGATGAGGTCACTGACTCCACATGGGTGACTGATAGGAGAGAGGAGGAGGAGTAGGAGGCACATCACCAACAAGACAGGATGCCCTCCAGGGGCCAACTTAAGAGCAGCACACCGACTGCATCACACTGCAGAGCTCCGCATGTGCAGGGCACTGCTGTCTCTGCACATTATTCCAAAAGTTCTTTGGTGTGGGCCTTTTTTGAGACGAGTGCATCAGTTCCCACCACTGCTTTTTGCAACATATGTCTCAAGCGTATCTCGCGTGGCCAAAACATCACCCGCTTGGGCACCACATGCTTGACCAGACATATGTTGACCTGCCATACAGTTCTTAATACCTAAAAGACCCACACCAAAGAACAAAGAGGACCTCTCCTTGCTCCTCATCAGCTGGGATCTCCAACCCCACTATACCTTCAGTCCTCTCTGAGACCTGCACTGAGAGTAATGAAGGTGCAGAATTAGGTGTGTCACAGCCAAGTACTTGCGGGCAATCTGCTATCGGTACACTGACGTCAAATTGTACCTGGCAAATTTCCCTGCCCCAGCTGCTGCACCACCTAAAGAAATTTGCTCCCAGCCATCCACATGCTCAGCGGTTGAATGCTAGTTTGGCTAAATTGCTGGCACTTCAACTGCTACCTTTTCAGTTGGTAGACTCTGAACCCTTCCGTGAGTTTGTGGAATGTGTGGTTCCTCAGTGGCAGGTTCCCAAATGCCACTTTTTCTC
Source organism: Aquarana catesbeiana (assembly GCF_042186555.1). Classification (NCBI taxonomy): domain Eukaryota; kingdom Metazoa; phylum Chordata; class Amphibia; order Anura; family Ranidae; genus Aquarana; species Aquarana catesbeiana. The sequence goes on from NC_133324.1 coordinate 739,714,613, forward strand.
ATGGAAGGCGATTCCGGCTCTCTACCGGCATGTGGAAGGCAATGTCTCGGCCTCGCTGGACAGGGCAGTCAGCGGTAAGGTGCATATTACCGCTGACTCATGGTCCAGCAGGCATGGACAGGGACATTACCTATCTTTCACGGCGCATTGGGTGACTCTTATGCCAGCTGGGAAGGATGCAGGACAAGGTGCAGTAGTGTTGGAGGTTGTTCCGCCACCACACCTCCAAAATGCTACTACTAGTGATTCTGACACACCCCTCTCCTCCACTCCCTCCTCTTCTTCTTCCTCCATGGCCTCTTCCTGTGCTTTGTCCTCGGAACCAGTGGTGCTCTGTAGGCATTCAAGGGGCTATGCAAGTACGCAGGCCAAAAGATGCCATGCAGTGCTTGAGCTGGTGTGCTTGGGGGACAGGAGCCACACTGGGGCAGAGATTCTGTCAGCTCTGCAGCGCAGGCTCAGAGGTGGTTGACGCCATGCCAGCTTCAGCCAGGAATGGTGGTTTGCGACAATGGCATCAACCTCCTCTCCACCCTCCGACAGGGACATCTGACCCATGTGCCCTGTTTGGCTCACGTCCTTAACTTGGTGGTGCAGCGGTTCTTGGGCAGGTACCCAGGCTTACAGGATGTCCTGAAGCAGGCCAGGAAAGTCTGTGTGCATTTCCTCCAGTCATATAATGCTAGTGCTCGGCTGGCTGACCTCCAAAAGGAATTTAACCTGCTCAAGAACTGCCTAATCTGTGACATGCCCACCAGGTGAAACTCAACGTTGGCCATGCTGCAGCGGCTGCACACACATCAGAGGGCCATCAATGAGTACCTGTGTGACTATGGCACCAGGACAGGGTCAGGGGAGCTTGTTTTTTTTCCCCACACCAGTGGGCTATGATCAGGGATGCATGCACTGTCCTGTCACCATTTGAGGAGGCCACGAGGATGGTGAGCAGTGACAGTGCATGCATCAGTGACTGTCCCCCTTGTCCATCTGTTGGAGCACACGCTGTATGAATGGACAGGGCACTTGAGGCAGAACAGAGGCAGGAAGAGGAGGACTTCCTTAGCTCTCAAGGCCCCCTTTATCCAGACAATGTTCCTGCGTGCCCGTCGATCACACAGAAAGAGGAGGAGGAGGATTGTGTCAGTATGGAGGTGGATCCTGGCACTCAGCATCAGCAGCAGTCTTCAAGGGATCATTTACAGTCCTAAGAAACCCATGGACTTGTACGTTGCTGGGAAGAGGTGGCTGCGGATCATGTCGTCCTTAGTGACCCAGAGGACTCCGGACTGAGTGCCTCAGCAAACCTATGCTGCATGGCCTCCCTTATCCTGCAAAGCCTGCGGAAGGATCCTCGTATTCGTGGTATCAAGGAGAGGGATCGTTACTGGGTGGCAACCCTCCATGTTACAAGGGTAAGGTTGCGGACCTTATCTTGCCATCGCAAAGGGAGCAGAGGATGAAACATCTTCGGGAGGCCTTGCAGAAAGGTCTGTGCAATGCGTTCCCAGAGACTGGGAGGTTACAAACTCCTGTTGCTGGACAACGTGTTGCTGAGGCTTCGGTCAGTCAAAGAAGGAGCGGTGGAGAAGGTGGCCGTCTGACCGATGCGTTCAGACAATTTTTTGGTCCGCAGCCCCAAGGTATAATCGGTTCCAGCAACCATCGCCAGCATCTGTGCAGGAATACCTAGGGGCAAGATCTGACTTGGACACCTTTCCCACCGAAAATCCTCTGGGTTACTGGGTCTTGAGGATGGATCACTGGCCAGAGCTTACACAGTATGCAATTGACCTACTGGCCTGTCCTGCATCCAGCGTTCTTTCAGAATGCACATTCAGTGCTGCTGGAGGCTTTGTAACCGATCACAGGGTGCGCCTGTCCACCCACTCAGTCGATCGACTGACCATCATAAAAATAAATCAGTCTTGGATCACCACCAGCTACCAAGCACCTGATGCTGATGTAAACGAATAATTTTTTTTGAAATGTCAGATCCCTTCAAGACTACCTATGCTGATGCTGAGTGACTATCCTGTTATGCTGAGTGACTATCCTCTTCCTCCTCAATGATCATGCAATGATCAAGAATATTTTTGGTTCTGGGCGCCGCCACCAGTGGCTAAGGCCCAATTTTTCAGCCCCTGTTTAACAGGGGCATGTCATTACAATTTTTGAGGCAATATTTTGCAAGGAGGGTTCGTTGCTGCGCTCAAATAGAGTATTTGTGAGGGGTTGCAGTGTTGTGGCACCAGCACCAGTGCCTAAGGCCCTATTTTTCAGCCCGTTTAATAGGGGCATGTAATTACAATTTTTTATGCAATACTTTGCAGCAGGGCTCATGCCTGCACTCCAACTGGAGTATCTGTGAGGGGTTGCAGTGTTGTGGCACCAGCACCAGTGCCTAAGGCCCAATTTTTCAGCCCCTGTTTAACAGGGGTGTGTAATTACAATTTTTGATGCAATATTTTGCAGCACGGCTCGTTCCTGCGCTCCAACTAGAGTATCTGTGAGGGATTGCAGTGTTGTGGCACCAGTGACTAAGGCCAATTTTTCTGCTCCTGTTCAACAGGGACATGTAATTACAATTCTTGATCTAATATTTCACAGGAGGGCCCGTTTCTGCGCCCACCAAGAGTAACTGTGAGGATTTACAGTGTTGTGGCACCAGCACCACCACCACCATCACCAAAGACCCAATTTTTCTGACCCTGTTCAACAGGGGCATGTAATTACAATTCTTGATCTAATATTTCACAGCAGGGCCTGTTCTTGTGCCCACCAAGAGTAACTGTGAGGGCTTACAGTGTTGTGGCAACACCAACACCTAAGGCCCCTATTTCTGCAGAGTATATAAGGCAGGCCCCTACTTTCAAACATCCAACTTACAAACGACTCCTACTTGCAAACGGAGGGAGACAACAGGAAGTGAGATTAAATCTACCCCTAGGAAGGGAAATTCTCTCCTGTAAGAGTTAATATGGGAAATATGTCTCTTCTCCACTGATGCTTTATCAACAATCCTTGTTTCACTAAAAACTCCAAATTGTCAAAAAATATTTGTCATTGGGACAGAAAGTGAGGTGAAATCTTCCGAAGAGGTGCATAGACAGCAAAACAAATGTCACAGGGGTGATAACCTTTCTCTATGTTTTCCAAAAAGCTTAAAATAGATTTTTTGGCTGGAGCTACACTTTAAAAATGTACCAGTTCAAAATTACAAACAGATTTTACAGATTTAACAACAAACCTACAATCCCTGTCTTGTTTGCACTGCCTATATACTGCTGTTCAGAGTATATAGGGCCTGGGGGCCCCACGCCTTTCCTTTTTTTAATTTGGGTGCGGGGTTCCCCTTAATATCCATACAAGACCCAAAGGGCCTGGTAATGGACTGGGGGGAGGGTACCCATGCCGTTTGTCTCACTGATTTTCATCCATATTGCCGGGACCCGACATTACATTAAAGCTGCAAACAGTTTTACATGACTTTTATTTCTTTAAAAATGTCATTTTGTGCAGGGACTGTTCTAAGCACGGGAAACACGCGCCACTTTACAGGCATACTATAGGCACCCCCCAGGTACGATATTTAAAGGAATATTTCACTTTAAGCATCATTAAAATCACTGCTCCCGAAAAACGGCCGTTTTTAAAACTTTTTTTGCATTGATACATGTCCCCTGGGGCAGGACCCGGGTCCCCAAACCCTTTTTAGGAAAATACCATGCAAATTAGCCTATAAAATTAGCACTTTTGATTTTAAACGTTCGAGTTCTAAAGATCGCACAAATTTTCGGTCTGTTCACAGGTTCTGGTGCGAACCGAACCGGGGGGTGTTCGGCTCATCCCTAATCAGTGATAACAGGTCTGTAAATCCAGCTCGGTGCCCCTGACTTCCCTTGGAGCAGCAGTAGGGATGATTCTTCAATATCTTGACATGGAGGAGATAACATTTTTAATTTAACCACAAAATCCCCTTATGTACTGTCTATCTGATTGTTGTAATTTGTCCTATTGAGCGGAACTCGATTTTATTTTTTGTTGTTTCTAAGACTGTTGCCCAGGAGCTTCAAAACTCAGCTTGTGGCTTGGTTCACACTATTGTGGGTTTGCGGCCCATGTTTGCCGCGTTTGCCGCCGTTTTGGAAACGCAGCAGCAGGCAAAATCACCATGCAATTTCCCTGTGGTTCCCGCACCCACAAACACACTGTGGTTTGAGATGCCTGGGGTTACCATTAAGAATGAATGGCAGCCCCCTGCATTTTTCAACAGCAGAGCATTTTGACTGGGGGTGCAGACATCACAGCGATTCCTGCATTTTGTAATTTTTACATTTAGTAAAAAAGAATTGCAAAAATAAAATTGTAAAAAATAATAAAAATAAAAAACTACTGACACCGTCCACTGCCCTATTTACAGCAATCTCTGCTCTACTCACACCTTCCACTGTTCTGCTTATTTACACACATGTGTGTTTGTGCTCTGGGGTGCACATCCTAATACAACAGGCTGCGCACGCCAATGGTGTGTGTGTGTATCTGTGTGTGGTTTGGGGGGTGGGGGGAATTGATGAAGATAGAGTTTCCCTTGAATCACAGTATTTTTATCTGAAGAGAAAACAAAATCTGCAGTTTGGCTCTTATTTTCTCCAAACAGCTACTTTAATGCCACAGGCAGGTGTCATTGCAGATGTTTTCTTTAACTTATTTGTGTGTATATGCATAAAAAATAGAATTGTGCTGCACATACTTCAGATATCTAGATTTGTAGAACTGCGGAAGTCATATAAGTCTTTTGGCGGACAGAACTTTATGTTCCATTTCTCTTTTTCTTTTTTCTGCATTGCAGGCACAGCACAGTATTGGCAGCAGACAGTTTTAGTGTTATAAAAAGAAAGGATACCACTCTATATATTCTCTGAGCCCTAAAATGAACATGTGGCCGGGCTATAGACATTCAAATGTTTGCATACTCTGTGTTTTCATTAGAGGTTCGAAGGCTGCTGATTCACTGCTGGAAGTGGGGAACAGGGTGAGCTGAGCTGTCTAAGAGAATGATTTAAATGACTTAAGTAATTTTGCACTTTGAGAATGAATTGGGCCACAGTACCTGTAGCTACAGAGCAAGGGCTCGCTTTAAAGTGGGTTTGCTGTTTATAAAGATTATGTAAATATTTTAATGCCCCCAGCCTAGCCACAGGTTCATTTGATGACATGGCTTTTAAAAGTTTTCAGTTGAGGATTTTCTACCACCAGCTAATGGTGCCTTTTCGGAGAAGGTACCTTCACCCTCCAGCACTGCCCTGCTCCAATTTGTCTGGAGCTCATACAGACCACAGTGAATTTTTATTTAGACAGAGGCAGTCAATGACTAAAAGGCAGTACTGGGCTTTCTTATCAAAAACGCAGAATGCTGTGCATTCTAAATATAATAAATATTTATGTGTACTATAAGAAGTGTATACAAGTAATCCTAGTTATAATCTTATTTTCTCTGGGTTTCAATCTGAAGACAGCATGTGTATTACAGTATGCTCCAGTCTGCTCAGCACTGATGGGCTTCCACAGTTGACACATTTGCAGCTTGAGTAAAAATTTGCATAAGACAGCACAAGTAAAGCAAGCAACAGTTGTAGAGGAAACATGCTATTGAGCAAGATTGTTACTTTAGCCTGAATAAGCAAAGTATACATTTGATTTGAAGCTAATCTCCAGACAGACAAATATAACACCAATAACATCATGTATACCATATATTCATTCAAATTATTAGAATTTAAATGCAACAAGTGTAAGTACCTGAACTGGTCTTGGTTTCTGCTATATGTCATTGCCAGAACAATAGAATATAGGCTGTGAGAGTGCGTGACAGCATTGTAAACCAGCTGTTCAGCTGTTCTGCATGCAAATACTGTATATTGAAAAGGATCTGTCAGGTCACTTGAGGCCAGCTGACGGATGCACGCCGCTGGATTTAGGAGCGCACTGCTAAGGTTGTGGACCCTTTGGCTGGTTGCTGCAGATGGAGCTCTGGGTGGTTCAGGAAAGCAGCTCCACCTGAACACTGACATGGACCAAGCAGGAAGCTAGAGTGTAAGATTCCGCAGGGCGCGGAGTCTAAGTGCCAGCAGGTATTCACCAGAGCCATTAGTGGTGAGGATGGATTTGGCTGCAGCTGACTCCAGCTCGCGGACCCCGGGGTCTCTCAGCTCATGCTCCCAGACTGGCTCTGGTAGGCAGAGCAGAAGCAGCAGTTCAGGGTTAAACACAGTATAGTCAGCAGAACAAGCCAAGGTCAGGGCAACTAGCAGACAGGGATGGTCAGGAAGGCATGCCAAAGTCGGGGTTACTAGCACGACAGGAATGGGCAGACAGCACAACAAGGTTGGGGGTTACTAGCAGACAGGAATCGTCAGAAATACTCGCCATGGTTGGTACACGGAAGTCAGAGATAACATACAGCAGGACGCCACACCAGAAGCCTAAACACAACTGTTGCTCGGGCAAGACTGGCTTGCAGTGAACAGTTAAACAATGTTTCCTGTTAAATGCTGGGGTGGAGCCATGCTGAGAGGAGATTACTTAAACATGTGTGAGAGTGCGGTCCCTATTTGAGAGGTAAAGCAAACAGACAGGGCATGAAACATTACTGCAGATTCATGACAGGAACACCCTGACAGGAGGACAGAGTGACAGAGGGATGGTCTATCGCTGTTCCTTTACTGCCCAATCCAAGGCTGGTAACTGTGAGGTGAAAAGGTTTTACTACCTAATAACAGTAGAAAATGTCAGGTCCGCAGACTGGCTGCGCTGTCTAGTAGATCTGCCTAAATTTCAGGCATTAATAGACAGATATACAAGTCCTTTTGCGAGTAAAACAGCCTTCATCTACTGTATGTATTTTAATGATATATTATATTATAATTTAATATAATTATATGTTATTAAAATATAAATATATTAATTTGTTTGCCTGGAGTACAGTTACCACAATCAGCTTGATTCTCTATGCCATGTGTTTTGTTTCTTTATCTTCTGGTTAACATGAACTCATACAATCATTTGGCTCACTAATCACCATGATCATGCAGTGCAGCTTTTGACATCATGGCAAACCCAGGGAGGGACTAGTTATACATGCTTTAGCCTACAACACCTGAGAGGTGAATGGACCGTGGAAAGCCCAGCACTGTACATCACACCTTAAGTCCCTATTGGGATATCCAACCATGGCCACCACCAGTTGCTTGTATTGTAGTGCTGGCCACCCAGAACATTTTGCATAATGGTAGGTTTATTTTAAACATTAGTTCTCCAATGTCTGATGTATGCTTGTTCTCTGACACCATTAATAAGCATTTTGAACTATTATGCCCCGTACACACGGTCGGATTTTCCAACGGAAAATGTGTGATCGGAGCGTGTTGTTGGAAAATCTGACCGTGTGTGGGCTCCATTGGACTTTTTCCATCGGATTTTCCGACACATAAAGTTTGAGAGCAAGCTATAAAATTTCCCGACAACAAAATCCGATCGCATCAATTATGACCGTGTGTGGACAATTCCGACGCACAAAGTGCCATGCATGCTCAGAAGAAATTCCCGAGACGGAACAGCTCGGTCTGGTAAAATTAGCGTTCGGAATGGATAGAGCACTTTCGTCAGGCTGCAATGTTAAAAATTGTTTAATGCAGCGCACTCTCTTCTTCTTTATAATGCTAGAAGAATGAAGTAGTTTTGCTGCTCATATTCACACAGAGTTCTTACAAACTTATTTCTTTATTATTTATCGTGATCCCCTCAATATATTTTGATTTGTCACATCTGAAAAAATTATTTGGTTATTTTTTTTGTTTTTGTATATTTGTTTCAAGGCTGATGTTATTTTTTTTTTGTTTTTGTTTTACTCCAGAATATTTTTGTGTGTGTTTTGTGTGTCAAGTTACCATAACACCATTATTATCTTGTATTATTTAATCTCAAGGAGATTGTTTGGTGTTGGTGTCCCTTGTTAATTTACACTGTATTTTTGAAATGTACCTGAATCCTCACAAACAAACTGTCCTTTTTGAAAGGAAACACACATAGGCGAGTATAATTGAAACAAAAATTCCTTTATTAAGGGCTTAGAACCAAACAAAGAGGGAGGCAACGCTGGATAAACATCATAAATTGGTGAAGCCTTGGACCCCAGGGCAGACATCAATTATTTTACAGCAAAATTGGTGGCCTGAGGAGTCCATATCTAAGGAAGTGCAGTCTGGTCCAGAAGTCCCAGAGATCCAGAAAGCAACAGATGACATCTATGTCCCCAGGCTGTGGTACTACAAGAGCCTGCATATTTTGCCAGACCAGATTGAACCCAGGTCATCACTCTCTGGTCTTCCTTCCACGCTTCCTTCCCGGCTGTGGCTCTGGTGTTGGAGATGTGGCAGGAGGAGGAGTAGGACCTGGAGGAGGAGGAGGAGGAAGACCATGGGTGAGGTGACAAATGTGGGTTGCACATGTGAGTTGGCCCCTCAACTCCTTATTTAGAGCTTCCAAAATTAAAAACTCACATAGGAGTCGTTGGCCCTCCTCCATCTGCATCATTTTGCATGCAGTTATGCCAGCAAAGTCCTCCTCCACACTGTGGGGTGTTTTGAGGGCCTCAGTAGCCTTCCAAAAGAGGCCTATGGCAGCCTCCTCCAGGTTAGTCCTCTTCCTGCCACTTTTTCTTTGAAGGTGTAGGGTAGGGACCTGGGTATCAGGCAGCCTGCTTGGCCCGGCCACCTCCTGGCAGAGACTTCCCTGTGTATGAAAATGGGACATGGTTTTAGTTTTTGCATCATCAATCACAATCATAAATTAGTACTCCTAATTAACATCTATTTAACATCATTGATTGGACAACCAGAAATATTTAGAAGAATGCTATACCTGGCTCAAGCTGGGCTCCTCCACATGTTGCTGCCTGGAAGGCCCAGGTTGGGTGTCAGAAGCCTAAGCTGGGGTGGAAGGAAGCGTGGAAGGAAGAGTGGAGAGTGCTGGCCTGGGTTCAGTCTGACCTGCCAGAAAATGCAGCCTGTCATAGTACCACAGCCTGGGGACATAAATGGCATCTGCAGCTCCTGATCTCTGGGAATCCTGGACCTTCTTGTGCTCCCTTAGATATGTACTCCTCAGGCCACCAATTAGGGTCTTCAAATAGATGATGTCTGCCGTGGGGATCACTGACTTCACAAATTGCATCAACTTATCCAGTGCTGCCTTCCTCTTTGTTTGGTTCTTATATTCAGGGTGGTTTATCTGCCACAGACAGGGCAGCTCCCTGAACATATCAATGAGGATTGGCATAAAGTCCTGATCCTTCAAGATATCCATTTTCATTGCAAGACACAACACAAGACAAACCCTAATGTCAGCCTAAAGTCTTCTAAACTTGTGCAAATACAGACCTCAATCTAGAAGCAGTATAGGCCCAATGTTAAATCTTACCTTCGCTATCACGATCGGCGCCTCCGTTACTCCTTCCTCCCCTCACAGATCGTACGTACTACGCACGCGTGTTACGCTTTATAGACACTGCGCATGCATGAAACTCTGCCCGCCCCTGACATTCTTTCTAGTCTATTCCCCGCCCCTTCTCGTTCGGCGCAGTGGGGGAAGAGCACATGGCGGAGACACAGCAGGTGTTAAATAATTACAGCAACGAGGAGGAGGAAAGTCCAGAGCCAGAAACATCCCAATGCAGAAGGAGACGATTTAAGGCATCGAATATGTCCTTTGGGGAGATGTTGGAGATGGTAGATATCCTGAAGAAGGCCGACTATGATGGGAAGTATGGACCTTACCCCAACCCCAATGTCAGAAAGGCCAAGATCATGGCGAAAGTGGTCAAAAGTCTGCACTGGAATTTCGGGGTAAGACGATCGAAAGATCAGCTCAGGAAACGGTGGTTGGACCTCAAATTAAGGGAGCACGAGCAGTACAGAAGGATCTGGAGAGTGCTGCAAAAAAGTAAGTAATTGTGCTGTGTTCCTATTATTTATGTTTATTACATTCGTGCTGCTCCATGTGCTTTTCTTTACTGTTGTACAGTTTAAAATGGCAACTTTCATGTTCATGGGCACATTATTTGTTCATATGAAACATTGTTCGTTCGGCCTAGAACACACCATTGTTTTGGCCATATGCATTTTAAAACATTTTTTATGGCCTACTTGTCTGAAAATAATTTGGTTGTGTAAATGGGTTTGTAACTAGAATGAAATGTAAACTAGATTCTGTGTAAGGAGAGGACACTCAGCAGCATTTTTCACATCTGGACTCTGGAGCACTAGTGTGGGACACAAGAACACTCTTTTTATTAGGGGACCCCACACAGGTGCTCCAGTGTATACTATAGGGGTGACTCCATCTGTGAATCTTGCACAAAACTGGTAAGTATTCAAGCTTGACAAAGGACAATAAAATTTCAACATCTTGGAACTCAGCCAAAATAGACAATTGTACCCCACTTCCAAGCAATGTTTCATATTTATAGTTCTGCCATCAAATATCTGTGTGCTAAGTATACCTATTTGTTTTTACATAGGGGATAAAAGACTCGGAGGACACCCATCATCCGAGGAGACCACAGACCCCCCACCTCTGGAAGAAGGGCAAATCCACCCAAGCCAGGCAGAGCAGGAGGAGGAAGAAATGGAAATTGTCACCACAACAGGTGAGTGTCTGTGACCACAGGCTCAGGTAAGAGATGGATGCCGGCATATTTATAATACATGGTGTGTTTTTGTTTCTATCTTTTTAGGTGATCATGATGTTGTGGATCCAGATCATTTCACCTCTGAAAGTACACAGATCCTGATCGGGGAGATCATGGGGTGTAATAGGGACTTGGAAAACATCCAGAAAAACATCAATGATGTTCAAAAAAAAAATGAAGAACATCATTGATGTTTTAGGGAGAGTTTAAAACAAATTCAAATCCCTTAGTTTTTTTGTGAGCTAAAAATTTATACCATTTTTTGACATGGTTGCGAAAAGCCAAATTTTGAAGATGCACACAGTGTGTCAACATGTGTTATCTGTCATCACGGGAGATCAATGGAAACGTTTTGGGGGTGCAACCCCTTCCTCAATAATAAAGTAGCTGTGAGGAAGGGGTTGCACCCCAAAAACACGTCCCTTGATTCCCCGTGATGGCAGGTAGCACATGTTGACATTCGGCAATTTGTGTGCATCTTCAAAATTTGGCTTTTCCTGGGATGACTTCACCCCATCTGAACGCAATATTAAACACACTCATGTCTGATATTGCCTTCAAGTTCTACCAAATGTGAACTTTGTAAGTTCAAGATTTGTGTCTTTCTGGTTGGTTTTAAACATGCCTGTTTTATCTTAAATGGACATTGCTACTTTTTCTAATGTGACCCCAAAAATTGTTATACAACAAACATGTTGGTTTGTTTTAAAAACCTTTTCTAAATGCACATGTGATTGTGCTAGTATTAAAAGATTGTTAATCAAGAATGTGTGGATTATTGTTTCAACGCTCCAAAACTTTTGTTGTGCTCTAATTGGTATTTTCAGTGACAATGGGGGTTATTTCCTAAGGGCAAATCCACATTGCACTACAAGTGCAGTTTCAAGTGCACTTGTAGTGCAAAGTGTCTTTGCCTTTAGTAAATAACACCCAACAGTGCTTTGTAATGTTGCACAATCACGCCATTTTCAGGACTCACCACATTTCTGTCAGGGTCAGCTATAAGAAACACAAGCAGTAAATTTCAACAAAGATTTTAGTAGTTATTTTTTTTATTATTTGAAAAAGGTTTCAGACACTGTCTGGCATATTGATAGCCCCCCTACCCGCAAAGTAATCAAGGTATCTTAGCTGGACATCACGGGCACTCAGGGGGGGCAAGCCAGGACGGCCACTTTCAAGCGCCGTCAGGGTTGGTTCATTTAGAATTCTGGCCTCAGGCCCAACTGAGCCAGCATAGTTGGCAGAATGTTGCAGTAAAAGTTGTGGAGAACACAGCACGCCAGGATGATATGATTCAGTTTGTACTCCGCCATGTGTATGGGTGTAAGAAATAGGCGGAACCGGCTGGCCATGATTCCAAACGTGTTCTCCACCACTCTTCTGGCTCTGCCGGTAATTAAAAACCCTCTGGTCCGTGGGTGAAGGTCCTCATCGGGAATGGCCGCATAAGATGGTCTCTCAGCGCAAACGCTTCATCCGCAACGAAGACGAATGGGAGTCCTTCCACATTGTCTTCTGGAGGTGGCAAGTCCAAGCTGTCATTCTGGAGATGACTGTAGAACTCGGTCTGGGCGATGACTCCACCATCGGACATCCGGCCATTCTTCCCCACGTCCACATACAGGAACTTGTAAGTAGCCGACACCACTGCCAACATCACAATACTATTGAACCCCTTATAGTTTAAATAGTATGACCCCGAGTTGGGTGGTGGGACGATGTGGACATGTTTCCCATCAATTGCCCCTCCGCAGGTAGGAAAGTCCCACCGCTGGGCAAAGTGGGAGGCCACAGTCTGCCATTCCTGTGGGTTGGAAGGAAACTGTGGAGTCAAACAACAACAAAAAAATTAGACATTTTGCACATAAACAGGAAAGCAGATTAGACACAAACATTCTTGGCCAACATCAAGATAACATTTATTTGAGGGAGTTTTTAAAGACCAAAGTATAAGGTACACCTATCAGATTCCCCCTCCCTCCCCCCTCTCATGGGCCATTTCTAACATTTTAGGGGGGGGGGGCTCTTGGACAGGTAACCCTCTCCACTTCATTGAGAGATGAATGCCTAAATAATGTGTATTACTTTGGCCAGCCCCTCCTTAGTTACACTATTGACAGCCCACTGGATAGGTAAGAAGTGTCATAATACAAAGATATAAATACACATTGTACACATTTGAGCACATTTGGAAATTTTGCTATTACCTATCTAGATAATAATAGGATACAAAAACTTTAAACAGTTGAAAGTATACAGGCAGGCCCTTGCACTACATGCTTTGGGGAATTCATCCATACATCTGACCACAAAAGAGATGGGTATAGTGTGTATGGGTTTGGCAAAGTCAGCAGATAGATGATTGAGGATAGATAGAGAATTTGTATCAGCTGACTTAGCAGTTGGGGGGGAGGGAGGGTTCCAAATGATTTGGGGACCCCCCAAAAAAAGCCTCTGGCACTCTGTCAGAATTTAAAGCATAAATCACATTTAAAAACATTTTAGGGGGTGTTTGGGGTAAAGCACTACTATGGAGCTGATAAAATACATTGTTAAGTGACTACATGAGGTGAATATAGGGCCAGGAGACCATGCTGGGGAGGTAGGTGAAGGCAAATATGTATGAAGGACAAAAAAAAAAATGAAAGAAAAATCCAGCATGCATGAGGACAAAGGGGACATTCACAGCATATTACAATCATGGTAATTAGGGAATGAGGAAAGAAATACAATATATAATCAAACATTAAATACAATAAAATGTGATGTTAAAGGATAAATCTTTCCTTAATATACTCCTTCTGCAGGACCTGGATGATGGCAGAACAGGTCTCTGGGGGGAGATGCCTGTCGAGAACTTGAGGTCCTGCAGGCTTCTCCCTGTCGCCAAGTACCGCAGGGTGGCGACTAGCCTCTGCTCCGGAGTGATGGCTTGCCTCATGCAGGTATCCTGCCTGCTAATATAAGGGGTCAGCAAAGCCAACAAACGGTGAAATACGGGGTCAGTCATCCAGAAAAAGTTCCTGAAATCATCAGGATTATTCTCATGGATCTCACGGAGCAAAGGCATGTGGCAGAACTGGTCACGCTGGAGCAACCAATTCTTGGTCCATGAACTCCTCCCCACCCTGTTAATGGACTGGATTTGTGTCAAGGTATGGACCCCAACACCAAGCCCCCGCACAGCACAAACTCTACGAGGAGTACGTATATGCAACATGGCTAGAAAACGGTCGGCTGCTCAGAAGTAACAGAACGCACTGAAGAACAGCAAGGCCTGTGAAGAGCGACCTGAAAATCAGTAACGAAGGCACAAGAACACAATGATAAATCAATGCGAACTCACTGCACGCACTGAAGACCAGATACAAACCCACAAGCACAAACTGAACAGCAGAAAACGATCTGAAAGCCACGAGTCTGAAAAAGAGCGAATCGTCTCTCACCAAACTTTTACTAACACGAGATTAGCAAAAGGAGCCCAAAGGGTGCCGCGCTTGGTTCTGAACTGGCCTTTTCTAGTCTCGTCATACGCGGTGTACGTCACCACGTTCTTGGCAATCGGAAATTCCGACAACTTTGTGCGACCGTGTGTATGCAAAACAAGTTTGAGCCAACATCCGTCGGAAAAAATCCATGGATTTTGTTGTCGGAATGTCCGATCAATGTCCGATCGTGTGTACGGGGCATTAGAATTAAGCCTAAAAAACTATTCATATAATTAAAGTCAGTAGGTTACCACAATTGCTCTGAGTGTTTACTAACCTCCATCAGCAAACAGCAAGCTGAGAAATGTCTATTTTTTGCTCTTTAAAATGATTTCCCAAGAGGTCTAATAACAGGACATTTATGTTCTGTGTTGTTTCAGAGGATTGTCGATAGTTCAGTAAAGTATAACTATGTTTTTCTCTCCCAACAAAAATATTTGCTCATACCAGAACATTTGTGACAGTCAGAATGTACCATCTTCAGTAAAACATAGATCAGAGGTCAGCGAGGTGAATCTCTGTGCCTAATACTGAAAAGCCATTGATTGTCCACTTCTCTGGATCTGTAACAGACAGGTAAACAACACTTGTTTTCTGATATAGAAGTGCTTGGAGCTCAAACAAGGTTACTGCAGGCACAAATTAAGCAGCATTTTATAAAGAATTTCAATTGTTCTGCACAGAAGAACTTTAGAAGTCAGATGTAGTAGAGTAACTATATATATATATATATATATATATATATATATATATACATATATATATACATACATATATACATACATATATACATACATATATATATATATATATATATATATATATATATATATATATATATACATATATATATACATACATATATATATATATATATATATACATATATATATACATATATATATATATATATATACACATATATATATATATATATATATATATATATATATATATATATATATATATATATATATATATATACACATAAAAAAATAAATTCTGTAACAGTTGCCTTGGGTGGGGAGTTCATGTAGTCAAGGACTCCGGGGCTCTATAAATAGTCTAACAAAAAGGTGTGACAGAGAGAGCTATAACCTGAAAATCATGGGATTTCCCATCACCCGGCACCCCGAACGGGAACATACTGTGCCGAGGCGAGGAACCCCATAATGAACTTGATAGTCCGAGCTCTCCCAATGAAAGCGCATACCCCATTAAGACTACATCTCTGAGAGCTGAGAGATAATGTATAGTTACAGGGGGAGTGGGAATTGAACAATTCCTTGCCCCGCCTTGAATGTTGACACTGAACATGAACAAATCTGAGCAAACAAAGTACCCATGTAAATGGAAATAAGACAAAGGTCTAGAGAAGACCTAAAGAGGAGAGAATAGGAACAAAGAGAAAAGGAGAAAAAGGGGAGAGGGGAGGGGGGTGGGGAGGAACATCACTTATGCGTTCAGGATGTGTTTTGTGTGGGTCTAATAGTAGGGCCCAAAGATACACCTACTAATCGAGCCCATGGATCCCAGATACTCTCAAATTTCTTCACAGTATCCTGGACTATACTGGTGAGCTTTTCCTGTGACATTATCCAGGATATATTCCTTTTGGCTGCTGGGAGAGAAACTCACGGCTGTTTCCAGGCTCTGGCGATTGTGAGCTTAGCCCCCAGCAGCACAAAATGTACCAGTTTGCGAGAGGATTTAGAGATCCCCGGGATCGGAGCGTTAAGAAGGGCCACCAAAAGAGATCTGGGAATCCGAGTCTCCACCAGCTCTTCCAATATATTGAATATTCTTTTCCAGAAAGAATGAATTCTGGGGCATTCCCACCAGATGTGAGACATTGTGCCCATGAGTTGACAACCTCTGAAACATAGAGGGTCCGCCGTTGGAAAGATTGAGGCCAGTCTGGAAGGAGTATAGTACCATCTGGAGATCACTTTCAGGCTGGCCTCCACTAAAGTGGTATTCAGGACACCCTGGAAGGATTTGAAACAGGACCTCTGCCAGTTTTCCAAGTTCCAGTTAAAACTGGAGCTCGGATTCCCAGGCTTTCATAAAAGTTGTTTTTGAGCATGGCGAGGTAAGTGATGCGTAGATCACTGAGATCCCACCCTTCTGGTCTCTGGCTTGACCGCACCACATTTCATAGTCAGTGAATTTTGGGGGTAAGTCTTTGTCTTTACATAGCGATTGCAAGAAATGGGAAATTTGGCTGAACCTAAAGGTTTCAGATAAGGGCAGATCTAGCGTTTTGGTGTAGTGTTTTAGAGTGAAGGAACCTGCGGCCGTGAAGAAATGTCCGATCCTGTATAGGCCTTTATCCACCCACCACTTGAAGGCCATAACATTTTTCCCCGGGAGGAAGTCTGGGTTATCATAAATATGAGTGAGGGGCTTGTAAGCTGAAACTAATGTTCCTGAGGAGCGTAGGGAGTCCCATAGAGCAAAAGAGTGGGAGATGGTCGGTGCAAGTATGGAGGGTCTGTTTCTTGGGGGTATCCAGAGGAGGAAATCTAGCGTGAAGTTAGGGACTGCCTTTTTTTCTATTGCAACCCAATCAGGTTTCTCAAAACAGAACATCATTATGACAGTGGATGCTTCATAGAGATGATACTATCTGGAAATGAAAAAAAAAATATTTTTTTTTAACATATGAAAAGGGACCCACAGTGGCATGCGTGTTTTATAATCCCAACATGAGGTGCGATAAAACACATCACAGAAAAAGTAGACATATGAAAAGCCAGGCATATAAAAAGCAACCCACAATAATATGCATGGTTTATATGATTATAAAACAAGACATAGTTACTTTGGTGGGGGCTATTTAAAGATGATACCACACCATCTGTGGTTCAGTCCCAGTGGGGTGCGGGTCTGAATCCTGTGTATCCAGTAAACTTCACATTCTAAAAGTCTGTGCTGTCTGCCCTCCCCATCCCTGGCTGCAGGTAAAATCCTCTCTAAACAGCTAAATGAAAAAGAGGACATATCTCCCCTGTGTACATTTCTAAAATGTTTTGACATATTGGAGATATTTCTGCCATTGGGATTCAAACTGTCACAGTAATGTTCTGAAATGTGCGTGCATAAGGGTCGTATGGTACAGCCCACATATTGCACTTTACATTTATCACATTGGATTAGATATACCACATGATCCAAACCACAATTAATGCACTGTGCAATTTTATGTGTTTCTCCTGTGGCAAAAGATGTAATATTCTTATTGGGTCTATGAACCCTACAATATTTGCATGTACTGACCCCACAGCGAAATGATCCTGGATAAGAAAACCAGGTTTTGTTGATGACATGGGAGCTGACTTGACTAGGTACCAAAATTGAACGCAAACTGGAGGCCCTACGGCTACTGAAACCAATACCTTTGGATAAGAGGTTATGTAATGCCCTATCAGTATACAAAATGGGTATGTTGTTTTTCATTAAACTCGCTATTTTATTATACTCTACAGAATAGATTGTAACAAAATTTAACCTCCCAACTTTTCTAGATTTGGCTCTGGACCCAGATTTGACAGAATGAGTACTAGAGAGTAGGTCCCCCCCCTTGTTTATAACAAGCGACATTAAGTCCCCTATCTATACTCCATTGAGGGTAACCCCGATTGGAGAGTCTATCTCTGATAACCTCACACTCCCTGGAAAAAGAAAGGTCAGTAGAGCAGTTTCTCTTTGTACGGATAAACCTCGCCTACAGGAATAGCATTTAACGTATGCGTGGAGTGGCAACTACTGGCTATAAGGGGGGCATCACCTGAACAGGACTTCCTAAAAGTAGTTGTTAGGACTTTAGAAGTTTTAGAATCACCTTGTAATGTGATGTCAAGATAATTAATAGAAAAGGGGTCAGAGGAACCTGTATATTTAAGATTTAAAAAATTCCTTTTGACATAATCCAACAAAATATTAAGATCAAAAGTAGTTCCCTGGGTGCCCCAAATGATCATCAGATCGTCAATGAAGAGACCATATCAAAAAAAAAAATTGACAAAAAAATGGGTTATGTGAGAATATAACACACTCCTCCCACCACCCCATGAATAAATTTGCTAATGATGGTGAAAATGTAGCTCCCATGGAGGCGCTGCATAACTGTAAATAATAAGAATCATCAAAAAGAAAAAAATTATGTGTCAACAGGTATTCAATATGTATCAAAACGTAGCCTGCTGTACCTGCCTGCTGTCCTTCACTGGTACCTGTATACGGACATCTGACTTTGTTTCTTAGTGAATCCACTACCTGCCTTAACCTTTAGATTAATTCCTGGCTATCTGAGTCTTCTACCTTCCCTAATCTTTGGCTTTTTTCCTTAATAACTAGGTCCAATACCTACCCTGACCCTTGCCTATCTAAGTCTGCAAAGACTTGAACTGTGACTTGTAACTTCCCTACTGTGTTTGCAAACAGCTATGTCCTCTGGACTGTACCACAGTGTACCTTCCTGCTTCAGACCTACTGCTGGATACCTTCTTGTTCTGGTCTTCAGTAGGGTCAACCTGGGTATTGTTACCAGGGATCAACACACAGAAAAATCATCCTTCACCATCAGGAGCTCCAGTTAATACTGGCTCGACCCTAAACTCCACGCCCTGGGGAATTTCAAGTTATCTGCTCTCTCTTGCTAATGACAAGAAATTATTTTTCATTATTCACCTCCATAGACGATTTTCAAACTTTACGATAGGTTCAACGAACTCCCTCACAAAACCCTAAAGAAATATTTCTGAGCATGTAAGCTGTTCCTTTATATTTGGATTGTATAAAGAAATGCATTGGTTTATTGTACTTATTAGTATGGACACTGAGCACAAGGCAAGTTTGCTAGACAGGCACTGTGCAGTCAGAAAAATAAGCCTGCCATGTAATGTCAATCTTCTGTCAGTTTTCTTTGCTGTACAACAAAACGTTTCACTTCTTTCCTTCAGTTGTTGATACAGTCGCTTCAGAATTTTACCCTAAAACTAAAGTATTTTTAAAGCCATTGTAACAAAAGTATAGCATAGCAGGCTAAATCCTGGTCTGGCGGCCTCACAAGGGAAAGAAAAATATCTGGATTCTGCTGCACTTCCTTGAATCCTTTATTCAAACATCATAGAATCATAAAAACATTGCATCGAGAACAGCAAATGGTAAACCCGTTTCACGCTATAGACAGTGCTTGCTCACAACCTTCATCGCCCTGAGTCATACACCATACAATTGTTGACCTTCAATTGATATTTTTTATCCTGCAGCCTGCCCCCCCCCCCACACACACACACACATATCTCATATCTATGCCAAAATAAACCAACATACATGTAAACATTTAAATTACAATGTTCAGGCGAGCAGAGAGATGTGGTGGATGAGAACTACAAGAAACAGCGGAACCGCTGCTTTCACAACCCACGGCAGACATACAGCCTGCCTGCCGCACTCGCTGTGAACAATCAACCAAACAGCAAAGAAACAAAAAAAACATTTTCTAAAACTAAAAAACTTACGCACTTAAAATCATTAATATATAAAATATTTTCTAAAACACAAGCAAATTCTTGCGAGCTACCATGTAAAAATCCAAATTAATAATAAGGACAGCTGCTAGCATGATCACGTCCCATATGAATAAAAAAATAAAATGCTGCGCTATCAAAATTATGTCATGTGACCACCACACGCAATATCTCTAATCAAATACTATATTAAAACCACTATAGATATAGTGCAATCCTATGCAATTATATCTTGTACATATATTGCAATCCTATGCGATTATATCTTGTGACAACATGTGTAACTATACATAAATCTATATAAGGTGCATCCACATAACATATACAGTGGGGACGGAAAGTATTCAGACCCCCTTAAATTTTTCACTCTTTGTTATATTGCAGCTGTTTGCTAAAATCATGTAAGTTCATTTTTTTTTCCTTATTAATGTACACACAGCACCCCATATTGACAGAAAAACACAGAATTGTTGACATTTTTGCAGATTTATTAAAAAAGAAAAATTGAAATATCACATGGTCCTAAGTATTCAGACCCTTTGCTCAGTATTTAGTAGAAGCACCTTTTTGATCTAATACAGCCATGAGTCTTTTTGGGAAAGATGCAACAAGTTTTTCACACCTGGATTTGGGGATCCTCTGCCATTCCTCCTTGCAGATCCTCTCCAGTTCTGTCAGGTATCCTAATGATGTATCAAGGGTGTCCTAAATCTGCCCTAAGGACAGTATTACCCGAAAGGGGTTTTCTATGGAAATTTGTTTTCACTTTACCTTCACAGTATGTCTGTTTTATGTCCAAAAAGCTCATAATTTGGCTGTTCACATATCCTGTAAATTTTAAATTTAGGCTAATATCATTTATATAATCAATGAGGTGTTCCAATGCATAATGATCCGTCAAAAATAAATATCAAATCATCCTTGAGGGCAGGGACTGATGTGAATATGCAATATACTGTATATCGTATGTGAAGAGATGTGTAAAGTAATGCCACTATATAAGTACCTGTAATAAATCAATAAAAATAAAAATACATCTATGTACTGACGAATATCTTAATCTTTGGCAGAAATATGTTCCTCTCTATAGTGGACCCTCTCCCACCAACCCAAGTACAGGTTAGTGAGAGAGGGTGAAAATCTGGCACCCATAGATGCTCCACATTCCTGGAGGTAGTATGCATGTAGAACCAGGGGATTTTTTCTTGCCATAGAGTTGGCTACCTATGTAGTGCCCTGCTCCTGATGGACAGGTGCTATCTATGTAAATTTAAGTTGTCTGAAGCTGTAGTTTAGCTCAGACTAATTATGGTAAATTTGCTGGTTTCTGTACCAGTTCAGCTGGGTTGTGTCAGTTCCCACTTGGCCGTGGGTGTCGCTGTAGCCAAGTGTTGGAAATGCAACAGGCTGGATGCATTGGGTACCCCTTTTACTCAGAAATAACCCGGTGGGAGTGGTTCAATCGCCGTACATTCTGGGTAAGGGTTCTTAAGGTACAGACGCAATTTGTTGGGGTTCATTGTTCCCGACCTAAAGGCCTCCTGGCCCAAGGTGTTCCATGACAGCTCTGCTGTCTCGGGGCCGGCTGGCCCGAGGCCTTGTTACTACAGAAGTAGACCCAGGAGTTCTGGGGCCTGCTGATCCAGAGGGTGGTCCTGTGCTGTCTTGCCTGCGGGGAGAAGCCGATCAATTGAAGGAAACCAGGGGAGGACTTTCCTGGAGCGACCGAGCAAAGTATGCTGGTATCTCAGGAGAAGCCTGGAAACTCAGTTGAAGGATGCAACCTGGGTCACCTACCTCACAGTATTGCCGGATCGGCTGAAAGAAACTGGTACTGTGCAGTTATGCTTTAATTTTGCAAAAGTTTGTTTATACAATTCCTGTGGCAGAGGATTGTGTGACGATCGTAACATGATTTATCAAGTCTGTGGCAGAGACTATGTCCGAGCATTGCATCGGCTGCTAGGTCAGTGAGAGAGGCCTATCCGATGATTGCTATATCCAGTTGTAGAAATCGTTTGTTCTCTGGATAGAAGAAATACCCTGATCTGCAAATACCAGGTACCTGAATCTCCCTTAACCCTCCATCCCCTTACTTGACTTTGTTAAATGAAAGAATTGAAACTACAGGAACTGAGTGTTTGGTGTAGACATCATTGAACATTCTTCTAATGGGACCCCTGTGACGGATACAGTGGAACGGTGAGGTAAAGGTAAGCCCAATTTAAACCAGCAGCTCCTTCGGGGGTCAGTGCTACACCTACAATAATTACACCAGACACAGTGGTTAACTGCTGTTACCAATCATCAAAACAGGGCTGGGTGGAGGGTACAAAACAGATTACAGAGGACACAGGCAAGCTGTGAATCTCATCAGGACAGCATCCTGTAACTCCTAGTATCCATTCAAGGGATGCAAACAGTCCACATCAGCACAAATCTGCTTTTGTGCTTGGCTTGGTCAGATTGCTTCAGCATAGGCAAACTCCTACTTTCTGTCCTACTGACAAATTTTTACCAATCAGGAAGTAAGGGGATGTTTTCAACAGCCACCAGAGATAAATTTTTTTAATAGACTGGGGGAAGGCTAAAACCTCTGCCAGATTTTTATTGCTGTTTGTGTCCTTGCTACCAAATTTCTCTCACTTCCTGTCTGGTAAAACCATTGTCAGCAAGGCAGGAAGTGAAGTCTAACAAAACCATGGATAACTATAAAAACGAGATAGGGCTAAAATATTCTCCCGCTCTAAAACTAGAAAATAGGTTTTTGGCTTGACATACACTTTAAGTGGTTAGTTTCCTAATACCGATGAGTACTTTAAGTATCGCGTGCATCTGAAAAAAATTTTTGCAAGTATTCTTCATGTTTGTAAATGTATTTACTCATTTGTTTTTATGTACAATAATACAAACTTGTCCCTTCTCCCATATACCTGCATTCAAAAGCTGCAAGACCATTGCTCTACTGTTACTTTATCTCTTTAGGCAAGTGAAGGAGTTGTAAGTTCTCCAACAGATGGTGCCACCCAAGAATTCTGATTTTCCATTTTCCAGGACCAAACAAAAACAGAGGGGTGCAAAAAGAGGATCCCCTTATGCCCAGAACAGCTAAAACATTTTACGTTTCTTGAAAACACGTATAATATTGGAGATCACTGTGTGGATTATGTGAAACCTCCTGTTTATTATGGGTAGAGGGATTCAAGCACAATTTAGCATTGAAAGCATCTGTGAAGTCTAGACAAATCACCTCATTAGATTTACTTTGGCTGGGTTGTTTACATATTGAATAAGATGGAGCAGTTCCAGGAAAGATCTCATACACATACCCAACAACAATTCTAGTTTTCCAAGGGTTCTACATCAGATTAATTCCAAATAAATAAGCTCACCAAACCTAAAGACAATCCAAACAAATTAAACAAAACAACATCAATTTTTTAACGTAAGTAACAGAACGGTTCTTTTAAACTAAGCTGCCATTTAGTTGTCATGACCTTCATTCGTGCTGGTTGTTTAACAAAATGTTCTCATTGAGGCAAAACAGCTTTGTGTTTGAGGCCTTTCGTTATCTAAGCTGAAGCCTGGCTTCCTTCCCAGTGCCACTCAGCAATACCTCTAACGTTTCTGTACAAATTGCCTTTACTTGAAGTTTTTGTTCTTGGTCACATTTTTCAGTAGTTCTCTATTTAGAAAGTTCCTTTTGTTGAATACATAAAACTTTTGTTGTTGCACTTTTGGCCTGAGCACCAATACTGGAGCCACTGTTTGGGTTATTTATTGTTACATGCAAAAAAGGGCCTTGAACGATTATGTAATTTCCCAGCACAAATTTTGCTATGTTGATGTAAATATCATTAATTTAAGAGAAACGATAGTGTATTTTCAGTAAGTGCACACTTGCAATTATTATTGTAACATTCATGTGAAAGTAATATTTGATGAAATTATCAGATTTTGACTTGCCTGTTGCTCCCTTTAGATTTTTTTTCTTTCATATACATATTTGTGGTTTACTGTATAGCATGGAATGTGAGTTGTAACACTACTTAAAGCTGAACACCAGGCAAATATAAAAGTAGACACTATGGGGTTGATTTATTAAAACTGGAGAGTACAAAATCTGGTGCAGCTGTGCATGAGAGCCAATCACCTTCTAACTTCAGCTTGTTCAGATCCTGCTGATTACTAGCTTGATATAAGCTGAGATTGTTGGTTGCGATGTAGCGATGTTGCGATGTAGGAGCAGGCTTATCACAGGAGACAGACAGACAGAACGGTGTGTAATGCCCCGTACACACGATCGGATTTTCCGGCGGAAAATGTGCGATCGGAGCGTGTTGTCAGAAATTCCGACCGTGTGTGGGCTCCATCTGACTTTTTCCATCGGATTTTCCGACACACAAAGTTTGAGAGCAGGCTATAAAATTTTCCGACAACAAAATCCGATCAATTACGACCGTGTGTGGACAATTCCGACGCACAAAGTGCCACGCATGCTCAGAAGAAATCCCGAGACGGAACAGCTTGGTCTGGTAAAATTAGTGTTCGGAATGGATAGAGCACTTTTGACAGGCTGCAATCTTTAAAATTGTTTAATACAGCGCACTCTCTTCTTCTATATAATGCAGGAAGATGAAGTAGTTTTGCTGCTGATATTCACACAGAGTTCTCACAAACTTCTTTCTTTCTTATTTATCATGATTCCCTCAATATATTATGATTTGTCACATCTGACCAAAAATCTATATCATTTTTTTGTTTTTTTCAAGCCTGATGCGATTTTTTTTATTTTTATTTGGTTTGGATTTTTTTCAAGGCTGATCTTGTTTTTTTTTTTTTTTTTTTTTTTAAGTTATTTAACATCCATAATATTTTTGTGTGTGTTTTGTGTGTCAAGTTACCACAACACCATTATTATCTTGTATTATTTAATCTCAAGGAGATTGCTTGGTGTTGGTGTCTCTTGTTAATTTCACATTGTATTTTGAAATGTACTTCCTCCTCACAAACAAACTGTCCTTTTTGAAGGAAAACACACATAGGCGAGTCTAATTGAAACCATAAAACCTCTATTAAGGGCTCACAACCAAACAAAGAGGGAGGCAACGCTGGAGAAACAGCAGAAATTGGTGAAGCCTTTGACCCCCAGGGCACACATCAATTATTTGACAGCAAAATTGGTGGCCTGAGGAGTCCATATATGAGGGAGTGCAGTCTGGTCCAGAAGTCCCAGAGATCCCGAAAGCAGCAGATGACATCTGTGTCCCCAGGCTGTGGTCATACAAGAGACTGCATCTTTTGTCAGACCAGACTCAACCCAGGGTCATCACTCTCTGGTCTTCCTTCCACACTTCCTTCCACGCTGTGGCTGTGGTGGTGGAGTTGTGGCAGGAGGAGGAGGATGTTCCAACTCACTTAGGTGGGTATTGGGTGTGATTTTGCCCCTCATCCCCTTAGTTAAGACTTTATAAAGAAGGTCCTCACACAGCTGGCGTTGGTCCTCCTGCATGCCCTGCAGTTTGGAGGTAGCCATGCAGGCAAAGGAGTGGGGGTGGCTCTGAGGGACGCAGAAGCCTCCTGAATGAGCCTGAGAGCTGAATCCTGCACGTAACTCCCCTTCCTGGGTCTTTTGTTTGGAAGGCGGGGGGAGGGAACTGCGATTCTGTCAGGCTCCTACTGGTCCCAGGCTTCTCCTGGCTGCCACTTAGCCCCGCCTCCTCCTGGCTGCCACTAACCCCTGCCTCCTCCTGGCTGCCACATTCCACAGCCTCCTCCTGTGTGCCACATTCCAGAGCCTCGTCCTGGCTGAGGTCTTCCTGTGTATGAAAAAGGGACATAGTTTTAGTTTTTACTTCATCAATCACACACAATTTTCATCTCATGACTGTTGCAAATTTAATGTTAACAAATATAAATCATTCTATCATTCTGAGCCCAGCATTTTTCAATCTTGTCCCAATTATTTTTGCCCACTACTGTCTATTGATATGTAAACACCTTTATTAAATCAGCAATTAGTGATCAATAATAACATCTAGTAAACAGAATTTCTTTATTGACCAGAAATCTGTAGAAGAATGCTATACCTGGCTCAAGCTGGGCTCCTCCACTTCTTCCTGGCTGGAAGTCCCAGGTTGGACATCGCAAACCTCAGCTGGGGTGGAAGGAAGAGTGGAAGGAAGGGTTGAGAGGGATTCCCTGACTCCAGTCTGGTCTGACAGAACCCGCAGTCTCTCATAGTACCACAGCCTGGGGACATAAATGTCATCTGCTGCAACTCCGGATCTCTGGGAATCCGTGACCTTCTTGCGCTCCCTTAGATAAGTGCTCCTCAGGCCACCAATTTTGGCTTTTAAATAGGGTATGGTTGCTGTGGGGACCACCGGCTTCACCAACTCCAGCAGTTTCTCCAGTGCTGCCTGCCTCTTTTGTTTATTATTATAATGTGGATGTTTCACCTGCCACAGACAGGGCAGCTCTCTGTACTTGTCTATGAACAGGGGGAGGAAGTTGTGGTCATTGAAGCCATCCATTTTATCTGTAAGACACAACACGAGACAAACCCTAATGTCAGGCAAAACTCTCCTAATCTTGTTACAATATAGGCCTCAATCTAGAAGCAGTATAGGCCCAAGTTTAGATCTTACCTTCGTTATCACGATCGGCACCTCCGATACTTCTTCCTCTGCTCACAGATCGTACGTATTACGCACGCGTGTAATGCTTTATACACACTGCACATGCATGAAACTCCGCCCGCCCCTGACGTTCTTTCTATTCTATTCCCCGCCCCTTCTCTTTCAGGGCAGTGGGAGAAGAGCACATGGCGGAGACACAGCAGGTACGTGCTAATTACAGCAACGAGGAGGAGGGGGAGGAAAGCCCGGAGCCAGAAACGTCACGATCCAGAAGGAGACGATTTAAGGCATCGAATATGTCCTTTGGGGAGATGTTGGAGATGGTGGACATCCTGAAGAGGGCCAAATATGACAGGAAGTATGGACCTTACCCCAACCCCAATGTCAGAAAGGCCAAGATCATGGCAAAAGTGGTCAAGAGTCTGCACCGGAATTTCGGGGTATGATGATCGAAAGATCAGCTCAGGAAACGGTGGTTGGACCTCAAATTAAGAGAGCACGAGCAGTACAGAAAGATCCGGAGAGTGCTACAAAAAAGTAAGTGGTTGTCCTGTGTTCCTATTCTTTATGTTTATTATGTTCGTGCTGCTCCATGTGCTTTTCTTAACTGTTATCCAGTTTAAAATGGCAACTTTCATGCTCATGGGCACATTATTCATTCCTATAAAATATTGTTCGTTCGGCCTAGAAAACACCATTGTTTTGGCCATATGCATTTGCCCACATTTTTTATGGCCTACTTGTCTGAAAATAATTTGGTTGTGTAGATGGGTTTGTAACTAGAATGAAATGAAAACTAGATTCTGTGTAAGGAGAGGACACTCAGCAGTTTTCACATCTGGACTCTGGAGCACTAGTGTGGGACACAAGAACACGCTTTTTATTAGGGGGCCCACACAGGTGCTCCAGTGTATACTATAGGAGTGTCTCCATCTGTGAAGCTTGTACAAAACAGGTAAAGTATTGAAGCTGAAGGACAATAAAAATTCTACATCTTGGAACTCAGCCAAAATAGACAATTGTACCCCACTTCCAAGCAATGTTTCATATTCCTATTTCTGCCATCAAATATCTGTGTGCTAAGTATACCTATTTTTTTTTTTACATAGGGGAGAAAAGACTCGGAGGACACCCCTCATCCGAGGAGACCACCTCTGGAAGAAGGGGAAATCCACCCAAGCCAGGCAGAGCAGGAGGAGGAAGACGTGGTGGAAATTGGCACCACAACAGGTGAGTGTCTGCGACCACAGGCTCAGGTAAGAGATGGATGCCGGCATATTTATAATACATGGTGTGTTTTTGTTTCTATCTTTTTAGGTGATTGTGATGTTGTAGATCCAGGGCATTTCACCTCGGAAAGTGCACAAATCCTGATCGGGGAGATCATGGGGTGTAATAGGGACTTGGAAAACATCCTGAAAAACATCAATGATGTTCAACAAAAAATGAAGAACATCATTGATGTTTTAGGGAGAGTTTAAAACCCCTCCAAATCCCTTGGGTTTTTTGTGTGCTAAAAATTTTTACCATTTTTTGACATATTTGCGAAAAGCCACATTTTGAAGATGCACACAGTGTATCAACATGTGCTATGTGCCATCACGGGAGATCAATGGACGCGTTTTGGGGGTGCAACCCCTTCCTCAATAATAGAGTAGCTGTGAGGAAGGGGTTGCACCCCAAAAACACGTCCCTTGATCCCCCGTGATGGCAGGTAGCACATGTTGACATTCGGCAATTGGTGTGCATCTTCAAAATTTGGCTTTTCCTGGGATGACTTCACCCCATCTGAACGCAATATCAAACACAGTTTGTAAATACTCATGGCTGATTTTGCCTTCAATTCTACCAAATGCGAACTTTGTAAGTTCAAGATTTGTGTCTTTCTTGTTGGTTTTAAGCATGCCTGTTTTATCTTAAATGGCCATTTCTACTTTTTTCTATGTGACCCCAAAAATTGTTATACAACAAACATGTTGGTTTGTTTTAAAAACCTTTTCTAAATGCACATGTGATTGTGCTGGCATTAAAAAGATTGTTAACCACTTGCCGACCGCCGCACGACTATATACGTCGGCAGAATGGCACGGGCAGGCAAAAGGACTTACAGGTACGTCCTTGCCTGCCCGCGGGTGGGGGGTCCGATCGGACCCCCCCCCGGTGCCTGCGGCGGTCGGCAAATCTCCCCCGGCGATCGGTGGTGAGGGGGAGGCCATCCATTCGTGGCCCCCCCCTCGCGATCGCTCCCAGCCAATGGGATCATTTCCCTGCCTCTGTATTGTACACAGAGGCAGAGGAAATGATGTAATCTCTCCTCGGCTCGGTATTTTCCGTTCCGGGCCGAGGAGAGAAGACTGCAATGTGAGTGCACCAACACACTACACACACAGTAGAACATGCCAGGCACACAAAACACCCCGATCCCCCCCCCGATCGCCCCCCGATCCCCCCCAATCACCCCCCCCCCCGTCACAAACTGACACCAAGCAGGTTTTTTTTTTTTTTTTTTCTGATTACTGTATTGGTGTCAGTTTGTGACAGTTACAGTGTTAGGGCAGTGAGTGTTAGGCCCCCTTTATGTCTAGGATACCCCCCTAACCCCCCCTAATAAAGTTTTAACCCCTTGATCACCCCCCGTCACCAGTGTCGCTAAGCGATCATTTTTCTGTTCGCTGTATTAGTGTCGCTGGTGACGCTAGTTAGTGAGGTAAATATTTAGGTTCGCCGTCAGCGTTTTATAGCGACAGGGACCCTCATATACTACCTAATAAATGTTTTAACCCCTTGATTGCCCCCTAGTTAACCCTTTCACCACTGATCACTGTATAACCGTTATGGGTGACGCTGGTTAGTTTGTTTATTTTTTATAGTGTCAGGGCACCCGCCGTTTATTACCGAATAAAGATTTAGCCCCCTGATCGCCCGGCGGTGATATGCGTCGCCCCAGGCAGCGTCAGATTAGCGCCAGTACCGCTAACACCCACGCACGCAGCATACGCCTCCCTTAGTGGTATAGTATCTGTACAGATCAATATCTGATCCGATCAGATCTATACTAGCGTCCCCAGCAGTTTAGGGTTCCCAAAAACACAGTGTTAGCGGGATCAGCCCAGATACCTGCTAGCACCTGCATTTTGCCCCTCCGCCCGGCTCGGCCCAGCCCACCCAAGTGCAGTATCGATCGATCACTGTCACTTACAAAACACTAAACGCATAACTGCAGCGTTCGCAGAGTCAGGCCTGATCCCTGCGATCGCTAACAGTTTTTTTGGTAGCGTTTTGGTGAAATGGCAAGCACCAGCCCCAGGCAGCGTCAGGTTAGTGCCAGTAGCGCTAACACCCACGCACCGTACACCTCCCTTAGTGGTATAGTATCTGAACGCATCAATATCTGATCAGATCAGATCTATACTAGCGTCCCCAGCAGTTTGGGATTCCCAAAAACGCAGTGTTAGCGGGATCAGCCCAGATACCTGCTAGCACCTGCGTTTTGCCCCTCCGCCCGGCCCAGCCCAGCCCACCCAAGTGCAGTATCGATCGATCACTGTCACTTACAAAACACTAAACGCATAACTGCAGCGTTCGCAGAGTCAGGCCTGATCCCTGCAATCGCTAACAGTTTTTTTGGTAGCGTTTTGGTGAACTGGCAAGCACCAGCCCCAGGCAGCGTCAGGTTAGTGCCAGTAGCGCTAACACCCATGCACTCACCGTACACCTCCCTTAGTGGTATAGTATCTGAACTGATCAATATCTGATCTGATCTGATCTGATCAGATCTATACTGGCGTCCCCAGCAGTTTAGGGTTCCCAAAAACGCAGTGTTAGTGGGATCAGCCCAGATACCTGCTAGCACCTGCGTTTTGCCCCTCCGCCCGGCCCAGCCCAGCCCACCCAAGTGCAGTAGCGATCGATCACTGTCACTTACAAAACACTAAACGCATAACTGCAGCGTTCGCAGAGTCAGGCCTGATCCCTGCGATCGTTAACAGTTTTTTTGGTAGCGTTTTGGTGAACTGGCAAGCGCCAGCGGCCTAGTACACCCCGGTCGTAGTCAAACCAGCACTGCAGTAACACTTGGTGACGTGGCGAGTCCCATAAGTGCAGTTCAAGCTGGTGAGGTGGCAAGCACAAATAGTGTCCCGCTGCCACCAAGAAGACAAACACAGGCCCGTCGTGCCCATAATGCCCTTCCTGCTGCATTCGCCAATCCTAATTGGGAACCCACCACTTCTGCAGCGCCCGTACTTCCCCCATTCACATCCCCAACCAAATGCAGTCGGCTGCATGAGAGGCATTTTCTTTATGTCCTCCCGAGTACCCCTACCCAACGAACCCCCCCAAAAAAGATGTTGTGTCTGCAGCAAGCGCGGATATAGGCGTGACACCCGCTATTATTGTCCCTCCTGTCCTGACAATCCTGGTTTTTGCATTGGTGAATGTTTTGAACGCTACCATTCACTAGTTGAGTATTAGCGTAGGGTACAGCATTGCACAGACTAGGCACACTTTCACAGGGTCTCCCAAGATGCCATCACATTTTGAGAGACCCGAACCTGGAACCGGTTACAGTTATAAAAGTTACAGTTACAAAAAAAGTGTAAAAAAAAAAAAAAAAACACAAACAAAAATATAAAATAAAAAATAATAGTTGTCGTTTTATTGTTCTCTCTCTATTCTCTCTCTCTCTCTATTGTTCTGCTCTTTTTTACTGTATTCTATTCTGCAATGTTTTATTGTTATTATGTTTTATCATGTTTGCTTTTCAGGTATGCAATTTTTTTATACTTTACCGTTTACTGTGCTTTATTGTTAACCATTTTTTTTGTCTTCAGGTACAGCATTCACGACTTTGAGTGGTTATACCAGAATGATGCTTGCAGGTTTAGGTATCATCTTGGTATCATTCTTTTCAGCCAGCGGTCGGCTTTCATGTAAAAGCAATCCTAGCAGCTAATTAGCCTCTAGACTGCTTTTACAAGCAGTGGGAGAGAATGCCCCCCCCCCCATCGTCTTCCGTGTTTTTCTCTGGCTCTCCTGTCTCAACAGGGAACCTGAGAATGCAGCCGGTGATTCAGCCAGCTGACCATAGAGCTGATCAGAGACCAGAGTGGCTCCAAACATCTCTATGGCCTAAGAAACCGGAAGCTACGAGCATTTTATGACTTAGATTTCGCCGGATGTAAATAGCGCCATTGGGAAATTGGGGAAGCATTTTATCACACCGATCTTGGTGTGGTCAGATGCTTTGAGGGCAGAGGAGAAATCTAGGGTCTAATAGACCCCAATTTTTTCAAAAAAGAGTACCTGTCACTACCTATTGCTATCATAGGGGATATTTACATTCCCTGAGATAACAATAAAAATGATTAAAAAAAAAAAATGAAAAGGAACAGTTTTAAAATAAGATAAAAAAGCAAAAAAATAATAAAGAAAAAAAAAAAAAAAAGCACCCCTGTCCCCCCTGCTCTCGCGCTAAGGCGAACGCAAGCGTCGGTCTGGCGTCAAATGTAAACAGCAATTGCACCATGCATGTGAGGTATCACCGCGACGGTCAGATCGAGGGCAGTAATTTTAGCAGTAGACCTCCTCTGTAAATCTAAAGCGGTAACCTGTAAAGGCTTTTAAAGGCTTTTAAAAATGTATTTATTTTGTTGCCACTGCACGTTTGTGCGCAATTGTAAAGCATGTCATGTTTGGTATCCATGTACTCGGCCTAAGATCATCTTTTTTATTTCATCAAACATTTGGGCAATATAGTGTGTTTTAGTGCATTAAAATGTAAAAAAGTGTGTTTTTTCCCCAAAAAATGCGTTTGAAAAATCGCTGCGCAAATACTGTGTGAAAAAAAAAAATTAAACACCCACCATTTTAATCTGTAGGGCATTTGCTTTAAAAAAATATATAATGTTTGGGGGTTCAAAGTAATTTTCTTGCAAAAAAAAATAATTTTTTCATGTAATCAAAAAGTGTCAGAAAGGGCTTTGTCTTCAAGTGGTTAGAAGAGTGGGTGATGTGTGACATAAGCTTCTAAATGTTGTGCATAAAATGCCAGGACAGTTCAAACCCCCCCAAATGACCCATTTTGGAAAGTAGACACCCCAAGCTATTTGCTGAGAGGCATGTCGAGTCCATGGAATATTTTATATTGTGACACAAGTTGCGGGAAAGAGACAAATTTTTTTTTTTTTTTTTTTGCACAAAGTTGTCACTAAATT
The DNA here is from genome assembly GCF_042186555.1 of Aquarana catesbeiana. NCBI lineage: Eukaryota > Metazoa > Chordata > Amphibia > Anura > Ranidae > Aquarana > Aquarana catesbeiana. The sequence goes on from NC_133324.1 coordinate 739,747,241, forward strand.
ATATATTGCTCAAACATGCCATGGGAATATGTGAAATTACACCCCAAAATACATTCTGTTGCTTCTCCTGAGTACGGGGATACCACATGTGTGAGACTTTTTGGGAGCCTAGCCGCGTATGGGACCCCGAAAACCAAGCACCGCCTTCAGGCTTTCTAAGGGCGTAAATTTTTGATTTCACTCTTCACTGCCTATCACAGTCTCGGAGGCCATGGAATGCCCAGGTGGCACAAACCCCCCCCAAATGACCCCATTTTGGAAAGTAGACACCCAAAGCTATTTGCTGAGCGGTATAGTGAGTATTTTGCAGACCTCACTTTTTGTCACAAAGTTTTGAAAATTAAAAAAAGAAAAAAAAAAATTTTTTTTTTGTCTTTCTTCATTTTCAAAAACAAATGAGAGCTGCAAAATACTCACCATGCCTCTCAGCAAATAGCTTGGGGTGTCTACTTTCCAAAATGGGGTCATTTGGGCGGGGTTTGTGCCACCTGGGCATTCCATGACCTCCGAAACTGTGATAGGCAGTGAAGAGTGAAATCAAAAATGTACACCCTTAGAAATCCTGAAGGCGGTGATTGGTTTTCGGGGTCCCGTACGCGGCTAGGCTCCTAAAAAGTCCCACACATGTGGTATCCCCGTACTCAAGAGAAGCAGCAGAATGTATTTTGGGGTGCAATTCCACATATGCCCATGACCTGTGTGAGCAATATATCATTTAGTGACAACTTTGTGCAAAAAAAAAATAAATAAATAAATAAATTGTCACTTTCCCGCAACTTGTGTCAAAATATAAAATATTCCATGGACTCAACATGCCTCTCAGCAAATAGCTTGGGGTGTCTACTTTCCAAAATGGGGTCATTTGGGGGGGGTTTGTGCCATCTGGGCATTTTATGGCCTTCAAAACTGTGATAGGTAGTGAGGAGTAAAATCAAAAATGTACGCCCTTAGAAATCCTGAAGGCAGTGATTGGTTTTCGGGGCCCCGTATGCGGCTAGGCTCCCAAAAAGTCCCACACATGTGGTATCCCCATACTCAGGAGAAGCAGCTAAATGTATTTTGGGGTGCAATTCCACATATGCCCATGGCCTGTGTGAGCAATATATCATTTAGTGACAACTTTTTGTAATTTTTTTTTTTTTTTTGTCATTATTCAATCACTTGGGACAAAAAAAATGAATATTCAATGGGCTCAACATGCCTCTCAGCAATTTCCTTGGGGTGTCTACTTTCCAAAATGGGGTCATTTGTGGGGGTTTTGTACTGCCCTGCCATTTTAGCACCTCAAGAAACGACATAGGCAGTCATAAATTAAAGGCTGTGTAAATTCCAGAAAATGTACCCTAGTTTGTAGGCGCTATAACTTTTGCGCAAACCAATAAATATACACTTATTGACATTTTTTTCACCAAAGACATGTGGCCAAATACATTTTGGCCTAAATATATGACTAAAATTGAGTTTATTGGATTTTTTTTTAGAACAAAAAGTAGAAAATATCATTTTTTTTCAAAATTTTCGGTCTTTTTCCGTGTATAGCGCAAAAAATAAAAACGGCAGAGGTGATCAAATACCATCAAAAGAAAGCTCTATTTGTGGGAAGAAAAGGACACAAATTTAGTTTGGTTACAGCATTGCATGACCGCGCAATTATCAGTTAAAGCGACGCAGTGCCAAATTGTAAAAAGTGCTCTGGTCAGGAAGGGGGTAAATCCTTCCGGGGCTGAAGTGGTTAATCAAGATTGTGTGGATTATTGTCTCAACGCTCCAACACTTTTGTGGTGCTCTAATTGGTGTTTTCTGTGACAATGGGTGTTATTTCCTAAGGGCAAATCCACTTTGCACTACAAGTGCAGTTTAAACTGCACTTGTAGTGCAAAGTGTCTTTGCCTTTAGTAAATAACACCCAACAGTGCTTTGTAAGGTTGCACAATGACGCCATTTTCAGGATTCGACACATTTCTGTCAGGGTCAGCTAAAAGAAACACAAGCACTAAATGTCACCAAAGATTTCAGTAATTATTTTTTTTTTTTATTTGAAAAAGGTTTCAGACATTGTCTGGCATATTGATAGCCCCCCTACCCTCAAAGTATTCAAGGTATCTTAGCCGGACATCACGGGTACTCGGGGGGGGGGCAAGCCAGGACGGCCACTTTCAAGCGCCGTCAGGGTTGTTTCATTTAGAATTCCGGCCTCAGGCCCAACTGAGCCAGCATAGTTGGCAGAATGTTGTGTAGAACACAGCATGCCAGGATAATATGATTCAGTTCATACTCCGCCATGTGTATGGGTGTAAGAAATAGGCGGAACCAGCTGGCCATGATTTCAAACGTGTTCTCCACCACTCTTCTGGCTCTGGCCAGCTGGTAATTAAAAACCCTCTGGTCTGGGGTGAGGGTCCTCATCGGGAATGGCCGCATAAGATGGTCCCCCAGCGCAAGCGCTTCATCTGCAACAAAGACGAATGGGACTCCTTCCACATTGTCTTCTGGAGGTGGCAAGTCCAAGCTGCCATTCTGGAGAAGACTGTAGAACTCCGTCTGGGTGATGACTCCACCATCGGACATCCGGCCATTCTTCCCCACGTCCACATACAGGAACTCGTAAGTAGCCGACACCACCGCCAACATCACAATACTATTGAACCCCTTGTAATTATAATAGTATGACCCCGAGTTGGGTGGTGGGACGATGTGGACGTGTTTCCCATCAATTGCCCCTCCGTAGTTAGGAAAGTCCCACCGCTGGGCAAAGTGGGAGGCCACAGTCTGCCATTCCTGTGATGTGGAAGGAAACTGTGGAGTCAAACAACAACAAAAAATTAGTCATTTTGCACATAAACAGGAAAGCAGATTAGACACAAACATTCTTGGCCAACATCAAGATAACATTTATTTGAGGGAGTTTTTAAAGACCAAAGTATAAGGTACACCTATCAGATTCCCCCTCCTCCCCTTCTCATGGGCCATTTTTAACATTTTAGGGGGGGAGCTCTTGGACAGGTAACCCTCTCAACTTCATTGAGAGATGAATGCCTAAATAATGGGTATTACTTTGGCCAGCCCTTCCTTAGTTACACTATTGGCAGCCCACTGGACAGGTAAGAAGTGTCATAATACAAAGATATAAATACACATTGTACACATTTGAGCACATTTGGAAATTCTACTATTACCTGTCAAGATAATAATAGTATACAAAAACTTTAAACAGTACCATTTGAAAGTATACAGGCAGGCCCTTGCACTACATGCTTTGGGGAATTCATCCATAAATCTGACCACTAAAGAGATGGGCAGTGGCGGAATTATAAGGGACGCTGAGGTCGCCATGGCGACCGGGCCCCTTGCTGCAGGGGGCCCTAGAGGGCCCCCTGTATATAGTACTTTGATAGGAGGAGTGCAGACAAGCTCCCCGATCCTAAGCTGAACTGTATTCGGCACTGTGAAGGGAGCTGGTCACATTGATTACAAAGTGAAAACACAGTGCTGTGCTCTTTGTCTCCCCCTACAGTGCAGTACCCGGCAGGAAGAGCTAAGGTAAAGGTCTGCCGTTTTTTATCTACTGTATGTGTGTTTATATGTATGTGCATGTATGTATGTGTGTGTGTATGTACATGTGTGTGTATGTATGTATGTACGTGTGTGTGTGTGCATATATGTGCATGTGTGTGCATGTATGTATATGTGTGTATGTATGTGTATGTGTTTATATCAGTGGCGGTGCGTCCATAGGGGTGCATGGGCACCGCCCCCTCTCTCCAGGCACCCCTCTATCACAAATAGATAGATTCATGCATAGCGTGAATCTATCTATGGCCGCCATATTCAGACGCCTGGCCCCTTTTTGGACCCTGGGTGCCTGAATTACACCGGTGGTGGTGTTTTTAAAGCACTAATAGGCTTCAAAATAGGTGAACTGCGAGTGCCATGCTTGGCACTCACAGTCCACCCAGGTGTGTTAGAAAAGCGAATAAATATTCGCTTTCCTAACACTGAACCGTCTCTCCACCAATCAGGTGCTCGGGTCTGTTACCCGTCACCTGATTGTCTGAAACGACCGGCGCCGCTATTGGATGCCTATCGGGAGGAGAGGATGGGAGGAGATGCATGGAGGACCCCGCTCATCGCCGTCACCCGCTGGTGGCAATTGATGGGCACAGTGGCTGCGTTTGAGGGCACAGTGGTGGCGATTGATGTGCACAGTGACTGCGTTTGATAGGCACAGTGACTGCGTTTGATGGGCACAGTGGCTGCGTTTGATGGGCACAGTGACTGCATTTGATGGGCACAGTGGCTGCATACGATGGGCACAGTGGTGGCAATTGAGGTTTATGTGTGTGTGCATATGTGCATTTTATATATATATATATATATATATATATATATATATATATATATACATATACATATATATATATATGTGTGTGTGTGTGTGTGTGTATTTATGTATGTGTGTTTACATGTATATATGCACATTTTATGTATGCGCTTTTAATCCTGACCCCCTATATGTGTCCCATTAGAACCGATTTTTTTTTTTTTTTGCTTGTTCATAGTACCAGCAAAAAAAAATGCTGTTCCTCTGAAAAGTGATCCATGCTCAGATCGCTTTCCAGAGGCAATTTACAGCCGGTAAAGAGACAATATGTTGCCTCCTGACTGCCTGTTTTAACCCCTTAAATGCATCATCACTATGCTGCAACTGCATGCAATGCACATAGTTGCAGGGTGGTTGCAGTGCAGCCACTTCAAGGGTGCCCTGACTGGAAAAAGATTGAGAAACACCGACATAGAGGAACCCATCTCTCCATTTTCCTCCTACAGCCCCTGAATGCCTGTGGGTGGGAGAGGGAGAAATCGATTCCTTTACATGCAGCCACCCACTTGCGACCGGGCCCTGGTGTTCCACCATCGGGCTCCGAGAAAAGAGCCCTATCCGGGGGTCAGGGGGGCCCTTCATGGTTTCTTGCATCGGGGCCCTGAAGATTCTAGTTACGCCTCTGGAAATGGGTATAGTGTGTATGGGTTTGGCAAAGTCAACAGATAGATGATTGAGGATAGATAGAGAATTGGTATCAGCTGACTTAGCAGTTGGTATAGAGGGAGGGTTCCAAATGATTTGGGGACCCCAAAAAAAAAGCCTCTGGCACTCTGCCTGAATTTAAAGCACAAATCACATTTTAAAGCATTTTAGGGGGAGTTTGGGGTAAAGCACTACTATGGAGCTGATAAAATACATTGTTAAGTGAATACATGAGGTGAATATAGGGCCAGGAGACCATGCTGGGGAAGTAAGTGAAGGCAAATATGTATGAAGGAGAAAAAAAAAATACATAAAAATCCAGCATGCATGAGGACAAAGCGGACATTCACAGCATATTCCAATTCCAATCATGGTAATTAGGGAACGAGGAAAGAAATACAATACATTATCAAACATTAAATACAATAAAATGTGATATTAAAGGATAAATCTCACCTTAATATACTCCTTCTGCAGGACCTGAATGATGGCAGAACAGATCTCTGGGATAATGATCCCCAGAGCCTGGGGGGAGATGCCTGTTGAGAACTTCAAGTCCTGCAGGCTTCTCCCCATCGCCAAGTACCGCAGGGTGGCAACGAGCGATGGCTTGCCTCATGCAGGTATCCTGCCTGCTGATATAGGGGGTCAGCAAAGCCAACAAATGGTAAAATATACGGGGTCCGTCATCCTGAGAAAGTTCCTGAAATCATCAGGATTATTCTCACGGATCTCACGGAGCAAAGGCATATGACAGAACTGGTCACGCTGGAGAAACCAATTCTTGGTCCATGAACTCCTCCCCACCCTGTTCATGGAGTGGACTTGTGTCAAGGTAAGGACCCCAACACCAAGCCCCCCAGCACGAACAGCACGAACTCTACGAGGACTACGTATACGTTACATGGCTAGAAAACGGTCGGCTGCTCATAACGAAGTAACAGAAAGCACTGAAGAACAGCAAGGCCTGTGAAGAGCGACCTGAAAAACAGTAACAAACGAACAAGAACACAATGACAAGAGTCACACGTAATTCGCTGCACGCACAGAGGAGTAGATACAAACCCACAAATACAAACTGAACAGCAGAAAACGATCTGAAAACCACGAGTCTGAAAAAGCGTGAATCGTCTCTCACCAAACTTTTACTAACACGAGATTAGCAAAAGGAGCCCAAAGGGTGCCGCGCTTGGTTCTGAACTGGCCTTTTCCAGTCTCGATGTACACGGTGTACATCACCGCGTTCTTGGCAATCGGAAATTCCGACAACTTTGTGCGACCATGTGTACGCAAAACAAGTTTGAGCCAACATCCGTCGGAAAAAATCCATGGATTTTGTTGTCGGAATGTCTGATCAATGTCCAATCGTGTGTACGGGGCATCACAGCGTTTTTCAACGTGTGTTTCCAAGCTCGCTGTACCAGACTGGACAGATACAGGGACATTGGTGTGACCAGAGTTGGTTGTACTGTCTTGAGCTGTCTCCTGACTGCTGTGCTCTGTGACCTTGTGTTGCCTCTCCAGAGTGTTCTGGGATTGGTTGGCTGAGATACCGAGATACTGAGGTGGTGGACACGTCGGCTTCAGACACTAAATCGTGGAGTGCTCCAGCATTGCTCAAAAGTGTGGAGAGGGTTCTGGTCTCCTGTCTGTGAGGCTTAAGGTATTGCTGTGGATTTGGCTGAACTCTGCTTAACTGTGCTGAACTGTGCTAAACAGTGGTAAACGGTGGTAAACGGTGCTAAACGGTGCTAAACAGTGCTAAACGGTGCTAAAGGGTGCTAAACAGTGCTAAACAGTGCTAAACTGTGCTGAACAGGGCTATGCAGTACTAAATTGTGCTGAACTTTGCTAAACTGTGCTAAATCGTGCTGATCTGTGCTGAACTGTGTTAAACGTTGAACGGTGCTGAACTGTGCTGAACGGTACCGAATTGTGCTGTTTGGTGCTGAACTGTACTGAGCAGTGCTGAACGGTGCTGGACCGTGCTGAATGGTGCTGGACCGTGCTGAACAGTGCTGTCCTGTGCTGTACTGTCCTGTGCTGTGCTGAACTGTGTTGTGCTGAACAGTGCTAAATTGTGCTGAACAGTTATAAATTGTGCTGAATAGCAGGGATGTGCTCAATATCCCCCTGTTTGGTTCGCATCCAAAACATGCGAACGGGCAAAAAATTTGTTCGAACACGCGCACACTGTTAAAGTCTATGGGACACGAATAGGGATGAGCTTCGTGTTCGAGTCGAACCCATGTTCGACTCGAACATCGGCTGTTCGATCGTTCGCCGAATTGCGAACGTTATGGGCCGTTCGCGCTAAATTCGTGTGGCGCGTCACGGCCCATAATTCACTGCGGCATCGCAGTGCATTGCTGGCTGATGATTGGCCAAGCATGCACTATGACCCGCATGCTTGGCCAATCACAGCGCCGTCAGTAGAGAGAGCTGTAATTGGCCAAAGCCAGGGTGGCTTTGGCCAATTATGGCTCAGGGGATTTAGTACACACCCCACACTATATAAGGCCGCCTGCACGGCGGCCCTGTGTAGTGTGTGTTCCGGTGTGCTGAGAGATAGAGAGAGAGAGAGAGACAGTGTCATTTGATTTGAGTTAGATAGATTAGGCAGAACAGTCAGTCAGTTAGCTGCACTTACAGTGTATTGTGTATATATATGCATCCCAGGTGTTGCATATATATATATACACTGTATTCAGTTTAGCTAGATCCGTTCCTGTTATCTTCTATCTAGACTATTTACATTTAATGCAGTGCGTCCTGCTCACAGTGTTCAGCTAGATCCGTTCCTGCTATTTACATTTAGTGCAGTGCGTCCTGCTCACAGTGTTCAGCTAGATCCGTTCCTGTTATCTTCTAGACTATTTACATTTAGTGCAGTGCGTCCTGCTCACAGTGTTCAGCTAGATCCGTTCCTGCAATTTACGTTTAGTGCAGTGCGTCCTGCTCACAGTGTTCAGCTAGATCCGTTCCTGCTATTTACATTTAGTGCAGTGCGTCCTGCTCACAGTGTTCAGCTAGATCCGTTCCTGCTATTTACATTTAGTGCAGTGCGTCCTGCTCACAGTGTTCAGCTAGATCCGTTCCTGTTATTTACATTTAGTGCAGTGCGTCCTGCTCACAGTGTTCAGCTAGATCCGTTCCTGCTATTTACATTTAGTGCAGTGCGTCCTGCTCACGGTGTTCAGCTAGATCCGTTCCTGTTATCTTCTAGACTATTTACATTTAGTGCAGTGCGTCCTGCTCACAGTGTTCAGCTAGATCCGTTCCTGCTATTTACATTTAGTGCAGTGCGTCCTGCTCACAGTGTTCAGCTAGAGCCGTTCCTGCTATTTACATTTAGTGCAGTGCGTCCTGCTCACAGTGTTCAGCTAGATCCATTCCTGTTATCTTCTAGACTATTTACATTTAGTGCAGTGCGTCCTGCTCACAGTGTTCAGCTAGATCCGTTCCTGCTATTTACATTTAGTGCAGTGCGTCCTGCTCACAGTGTTCAGCTAGATCCGTTCCTGTTATCTTCTAGACTATTTACATTTAGTGCAGTGCGTCCTGCTCACAGTGTTCAGCTAGATCCGTTCCTGTTATCTTCTAGACTATTTACATTTAGTGCAGTGCGTCCTGCTCACAGTGTTCAGCTAGATCCGTTCCTGCTATTTACATTTAGTGCAGTGCGTCCTGCTCACGGTGTTCAGCTAGATCCGTTCCTGTTATCTTCTAGACTATTTACATTTAGTGCAGTGCGTCCTGCTCACAGTGTTCAGCTAGATCCGTTCCTGCTATTTACATTTAGTGCAGTGCGTCCTGCTCACAGTGTTCAGCTAGAGCCGTTCCTGCTATTTACATTTAGTGCAGTGCGTCCTGCTCACAGTGTTCAGCTAGATCCGTTCCTGTTATCTTCTAGACTATTTACATTTAGTGCAGTGCGTCCTGCTCACAGTGTTCAGCTAGATCCGTTCCTGCTATTTACATTTAGTGCAGTGCGTCCTGCTCACAGTGTTCAGCTAGATCCGTTCCTGTTATCTTCTAGACTATTTACATTTAGTGCAGTGCGTCCTGCTCACAGTGTTCAGCTAGATCCGTTCCTGTTATCTTCTAGACTATTTACATTTAGTGCAGTGCGTCCTGCTCACAGTGTTCAGCTAGATCCGTTCCTGTTATCTTCTAGACTATTTACATTTAGTGCAGTGCGTCCTGCTCACAGTGTTCAGCTAGATCCGTTCCTGTTAAATTCCTACTGACAGGCAGGCTTGTCTGGTTACAGTATATAAAGCTACCTGAAGAAAATTACAGGTGTTCTATTTGATCCTATTAGTACCACGGTCAGGCAGCTAGACTATTTACATTTAGTACAGTGCGTCCTGCTCACAGTGTTCAGCTAGATCCATTCCTGTTATCTTCCTACTAACAGGCAGGCTTGTCTGGTTACAGTATATAAAGCTACCTGAAGAAAATTACAGGTGTTCTATTTGATCCTATTAGTACCACGGTCAGGCAGCTAGACTATTTACATTTAGTACAGTGCGTCCTGCTCACAGTGTACAGCTAGATCCGTTCCTGTTATCTTCCTACTGACAGGCAGGCTTGTCTGGTTACAGTATATAAAGCTACCTGAAGAAAATTACAGGTGTTCTATTTGATCCTATTAGTACCACGGTCAGGCAGCTAGACTATTTACATTTAGTACAGTGCGTCCTGCTCACAGTGTTCAGCTAGATCCGTTCCTGTTATCTTCCTACTGACAGGCAGGCTTGTCTGGTTACAGTATATAAAGCTACCTGAAGAAAATTACAGGTGTTCTATTTGATCCTATTAGTACCACGGTCAGGCAGCTAGACTATTTACATTTAGTACAGTGCGTCCTGCTCACAGTGTTCAGCTAGATCCGTTCCTGTTATCTTCCTACTGACAGGCAGGCTTGTCTGGTTACAGTATATAAAGCTACTTGAAGAAAATTACAGGTGTTCTATCCCAGCTTAGTGCAGCTACAGGCCATTAGTATGTCTGGAAGGCCAAGAAGGAGAGGCAGACAGTCACAAGCCAATAAGAGAGGGCAAGCAGGCTCTGTGTCTAGTGCTGGTCGTGGAGACGGTGCATCCTCATCAGCACGTGGCCATGGGACACGCTTGGCCTTTTTTTCGGCAGCTGGCCGTGTTGAGCCGCAACATGCGGAAGACTTGGTCGAGTGGATGACCAAGCCGTCCTCATCCTCCTCATCCTCTCTCACCCATGCCCAGGGTGCTTTGTCTGGCAAAGCAGCGGCCTCTTCCCTCAGCTCAATGTCATCAGTGACTCCTTCCCTAGCTCCACCATGTCCTCATGAGGATTCCCTCGAACTGTTTGACCACAGTGTTGGGTACATGCTCCAGGAGGATGCCCAGCGTTTGGAAGGCTCTGATGACGATACTGAGCTCGATGAAGGCAGTAACATGAGCACGGACAGAGGGGGTGCCCAAGAAGGACAGCAATCTGGCAGTCATGCTCCCCCTGCTGCAGCATACTGCCAGGTTTGCTCCAGTGATGAGGAGGGAGGGGATGATGAGGTCACTGACTCAACGTGGGTGCCTGATAGGAGAGAGGAGGAGGAGGAGGAGGAGGAGGAGGAGGAGGAGGCGGCGGCACATCACCAACGAGGCAGGATGCCCTCCAGGGGCCAGCCTAAGGGCAGCACATTGACTGCATCACACCCCAAAGCTCCACATGTGCAGGGCGCTGCAGTCTCTGCGCGTTATTCAAAAAGTTCTTTGGTGTGGGCCTTTTTTGAGACGAGTGCATCAGATCGCACCGCTGCTATTTGCAACATATGTCTCAAGCGTATCTCGCGTGGCCAAAACATCTCCCGCTTGGGTACCACATGACATATGTTGACCTGCCATGCAGTTCGTTGGCAAGCGTATCTAAAAGACCCACACCAAAGAACAAAGAGGATCTCTCCTTGCTCCTCATCAGCTGAGATTTCCAACCCCACTAGACCTTCAGTCCTCTCTGAGACCTGCAGTGAGAGGAATGAAGGTGTAGAATTAGGTGTGTCACAGCCAAGTACTTGTGGGCAATCTGCTTTTGGTACACCGACGTCAGATTGTACCAGGCAAATTTCCCTGCCCCAGCTGCTGCACCGCCGAAAGAAGTTTGCTCCCAGCCATCCACATGCCCAGCGGTTGAATGCTAGCTTGGCAAAATTGCTAGCACTTCAACTGCTGCCTTTTCAGTTGGTAGACTCTGCCCCCTTCCGTGAGTTTGTGGAATGTGCGGTTCCTCAGTGGCAGGTACCCAAACGCCACTTTTTCTCACGGAAGGCGATTCCGGCTCTCTACCGGCATGTGGAAGGCAATGTCCATGCCTCGCTGGACAGGGCGGTCAGCGGTAAGGTGCATATTACCGCTGACTCATGGTCCAGCAGGCATGGACAGGGACGTTAGCTAAGTTTCACGGCGCATTGGGTGACTCTGCTGGCAGCTGGGAAGGATGCAGGACAAGGTGCAGTAGTGTTGGAGGTTGTTCCGCCACCACGCCTCCAAAATGCTGATTGTGACACACCTCTCTCCTCCACCCCCTCCTCTTCTTCTTCCTCCATGGCCTCTTCCTCGGAACCAGCGGTGCTCCGTAGGCGTTCAAGGGGCTACGCAAGTACGCAGGCCAAAAGATGCCATGCGGTGCTTGAGCTGGTGTGCTTGGGGGACAGGAGCCACACTGGGGCAGAGGTTCTGTCAGCTCTGCAGGGGCAGGTTCAGAGGTGGTTGACGCCACGCCAACTTAAGGCAGGAATGGTGGTTTGCGACAATGGCACCAACCTCCTCTCTGCCCTCCGACAGGGACAAATGACCCATGTGCCCTGTTTGGCTCACGTCCTTAACTTGGTGGTGCAGCGGTTCTTGGGCAGGTACCCGGGCTTACAGGATGTCCTGAGGCAGGCCAGGAAAGTCTGTGTGCATTTCCGCCGGTCATATAATGCCAGTGCTCGGCTGACGGACCTCCAAAAGGAGTTTAACCTGCCCAAGAACCGCCTAATCTGTGACATGCCCACCAGGTGGAACTCAACGTTGGCCATGCTGCAGCGGCTGCACACGCAGCAGAGGGCCATCAATGAGTACCTGTGCGACTATGGCACCAGGACAGGGTCAGGGGAGCTTGGTTTTTTTTCCCCACGCCAGTGGGCCATGATCAGGGATGCATGCACTGTCCTGTCACCATTCGAGGAGGCCACGAGGATGGTGAGCACTGACAGTGCATGCATCAGTGACACTGTCCCCCTTGTCCACCTGTTGGAGCACACGCTGCGTGGAATAATGGACAGGGCACTTGAGGCAGAACAGAGGCAGGAAGAGGAGGACTTCCTTAGCTCTCAAGGCCCCCTTTATCCAGACAGTGTTCCTGCGTGCCCGCCGATCACACAGGAAGAGGACGAGGAGGAAGAGGAGGAGGAGGAAGATTGTGTCAGTATGGAGGTGGAGCCTGGCACTCAGCATCAGCAGCAGTCTTTAAGGGATCAGTCCCAAGAAACACATGGACTTGTACGTGGCTGGGAGGAGGTGGCTGCGGACCATGTCGTTCTTAGTGACCCAGAGGACTCCGGACCGAATGCCTCAGCAAACCTACGCTGCATGGCCTCCCTAATCCTGCAAAGCCTGCGTAAGGATCCTCGTATTCGTGGTATCAAGGAGAAGGACCAATACTGGCTGGCAACCCTCCTTGATCCACGTTACAAGGGTAAGGTTGCGGACCTTATCTTGCCATCGCAGAGGGAGCAGAGGATGAAACATCTTCGGGAGGCCTTGCAGAAAGGTCTGTGCAACGCGTTCCCAGAGACTGGGAGGTTACAAACTCCTGTTTCTGGACAACGTGTTGCTGAGGCTTCGGTCAGTCAAAGAAGGAGCGGTGGAGAAGGTGGCCGTCTGACCGATGCGTTCAGACAATTTTTTGGTCCGCAGCCCCAAGGTATGATCGGTTCCAGCAACCATCGCCAGCGTCTGTTTTACATGGTGCAGGAATACCTAGGGGCAAGATCAGACTTGGACACCTTTCCCACCGAAAATCCTCTGGGTTACTGGGTCTTGAGGATGGATCACTGGCCAGAGCTTGCACAGTATGCAATTGAGCTACTGGCCTGTCCTGCATCCAGCGTTCTTTCGGAACGCACATTCAGTGCTGCTGGAGGCGTGGTAACCGATCACAGGGTGCGTCTGTCCACCGACTCGGTCGATCGGCTGACCTTCATAAAAATGAATGAGTCTTGGATCACCACCAGCTACCAAGCACCTGATGCTGATGTAACCGAATAATTTTTTTTGAAATCTCAGATCCCTTCAAAGACTGCCTATGCTGATGCTGAGTGACTATCCCTGAGTAATTATCCTCTTCCTCCTCAATCATCACGCTGATAGCTTGTAAGAACATTTTTGGTTCTGGGCGCCACCACCAGTGCCTAAGGCACAATTTTTCTGCCCCTGTCTAACAGGGGCGTGTAATTACAATTTTTGATGCAATACTTTGCAGCAGGGCTCGTTCCTGCGTTCCAACTAGAGTGTCTGTGAGGGGTTGCAGTGTTGTGGCACCAGCACCAGTGCCTAAGGCCCAATTTTTCTGCCCCTGTCTAACAGGGGCGTGTAATTACAATTTTTGAAGCAATACTCTGCAGCAGGGCTTGTTCCTGCGTTCCAACTAGAGTGTCTGTGAGGGGTTGCAGTGTTGTGGCACCAGCACCAGTGCCTAAGGCCTAATTTTTCAGCTCCTGTTCAACAGGGGCATGTAATTACAATTCTTGATCTAATATTTCACAGCAGGGCCCTGTGAGGGCTTACAGTGTTGTGGCCACAGCAACACCTAAGGCCCAAATTTCTGCTGAGTATATAGGGCAGGACCCTACTCTCAAACATCTAACTTACAAACGACTCCTACTTGCAAACGGAAGGAGACAACAGGAAGTGAGATGAAATCTACCCCTAGGAAGGGAAATTCTCTCCTGTAAGAGTTAATATGGGAAAACAATTTCTCCTTTCCACTGATGCTTTCCAATCCTTGTTCCACAAAAAAACCCAAATTTTCAAAAAACATTTTTCATTGGGACAAAAAACAAACAGATTCTACTTAACAACAAACCTACAGTCCCTGTCTTGTTTGCACCGCCTGTATACTGCTGTTCAGAGTATATAGGGCCTGGTGGCCCCACACCTTTCCTTATTTTAATTTGGGTGCGGGGTTCCCCTTAATATCCATACAAGACCCAAAGGGCCTGGTAATGGACTGGGGGGTACCCATGCCGTTTGTCTCACTGATTTTCATCCATATTGCCATGACCCGACATGACATTAAACCCGCAAGCAGTTTTAAATGAGATTTTTTCCTTTAAAAATGACACTGGGGCAGAGGTTCTGTCAGCTCTGCAGGGGCAGGTTCAGAGGTGGTTGACGCCACGCCAACTTAAGGCAGGAATGGTGGTTTGCGACAATGGCACCAACCTCCTCTCTGCCCTCCGACAGGGACAAATGACCCATGTGCCCTGTTTGGCTCACGTCCTTAACTTGGTGGTGCAGCGGTTCTTGGGCAGGTACCCGGGCTTACAGGATGTCCTGAGGCAGGCCAGGAAAGTCTGTGTGCATTTCCGCCGGTCATATAATGCCAGTGCTCGGCTGACGGACCTCCAAAAGGAGTTTAACCTGCCCAAGAACCGCCTAATCTGTGACATGCCCACCAGGTGGAACTCAACGTTGGCCATGCTGCAGCGGCTGCACACGCAGCAGAGGGCCATCAATGAGTACCTGTGCGACTATGGCACCAGGACAGGGTCAGGGGAGCTTGGTTTTTTTTCCCCACGCCAGTGGGCCATGATCAGGGATGCATGCACTGTCCTGTCACCATTCGAGGAGGCCACGAGGATGGTGAGCACTGACAGTGCATGCATCAGTGACACTGTCCCCCTTGTCCACCTGTTGGAGCACACGCTGCGTGGAATAATGGACAGGGCACTTGAGGCAGAACAGAGGCAGGAAGAGGAGGACTTCCTTAGCTCTCAAGGCCCCCTTTATCCAGACAGTGTTCCTGCGTGCCCGCCGATCACACAGGAAGAGGACGAGGAGGAAGAGGAGGAGGAGGAAGATTGTGTCAGTATGGAGGTGGAGCCTGGCACTCAGCATCAGCAGCAGTCTTTAAGGGATCAGTCCCAAGAAACACATGGACTTGTACGTGGCTGGGAGGAGGTGGCTGCGGACCATGTCGTTCTTAGTGACCCAGAGGACTCCGGACCGAATGCCTCAGCAAACCTACGCTGCATGGCCTCCCTAATCCTGCAAAGCCTGCGTAAGGATCCTCGTATTCGTGGTATCAAGGAGAAGGACCAATACTGGCTGGCAACCCTCCTTGATCCACGTTACAAGGGTAAGGTTGCGGACCTTATCTTGCCATCGCAGAGGGAGCAGAGGATGAAACATCTTCGGGAGGCCTTGCAGAAAGGTCTGTGCAACGCGTTCCCAGAGACTGGGAGGTTACAAACTCCTGTTTCTGGACAACGTGTTGCTGAGGCTTCGGTCAGTCAAAGAAGGAGCGGTGGAGAAGGTGGCCGTCTGACCGATGCGTTCAGACAATTTTTTGGTCCGCAGCCCCAAGGTATGATCGGTTCCAGCAACCATCGCCAGCGTCTGTTTTACATGGTGCAGGAATACCTAGGGGCAAGATCAGACTTGGACACCTTTCCCACCGAAAATCC
Organism: Aquarana catesbeiana; assembly: GCF_042186555.1. Classification (NCBI taxonomy): domain Eukaryota; kingdom Metazoa; phylum Chordata; class Amphibia; order Anura; family Ranidae; genus Aquarana; species Aquarana catesbeiana. The sequence goes on from NC_133324.1 coordinate 739,762,975, forward strand.
TCTGGGTTACTGGGTCTTGAGGATGGATCACTGGCCAGAGCTTGCACAGTATGCAATTGAGCTACTGGCCTGTCCTGCATCCAGCGTTCTTTCGGAACGCACATTCAGTGCTGCTGGAGGCGTGGTAACCGATCACAGGGTGCGTCTGTCCACCGACTCGGTCGATCGGCTGACCTTCATAAAAATGAATGAGTCTTGGATCACCACCAGCTACCAAGCACCTGATGCTGATGTAACCGAATAATTTTTTTTGAAATCTCAGATCCCTTCAAAGACTGCCTATGCTGATGCTGAGTGACTATCCCTGAGTAATTATCCTCTTCCTCCTCAATCATCACGCTGATAGCTTGTAAGAACATTTTTGGTTCTGGGCGCCACCACCAGTGCCTAAGGCACAATTTTTCTGCCCCTGTCTAACAGGGGCGTGTAATTACAATTTTTGATGCAATACTTTGCAGCAGGGCTCGTTCCTGCGTTCCAACTAGAGTGTCTGTGAGGGGTTGCAGTGTTGTGGCACCAGCACCAGTGCCTAAGGCCCAATTTTTCTGCCCCTGTCTAACAGGGGCGTGTAATTACAATTTTTGAAGCAATACTCTGCAGCAGGGCTTGTTCCTGCGTTCCAACTAGAGTGTCTGTGAGGGGTTGCAGTGTTGTGGCACCAGCACCAGTGCCTAAGGCCTAATTTTTCAGCTCCTGTTCAACAGGGGCATGTAATTACAATTCTTGATCTAATATTTCACAGCAGGGCCCTGTGAGGGCTTACAGTGTTGTGGCCACAGCAACACCTAAGGCCCAAATTTCTGCTGAGTATATAGGGCAGGACCCTACTCTCAAACATCTAACTTACAAACGACTCCTACTTGCAAACGGAAGGAGACAACAGGAAGTGAGATGAAATCTACCCCTAGGAAGGGAAATTCTCTCCTGTAAGAGTTAATATGGGAAAACAATTTCTCCTTTCCACTGATGCTTTCCAATCCTTGTTCCACAAAAAAACCCAAATTTTCAAAAAACATTTTTCATTGGGACAAAAAACAAACAGATTCTACTTAACAACAAACCTACAGTCCCTGTCTTGTTTGCACCGCCTGTATACTGCTGTTCAGAGTATATAGGGCCTGGTGGCCCCACACCTTTCCTTATTTTAATTTGGGTGCGGGGTTCCCCTTAATATCCATACAAGACCCAAAGGGCCTGGTAATGGACTGGGGGGTACCCATGCCGTTTGTCTCACTGATTTTCATCCATATTGCCATGACCCGACATGACATTAAACCCGCAAGCAGTTTTAAATGAGATTTTTTCCTTTAAAAATGACATTTGGTGCAGGGACTGTTCTAAACATGGGAAACACGCGTCACTTTACAGGCATACTATAGACACCCCCCAGGTACGATATTTAAAGGAATATTTCACTTTTTTTTTTTTTACTTTAAGCATCATTAAAATCACTGCTCCCGAAAAAACGGCCGTTTTTAAAAGTTTTTTTTGCATTGATACATGTCCCCTGGGGTAGGACCCGGGTCCCCAAACCCTTTTTAGGACAATACCATGCAAATTAGCCTTTAAAATGAGCACTTTTGATTTCGAACGTTCGAGTCCCATAGACGTCAATGGGGTTCTAACGTTCGTGCGAACTTTCGGTCCGTTCGCGGGTTCTGGTGCGAACCGAACCGGGGGGTGTTCGGCTCATCCCTAGACACGAACATGAAAAATCAAAAGTGCTAATTTTAAAGGTTAATAATATGCAATTTATTGTCATAAAAAGTGTTTGGGGACCTGGTTCCTGCCTCAGGAAACATGTATCAATGCAAAAAAATTTTTTTTTAAACGGCCATTTTTTCAGGAGCAGTGATTTTAATAATGCTTAAAGTGAAAAAATAAAAGGGAAATATTCCTTTAAATTTCATACCTGGGGGGTGTCTATAGTATGCCTGTAAAGTAACGCATGTTTCCCGTGTTTATAACAGTCCGAAAGCAAAATGACATTTCTAAAGGAAAAAAAGTAATTTAAAAGTGCTAGTGCTAGTGCCGGCTATTAATGAATTGTCGGTCCTGACAATACACATAAAAGTCATTGAAAGTCATTGAAAAATAAAAAAAATGCATGGGGGTCCCCCAAAATTCCATTACCAGGCCCTTCACGTCTGGTATGGATATTAAGGGGAACTCTGCACCAAAATTTTAAAAAATGGCGTGGAGTTCCCCCAAAAATCCACACCAGACCCTTATCCGAGCATGCAACCTGGCAGGCCACAGGAAAGGAGGGGGGATAAGAGAGCGTCCCCCCTCCTGAACCGTACCAGGCCACATACCCTCAACATGGGGAGGATGTCCCCATGTTGATGAGGACAAGGGCCTCATCCCCACAACCCTTGCCCGGTGGTTGTGGGGGTCTGTGGGCGGGGGGCTTATCGGAATCTGGAAGACCCTTTAACAAAGGGGACACCCAGATCCTGGCCCCCCTCTATGTGAATTGGTAAGGGGTACATTGTACCCCTACCATTTCACAAAAAGAAAGTGTCAACATGTTAAACCACAGGGAACGGCTTGGGACAAGTCCTTTATTAAAAATAAAAAAAATGCCGCGTCATTGGCTGGGTGCCTACGGTGGAGGCAGGATCCTGTGCGTGTTCCACGCTGGAGTCGCTGGAGATTATCCATCGCTGGAGATCGAGAATTGGACTATATCACTGGAGTAAAGCATGGATTTATTGGATTACATCGCTGGAATCTCTTTTTTATTTTTTATTTTTTTATTTTTAATAAAGGACTTGTCCCAAGCCGTCTCCTGTGGTTTTTTAACATTTTGACACTTTCTTTTTGTGAAATGGTAGGGGTACAATTTACCCCTTACCAATTCACATGGGGGGGCCGGGATCTGGGTGTCCCCTTTGTTAAAGGGTATATACAGTTGGGATCAAAAGTTTGGGCACCCCAGGTAAAAATGTGTATTAATGTGCATAACGAAACCAAGGAAAGATGGAAAAATCTCCAAAAGGCATCAAATTACAGATTAGACATTCTTATAATATGTCAAAAAAAGTTAGATTTTATTTCCATCATTTACACTTTCAAAATTACAGAAAACAAAAAAATGGCGTCTGCAAAAGTTTGGGCACCCTGCAGAATTTATAGCATGCACTGCCCCCTTTGCAAAGCTGAGACCTGCCAGTGTCATGGATTGTTCTCAATCATCGTCTGGGAAGACCAGGTGATGTCAATCTCAAAGGTTTTAAATGGCCAGACTCATCTGACCTTGCCCCAACAATCAGCACCATGGGTTCTTCTAAGCAGTTGTCTAGAAAACTGAAACTGAAAATAGTTGACGCTCACAATGCGGGAGAAGGCTATTAGAAGATAGCAAAGCGTTTTCAGATGTCAATATCCTCTGTTTGGAATGTAATTAAGAAATGGCAGTCATCAGGAACAGTGGAAGTTAAAGCAAGATCTGGAAGACCAAGAAAAATATCAGACAGAACAGCTCGCAGGATTGTGAGAAAAGCAATTCAAAACCCACGTTTGACTGCACGATCCCTCAAGAAAGATCTGGCAGACACTGGAGTTGTGGTACACTATTCCACTATAAAGAGATACTTGTACAAATATGGTCTTCATGGAAGAGTCATCAGAAGAAAACCTCTTCTACATCCTCACCACAAAAATCAGCGTTGGAACTTTGCAAATGAACATATAGACAAGCCTGAGGCATTTTGGAAACAAGTTCTGTGGACTGATGAGGTTAAAATAGAACTTTTTGGCCGGAATGAGCAAAGGTACATTTGGAGAAGAAAGGGCACAAAATTTAATGAAAAGAACCTCTGTCCAACTGTTAAGCATGGGGGTGGATCAATCATGCTTTGGGGTTGTATTGCAGCCAGTGGCACAGGGAACATTTCATGAGTAGAAGGAAAAATGGATTCAATAAAATTTCAGCAAATTTTGGATGGTAACTTGATGCCATCTGTGAAAAAGCTGAAGTTAAAGAGAGGATGGCTTCTACAAATGGATAATGATCCTAAACACACCTCAAAATCCACGGGGGATTACATCAAGAGGCGTAAACTGAAGGTTTTGCCATGGCCTTCACAATCTCCTGACCTCAACATTATTGAAAATCTATGGATAGACCTTAAAAGAGCAGTGCGTGACAGACAGCCCAGAAATCTCAAAGAACTGGGAGACTTTTGTAAGGAAGAATGGGCAAAGATACCTCAAATAAGAATTGAAAGACTCTTGGCTGGCTACAAAAAGCGTTTACAAGCTGTGATACTTGCCAAAGGGGGCAGTACAAGATATTAACTCTGCAGGGTGCCTAAACTTTTGCAGACGCAATTTTTTTGTTTTCTGTAATTTTGAAAGTGTAAATGATGGAAATAAAATCTAACTTTTTTTGACATATTATAAAAATGTCTAATCTGTAATTTGATGCCATTTGGAGATTTTTCCATCTTTCCTTGGCTTTGTTATGCACATTAATACACATTTTTACCTGGGGTGCCCAAACTTTCGATCCCCACTGTAAAGGGTAATATAGATGTAAAGGGCTCAAAAATTTCCTTTTACCCAGATTACTCAATTTAAATACAGAAAATGAGGGCTCAATATACAGAAGTTAAAAGGCGTCTCCGCAAGCTTCAAATATTGTATGAAATGTTATACCCGGTCAAGTTGAGGATTGCTGTGATCGATGAGACAATTTTTTTTGACAACTCCAAGATGGCCACAATATGGCTGGATAAAAATGAGCAACATTTGTCTTCTAGCTGTAGGAACATATCCAGTTGATAAGATGTTAATACTTCTCCATTACTATAAGCTAAAGGCAGGGGGAGTGTGTTTCAGCTGGATATGTGTTCACATTCAGACCCGGAATACAGTAGTTTTCTTTTTATTTTGTACCCCCTCTTTCTTCCTTGGGGAAAAATGTTTTATGAAGGTTGTGTGTGTCTGTGCCCTTTTTTGGGCCCTTCGTATAACAATTTTGCGATGAGCTATGCCGTGGCTAAGATGAGCTATCATTTATACTTGAAGATGTTTATGATTGCATATCCTTCTAGAGAAAGTAAAATGGAACAGCTATGTGTATTATATTCCTTTATACCGGTGGCTATAGATATAATAGATAGGGATAATGGTCAATGAGCTTGTATTAATATCTTGGAATGTGAAAGGATTGAAGGACCCAGTTAAACAAAGGGCTAGTCCTGTAGGAAACCCATATTACAAAAGCTACTATCTCTTTATTACAAAATGCAAAGTATTCTACTCAACACCATTTGGTATTCTCTATATTTTCTAGAGGTGTCAGTGTTTTAATATCCAGGGATTGATTGATCCCCAGGGTAGATATGTCCTATTAGTATGCTCCTTGTTTACCACTGCATGTATAATAGGATCAGTATATGTTCCGCCACCATATAATTCAGAGATATTGTGGAGGATTACTATAGTTTTGTCTGAATATCCTGGTATCCCATTAATGATAATGGTGGATTTTAATAATGTTTGTGATGCAAATATGGTTCGCTACCCGGCAGGTCCAAAGTCGGAAACCCCCTTTTCGAGACACCTGCAGGAAATAGGTCTCATTTAAGTTTTATCTTTATGTTGGCTACGCATGTTTGTGTCAAATCTGCTTGCAATGTTATGTGCAGAAGTAGTCATTTCTTTTTTCATTTTTTAATCCACAGTTTCCTTCCAATTTAGAGCAATGGCAGGACGTTGCAGCCCAGTTCCACCATCAGTGGCATTTTCCTAACTGTGGTGTGGCTATTGATGGCAAGCATGTCCAGATTGTCCCACCACCCAACTCTGGCTCATATTATTTTAATTATAAGTGCTTTTGCAGCATGGTCATGCTAGCTGTAGTGTCTGCCAACTATGAGTTTTTGTATCTGGATGTTGGAAAGAACGGCCGCAACTCTGATGGAGGAGTGATTGTGCAGACAGAGTTCTACAAGCGCCTTTAACTTGCCACCTGCTGAGGAGAATGTTGAGGGCGTCAATTTTGTTTTTGTTGCAGATGAGGCCTTTGCTCTGGGGGAACATCTGATGAAGCCATTTTCTATGAGGAATCTCCCCCCAGAGCAGAGAATATTCAATTACAGGCTCTTTCATGCCAGAAGGGTGTTCGAAAACACCTTTGGCATCCTATCGAGTGGTTTCGGGCTGTTTTTGACTCCAATCAACCTGGCATGCTATAAGATCAACCATGTGGTCCTGTGCTGTCGTATTTTACATAATTTTTTAAGGAGGAATGCTACCAGCTACCTTGCCTCACTGCCAAGTGATGTGGAGTGGACCCTGCAGTGGCAGGCCCAGCTGAAGAGGCTGCAGCTTGGCCATCTGTGGGTGTTCTGATGCCTATTGAAAATGCCCGTGCTGGATTGCCAGAGATTTATGGCAGAAATACCTTGATTAATTTGTGGGTAGAAGGGCAGTGGCTTGGCAGCAAATTGTAGCTGATTATGCCTAATATAATTTTGAGATCATAACCTACTCATATTTTATTTGAACTACTGTTGTCTGTGTTTCTTATCTGTGTAATATGTTCACAAATGGGCTTTATTTTGGCCATTTGCTCCAATAGTGCAAATGTACCTTATTTGCTACATGAGGTGACAATATCTTCTTCAGCTAACTATTATGGTGTGCTGTGGGTCTGTTACGCAGAAAACCGTAAACCAGGGTTCCCAAGTCTGCTCCTAGTTCCGTGCCCTACGGGGACCCAGGGACAGGAATACCCTGTACAGATATGACTCCAAGCCTTTCCAGTACGTGCCAAGCCATGAAGCTCTAAACCCACAAAGCCTAGACGCTCCTGAGGATATACACACCTACCCTGGAAGATGTGGAACCCATGGAGATTGAGGTCATCCTGTCCAAACTGTCTAAAGGTGAAAGAGAGTGGAGGAGAGGCTGTGGTCTTTGTTTCTATTGTGGAGAAAGAGGGCACTTTATTTCTCTCTGTCCAACTCACCCACCTTGGCAAAAGGTTCTTCAAGTAGGTACTATTAGGACCCAAATATAAACAAGGCCTGGGGAATGCCCAGGAAAAATTCCAAGCCTACTTACCACCATCTCGCAGACAACCAAATTAACCTGTCTAACAGTATGCGTTAAAAACAGGGGTTTCGTCCGCACGCATTTGCAAACGCATGCGTAAGCCACAGAGCCTCGTCACGGCACCCTGTTATCTGTGGTCCTAACACTAAAATATAAGTGTCCCCACAGTGGAGGCACATGCATTCTGATGGATAAATGAGAGCAGGTGGACTGAAGGGCAGCCCATCCCTTCTATTAGGATCCATCCTGCTACTCCTGCTTATCAGCCTGTAAACTGCCAAGGTTGCTGTAAGATCTGCCCATGTTCAATGTCACAAGTGGGTACCCAGACTACGGTGGTTAACGATACCGTGTCCCTCAAGAACCCGTAACCAATACCCCTGAGAAGCTCCTACCATCTGGTCTAGAGGCAACTATGCAACCTTCTGACAACAAACCAGTTCCTGCAGTCATCCCAAGCTCCTTAGTGGTAAGTGCAATAACATCATCCTGTCCTGCCAAGGAAGTTCTACCACCTGACTTCACGTATGCCTCGAATGGCACCATAGTCTGTAAGCAGGAACTGGAGATGTTTGAAAAAGCTTTGCAAGCAATGAATGTCTTCCCTGTAAGAACTTCAAAAGCAACAATACCCAAAAAGAATAAGGAAAGGTCTTCTAACACTTCTGTTGGTGCATTGTTTCCCCGTGAATTAGATGAAGACTGTACATATGGCATGGATGCCTATGACAAACTACCTGTTCACGCCCAGAGGGTGTTTCTAAGGGGGGGACTGTCACGGTTCCTACCGTGCCTTGCAAATGGACTGGCGTGGCCACCCCCCAGGTAGCTCTAGGAGGTATTGAACCCATGACTTTCTGTCTACTGCTCCTGCTGTATTGGCTCAGCTCATTATTCAGCCTGGTTTCCAGCTATGCCTTGTCCTGCATGCAGCACTGAGGACTATACTCTGGATCTTGCTTTGCAATTAGCACCTGTCACTCCTGGTTCAGCTGAGACAGTTTATCTAATCAGCTGGGTAAAAAACACTGCCTCACTCTGAGGGCTGTGTCAGTTCATTGTCTCTTGTATTGCCAAAGGTTCTTGTTTTCCTGTGTTCTTATTTTTAAGTTTCACTGTTCCAAGACTGACCCCTGCTTCTGCCCCTGGCTTTGTTCATCATTAACTCTGACTTCTGGAATCCCTGACTATGGCTTCACCTCGACAATCCTTTGGCAAATTCCCTGTCAAGCCCCTGTGCATAGATTCACAGCCCAGGTAGCCTTTTACCTTGTTGCCGTGGGCTGTGTGTATTTGCAAGGGTGAGCATACATCTCTGCACTATGGACTCCAACCAAGGTAAGCCCTTACACCCTCTAAAAGCCAAAATTTGAAGCCACGTACACGTAGAGGCATAACAAAATTTCCCTTATGATCCCATGCTGCAAATGTGTGTAGTTACAAACATCTTTTTTTCTAAACCCACAAAACACACAATTTGTCAACATGTTTTATCTCCCTTCACAGGGTATCAATGGACGTATTTCGGGGGTGCAACCCCTTCCTCTGAACTTCTTTAGTTATGAGGAAGGAGTTGCACCCCCAAAACGCGTCCATTGATACCCAGTGATGGTAGAAAGCACATGTTGACACGCTGTGTGTTTTGGGGCTTTTTGTAAACTAGATGAATGGAAATACACACATTTTAGGCATGGGATAATGAGGGAAATAATAATATAAAGGCACAATTTGGGGGCACCTTCAAATTTGGGGTTTTATATTCTTAAAAACACAGAAACATTACAATTCACATTAGTTAGGGCAGTGTTTCCCAACTCTACTCCTCAAGATGCAATCCCAGGTCATGTTTTTATACTTGTAGAATTTGGCACAGGTGATGTTGTCATGGTCACTGTTAGTAATTCGCACAGTCGTTTTTAGACTGAGGAAAATACAGAAAACATGAGCTGGTGGTGCACCTAGAAGAGTGGAGAAACACTGAGTTCTGTCCCTAAACTTTCACATTTCAAAGTCGGAAAAACATGGTAAATATTAAAAGGGCAAACAGGAGCCAACAAGTGGAACAAAAAACTTCAGAACGGGCAAGAGGAAATTAAAATTTGGCAAGCATGTCCACAAAATCTCTGATTCTTCGCTGTAAAGCAGTGGCAGCCTCCTTGATTTGCTCCAGATCCTTCAGGGGCTCGACGCTGGCACCCCCGACGGGGCTTGCAGGTGTCAAATCTCGCCAATAACAGCGACGAGATTGACACAATATCGCGGTCACCTACTGTACACTACTAGGAATGCACACACTGCAACTACTCTGTAATCTTGGCCCTGGTGCCTGGGTCTCCAAAACTCAGGTACTTAGCAACACTGCCAGCTCCTTCCACCTCTTCCTTCTCCATGCTAATGTTAATGCACTACATACTTTGCTAATGTGTGGAGTGGGTGTTTTGTTTGGACATCTAAACAGTCGACATGTATAGACATTTGAAGCCAGATTCCAACAATACTTACTTCCACAAACAAGAGGCTACCAAATACTTTCTTCCTCTTTTGAGTCGCTTTGGCCCTCAGTGTGACTCTCCTCAGGGGATTTGACATCCACAGTGGCAAGGTCTATGCTTGGTCCAGGAGTCAGATTCCATTCCTCCAAACAAACATCCTGGGTGAGCTCATCACACTCTCTGTCCTCTAAAAAGAAACAATACACCATTCATTAAGCCACCCCAAGTCCCACCTGTTTCTAGCATCTATTTTGATACATTAGTTGACCAACCTTGCACTTGGTCTGATGTCAGTGTTTGCTCCTGACTCGTTGACTCCACCATGCTGAACTCTGGTTGTTTTTTTGTGAAAAATGCATAGAAAGGGGATGGTGATGTCATTTTACAGAGGGCAAACACTGGACAAGTGCCAACATTTAAAAAGTCCAGCAGTTGCCCCCCACCCCCTTGTCCCCTATGGGAAAGGGGATATATGATGAACATCCTAACAGGCGTGACTATGTGTGGCTGTGATCCCGGGACCTCTCCTCTACACTGGCAAGGCTGCATTAAGGGGCACTGATGAGGCAGGCAGCAACCAGAAAGTGTTCTTTACACCTTAAGTTCTGACCTAAGCCCATGGCCTTTGCTCCACCTAAAAACACACCTGCCGGTGGCTAAATGAGTGTGTTTGAAGTTGTCACTTATGTTTTTTGGGGGAAGATGGCCTTGTTGCCTCCCTTGTTGGGGCCCAAGTGAGGGTAGCCTCCTTTCGTCCCTTGTGGTGGCTTGGCTGGAGCCTCCTTTTTTGGTGCCTCCCTGTTGAAAGAAGGTTAAAAAATGAGTTACGAAAATAAAGAAATGTCCAAAAACATGAACAAATAAGAATGTTCATATCTGCTTTATATTTACCTTCATCTTTAGAATACCAAGTCATACAAAGATTTTAGAAAACCTTATGTATAATTCTCTAGAGCTACTTGGAGAAAGAACATATACAGACAGCTAATTTACACATATTCATATTGGTTAGATCTAAATATTGCTTACTTTTTTATGATCTGATCTATGTACACCATCTGGTCTTGTTCACGGTGTTTGAGATCATACCATCGTTTTCTGATTTGGTCCTTTGATCGTTCCACCGAAATATCACTTTGCAAAATGGCAATGACCTTCTCCAAAATTATGTCCTTTTGTCTGTTGGGTCTTTCGTAATTGCGCAGCTTGCAGTCATAATCATGCTTCTCTAGGATGCGTACAATCTCCACCATCTCACCCTTGCTCATGAGGGTTGCTTTGTGCCTCCTATGAGCTCTACCACTGCGGGGCTGCCTGTAATCTGACAAATTCACCATGTTGTTTCTCCAGAATGTTCCAATGTGTGTGTCGCATGCAGAAGAGAGATGGTCATGCCCCAGCGTCATGACGCACTGAGAGCAGAGTTTCACGCATGCGAACTGTATATAAAGCCAGAATGCATGGTCGATGGAATGGCCGCAGGAATGATCTTGGAGTGGAGGATGAACGATCGTCAACGCAAGAAAGGCGCCATAATACAAAGGTACAATTCGAAATTGAGCCATAGGTGGTTAGTGGCCTATACTACTTAAAATGAGGCCTATATTGGGACCAGCTTATGAGTTAAGCCAGACATTATGGTTTGTCTTGTGTTCTGTCTTGCAGGCATCATATCATTTATAATGACAGATAAATTTACTGCGCCTGATTTTTTGCCCCAATTCATGTACCGGGAGCTGCCCTATCTCTGGAAGGTCAAGAGTAGAGACTATTCCAATAAAATATTGAGGAAGGCAGCTTTGGAGAAACTGCTCGAGTTGGTGAAACCAGTGTACCTCAGGGCAGATATCAACTATGTCAAGGCAAAAATATCAAACCTGAGGAGTACTTTTAAAAGGGAGCTCAGCAAGGCGATGGACTCACAGAGATCTGGAGAATCAGCAGATGACATATATGTCCCCAGGCTGTGGTATTACCACAGCCTGCGGTTTTTGACTGACCAGGCAGAACCCAAGCCATCACTTTCTACACTCCCTTTGACATCTGCTGAGGCCACAGCTTCTGAGGTCCACCCAGGTCCTGCTGCACAGGAAGAAGATGTGGAGGAGCCCAGCTTGACCCAGATATAGCATTGTTGAACATATTTGTATCCAAAAATACAATGATGATAACTAGATGTCATTGATAAAAATATTTCTGCCTTAACAAAGTGTCAATAGACAGTAGTGACCAAAAATGATTGGAACAAGAATTAAAAATGCTGGGGTCAGAATGATAGTCTTTTCTATTTGTCCACATTCAATTTGCAACAGTGAGGAGATCAAAATTGTGTATGATTGATGACCAAACCCTAAAAAAGATTCTAATTATGTCCCATTTTCATACACAGGAAAGTGTCAGTCTAGAGGAGCCAGCAGTCAGCAGCCAGACAGAGTCCTAGATCCTTCCCCTAAACCTTCCTGCTAAAAGGGCCAGGAAGAGCACAGCTGCCTTCCTCAGCCAGGCCACTACAGCCATCCGGACAGACCCAAGGGAGATGGAAGGTGAACAAAGGAACAGGTGTGAGGAACTCATCCTGCAGCTCCTCAACAAGGGGTTGAGGGGCCAAATTTCACAAAACACACACCTGTGTGATTTTGTGGACCCACATCCACCACCTCCACAGCCACCCCACCCACCACAGCAGCAAGGCGGGCAGTGGCAATACCAGCCACAAGACCCCCAACAAGGCCGCTGGACTGGGGATTTTCCCCCCTTCACCAATTACTAATTTCCTTTGTTTTGTTGTTTTGGAATAGTGGTTTTATTTGTTATATTTTCTATATTTTTGTATGCATAGAATGCACTTTTTGGTTAAGTTATTTGTATTTGGATGACAGATAGCATCTCTAATTTAATTTGATTTATTTTTTTGATGCACAATAAAAAAATTGTGTAGAATAATACTTGGCTATGTGTTTTACTTCAAATGACAGTTTGGGAGTAGGCAGTTACATTTTAAAAAATACAGTAAAATTAACATGGGACACCAACATAATTGTATCTTTGATCTTAAAAACTACGGGATAATTGTGTTGTGGTAACCCAAAAAATAAAACAACAAGTATAATAATATTATTCTTGATATCACTAGAAAAAGAGAAATAGAGAAATGCCTTTGAAAATACATTTGCCATAACTCCATCAGTATCACCAGCAAAGCAGCTTCAATATTATCCCATTTCGACATTTCATAATTTGCCGCGTCAGGAATGTTAATTCTCCACTATGAACACTAGTTTATAAGACCAACCGCTTCCGACTCGTTCCTTGCTTCCGATCATGCGCATTTGTACTTTGGACTTTTGTGTGACGGACTTTTGTACAGACGATACGAAAATCTGACAACAGACCAATGTCCACCGAAAATTTACTAGCCTGCCATTCAACATTTGTTGGCCGAAAGTTGGACAACAATTGTCTGAAGGAGCATACTAATGGTCGGATTTTAGGCCAACAGTCTGTCATCACACAACCCCCTGCCAACAATCAGATTGTGTGTACTAGGCTTAAGGCTATTTATCAACTGAAGGAATTTTTTTTTCTTAAAAAAAAAAGAAAAAAAAAAGGAAAAAAAGAAAAGAAAGGAAAAAAAAGCTTCAGCTTGTTCAATTATGCTTTGACAAAAAAAATGGAAGCTAATTGGCTTCTATGCAGAGCTGCACCAGATTTAGCATTCTCCAATTTTAGCAAATGAACCCCCAACAAATTGACTTTTAAGTTACCAATATTTTATAACTCAAAACCAACTAGTAACTGTTAATGAATATTATTTAAAGAAAAAAAAAAAAAAAAAAAAAAAAAAAAATATATATATATATATATATATATATATATATATACAGTTTTGATAATGCTCATTCATATACTGTATACAATACTCCCCTATTTCCTGCACAGTTTGTGATGTCTGAAAAACGGAAAATTTATTATCAAATACTTACTGTAATTTTCCTTTCCTGTTGGACTCCATGGCAGACTATGTGTGGGTTGACCCCGCCTCCTCTCCAATGCTATAGGACCCTATACCCATAAGAGTAAGCTCCCCTCTCAGGACTGTGTTCCGTAACTAGCTGACTCTTAGACCCAATTTCTCTTTCTCTTTTTTTTTTTTGGGTGGGAACTCCATCTGCCACGGAGTCCATCAGGAAAGGAAAATTACGGTAAGTATTTGATAATAAATTTTCCGTTTTCCTGACGGACTCCATGGCAGACTACGTGTGGGAAATAACTAGCCAAGCCACATGGGAGGGTATGCTGAATAAAAAAAGGTTTTAATTTGCCCCGTCAGCCGACAGGATTCTTAAACCAAAGTTCACAGAGGAAAGAGAAGCAGGTTCTATGCAATAGTGCGACATAAAGGTATTGATTGAGGCCCATGATGCCGCTTTACAGATGACATCAGGAGCCACGTGTCGGCTGCTGCCCATGCAGCCGCCATGCCTCTGGTAGAATGTGCCGTCACCGCCTCTGGAGGAGCCAAGCCCTTAGCCCTGTAAGACTGCTGAATGGACTGGACGATCCAGGCCGCAATTGTTCTGGATGAAGCTCGCTTCCCTCTGTTCATGCCGGAGTACAAAACAAACAGGTAGTCAGAATGTTTGAAGGAAGAGGTAACTTGTAGGTATTCCTTCAATATTTGGCCTACATCCAAAGGATGCATCTCGGAAGACTCTGAGGACCTGAACGTAGGTAGGACGATTTCTTGGTTATCATGAAACACAGAGGTGATTTTCGGGTTTGAGCCAAGCATAGGAATGAGGACCACCCGGTCCGGGAAGAAGGTCAAAAAAGGTTCTGGGCAACCTAGTGAGCTAATCTCGGAAACTCTCTTGGCCGAATTGATGGCAACTAGGAAAGCAACTTTTTCAGACAATTCCTTGATAGAGAGTGGAGGGAGTCCCTTGATACTAAGAGTAGATAGATAATTAAGGACAAGAGGAAAATTCCATTTGGGGTATCTTGGTTTTCTTTGGGGCCTAAGTCTTGTTGAAGAACTGCCAAATTAAAGGATGAATGGCCCATGATGTTCCAGAGAAGGCCGACAGGGCTGAGACCTGAACTCTCAGGGAGCTGATGGAAAAAGACAGATTTAGGCCAGACTGAAGGAAGTTGAGGATATCCTGAATTCCAAGGTTTCTATATGACTTGCCAGCAGAAGAGGAGAATTCAACGAACTTGGCCCATATGCTCCCATAGACTTTATTCGTACTCGACTTCCTTGAGCTCATAAGAGTGGAAATCATTCCTGAAACACACCCGAGAAGTTCCAGCCTCTCCCTCTCAAGAACCAGACCATCAACCTCAATACTGCTGGACAAGGGTGCAGAAATGTCCCCTGAGTAGACATGTGCAGGATGAAAAAATTTGTTTAGTTTAGTTTAGTTTTGGTTCGTTATTTAACTAAATTTGTTTAGTTAAATTAGTTGCATTCATTACATTCGTTTTCGGGATTCGTTTAGTTTCGTATTCGAAAAAATTCGACCGCATTTGAAAAAACTATCAAATTCGAAAAAAATTCTACCGAATTCGAAAAAAACTATCAAATTCGAAAAAATTCTACCGCATTCGAAAAAAAACTATCAAATTTGAAAAAATTCTACCGCATTCGGAAAAAAACTATCAAATTTGAAAAAATTCTACCACATTCGAAAAAAAATTGACCGAATTTGAAAAAGTAACCTATATATAACCATTTTGCGAAATTCGAATTTCATATAGAATGAAATCGAATTTCAATAGAAAAGATTCAAATAGAATAGAAAATAAGAATAGCATGCAAAAACAATAGAACAGAATAGAAAAAAATATAATATATTCTATTCTAATCTTTTCTATTCAAATTCGAATTCATTCTGTACCAAATTCCAATTCCGGAAGATGTTTTATATACATTGTTCTATTGTTTTTTCTATTCTAGTCTTTTCTATTAGAATTCGATTTCATTCTATTTCTATATAACCATTTTCTGAAATTCAAATTTCGTATAGAATGAATTTGCATTCAAAGAGAAAAGATTAGAAAAAAATTGAAAATAATAGAAAAGAATAGCATAGAAAAACCATAGACCAGCATAGAAAAAAAAAAAAAAAAATATATATATATATATATATATATATATATATATATATATATAAAACCATCTTCCGAAATTCGAATTTCGTATAAAATGAATTCAAATTCAAATAGAAAAGATTAGAATAGAGTAGTAAAGAATAGACTAGAAAAACAATAGAACAGAATATAATAAAACATAATATATATATTATATTTTATTCTATTCTGTTCTATTGTTTTTCTAGTCTATTTTCTTTTATTTTCTATTCTAATCTTTTCTATTCAAATTCATTCTCGAATTTCGTCTAGAATGAATTCAAATTCGAATGGAAAAGTTTAGAATAGAAAAGAATAGCATAGAAAAACAATGGAACAGAATAGAAAAAAAAAATATTATATATATATCTATATAGATATAGATATATAGATATATATATCTATATCTATCTATCTATCTATCTATCTATCTATCTATCTATCTATCTATCTATCTATCTATCTATCTATATCTATATATATAGATATACATCTATATATCTATATATCTATACATATATATATATATATATATATATATATATATATATATATATATATATATATATATATATATATATATATATCTATATATCTATAGATCTATATATCTATAGATCTATAGATCTATATATCTATAGATCTATAGATCTATAGATATATATATCTATATATCTATAGATCTATAGATCTATAGATATATAGCTATATATCTATAGATATATAACTATATATCTATAGATATATAGATATATAGCTAAATTCGAATTTCATATAGACTGAAATCAAGTTTGAATAGAAAAGATTAGAATAGAATAGAAAATAATAGAAACGAATAGCATAGAAAACAATAGAACAGAATAAAAAAAAATATAATATATATATATATAGATTGAAGTGTAGAGGAGAACCACACACAGCTTTCAATCTAGTGTCAGCAAACAGGTCCTCCCACCGACCTTGTATATATAAAAATAAAGTTCAAATGTGTTCTGACTGATCTAAGGAAGGGTGCAAACAAATCAGCCTGAAACTTAATCTTTGTCTGAACAAATAATTGTAATGATTCTGTTTGGAATGACTCTACTTGCTTTGTAATCTTTTTTGTAAAGATTTGATGGAATAAAGCAACCTTTGGAACTTATATATATATTTTTCTAGTCTATTCTTTACTTCTATTCTAATTCGATTTTCGAAATTAGAATTTCTGAAAATGGTTTTATATATATATATATATATATATATATATATATATATATATATATATCAGTGGCGGCCCGTCCATAGGGGGTGCCTAGGCGCCGCCCCCCCCCCCCCCTCCAGGCAGCAAAAAAACAAAAAAACAAAAAAAAAAAAACATTTTTAATACTGGCCCTTTAAAAAAAAAAAAAAGGAAAAAAAAAGGTCCTTAAGTGCACTGTGTTCGGACGCCGGACACAGTGCACTTATAGGAAGCACCACGTCTATGCAATCACGAGATTGCAGATGTGGCGCTGCATTTGCGGGCGTTTAGCCCACCTTGGGGCGTTTTCTGAAGCGCCGAGTAGCTTCCGCTCGGCCATAGCAATACATACTACAGGCACCGGGCGGAAGCTACTTGGCACTTCAGATTTGATTGACATCTGCCCTGAGTCAGATGTCACTTCCTGGTTCTCTCTCTCATTGCGCCCGAGAGAGGAAACAGGAAGAATGCTGGTGCCAGTGTGAGGAGGAGGACACCGCAGGAGACCCAAGGTAAGTACCGCTGTGTGGAGAATGGGGGGGACACCTGCTGTGGGGGGGGCTCTGATGGGGGACACTTGCTGTGGGGGGTTCTGATGGGGACACCTGCTGTGGGGGCGCTGATGGGGGACACCTGCTGTGGGGGGGCTCTGATGGGGGACACCTGCTGTGGGGGGCTCTGATGGGGGACACCTGCTGTGGAGGGACTCTGATGGGGGACACCTGCTGTGGAGGGACTCTGATGGGGGACACCTGCTGTGGAGGGGGCTCTGATGGGGGACACCTGCTGTGGAGGGGGCTCTGATGGGGGACACCTGCTGTGGGGGGCTCTGATGGGGGACACCTGCTGTGGGGGGGCTCTGATGGGGGACACATGCTGTGGGGGGCTCTGATGGGGGACACCTGCTGTGGGGGGGCTCTGATGGGGGACACCTGCTGTGGGGGGTTCTAATGGGGACACCTGCTGTGGGGGGCTCTGATGGGGGACACCTGCTGTGGGGGGTTCTGATGGGGACACCTGCTGTGGGGGGGCTCTGATGGGGGACACCTGCTGTGGGGGGACTCTGATGGGGGACACCTGCTGTGGGGGGCTCTGATGGGGGACACCTGCTGTGGGGGGCTCTGATGGGGGACACCTGCTGTGGGGGGCTCTGATGGGGGACACCTGCTGTGGGGGGGCTCTGATGGGGGACACCTGCTGTGGGGGGGCTCTGATGGGGGACACCTGCTGTGGGGGGCTCTGATGGGGGACACCTGCTGTGGAGGGACTCTGATGGGGGACACCTGCTGTGGGGGGGCTCTGATGGGGGACACCTGCTGTGGGGGGCTCTGATGGGGGACACCTGCTGTGGGGGGGCTCTGTTGGGCAACTCCTGTTTTGGGGGGGACTCTGATGGGGACACCTGCTGTGGGGGGACTCTGATGGGGGACACCTGCTGTGGGGGGCTTTGATAGGGGACACCTGCTGTGGGGGGCTCTGGTGGGGGGCTCTGGTGGGGGGCTCTGATGGGGGGTTCTGATGGGGGACACCTGCTGTGGGGGAACTCTGATGGGGACACCTGCTGTGGGGGGACTCTGATGGGGACACCTGCTGTGGGGGGACTTTGATGGGGACACCTGCTGTGGGGGGACTCTGATGGAGACACATGCTGTGGGGGGACACTGATGGCAACTCTGATGTAAGGGGACAGAGGCTGTATTGGGGGGCAGAGGCTGCATTTGGGGGGGGACAGAGGCTGCATTTGGGGGGGACAGAGGCTGCATTTGGATTTGGGGGGGAGACAGAGGCTGCATTTTATGTGACAGAGGCTGCATTTGATGTGACACAGGCTGCATGTAAGAAGGGACTGCTGGGGACACCTGATGGCATCTGGTTGTAGGCGACGTGGCTAGTGACATACTCGGGGCTCCCACTGATTCTGCATTATGGTGAGTTGAACGATTTCATTTTATATTACAATGTAATAATAGTTATAATGAGCTTCAATCATCCTGACACCATAACAACCATGGTGCCGGAATGATTGAAGCGCTAACACCAGGTGTTTGGAGTATCTTTATATGCTGATTGTTAAACTTTGTAGAATACACATTTCTTTTGCTGTGTAGGATCTGGGGCTGCTGTCCCTCTCTCCCTCTCCCTCCATCCCTCGTTTATCTCAGATGCTAACCACACCACCTTAGAGCCACGCCCACTATTTCGCTGAAACCATGCCCATTTTCCCCAAGTGGGAGGGGTCAAAAAGGAAGGGCGGGGTCTGGCGCCCCCCCATCCTAAAACTTCACCAGCCGCCACTGATATATATATATATATATATAAAACCATTTTCCGAAATTCAAATTTCGTATAGAATGATTTTGAATTTGAATAGAAAAGATTAGAATAGAATAGAAAAACAATAGAACAGAATAGAATAAAATACAATATATGTTTTTCTAGTTTATTCTTTTCTATTATTTTCTTTTCTATTCTAATCTTTTCTATTCAAATTCAAATTCATTCTATACAAAATTCGATTTTCAGAAGCCATGTCCCGAAATTCGAATTTCGTATAGAATGAATTTGAATTTGAATAGAAAAGACTATTAAAGAATAGAAAATAATAGAAAAGAAAAGAAAAGCATAGAAAAACAATAAAACAGAATAAAAAAAATATTATATATATGTATTCTATTGCTTTATGGTTTTATATTCTATTTTATTGTATTTTTTTAGCAAATCGATTTCTATTGTTTTCAAATTCGATTCAAATTTGTTTTCAAATCCGATTATGTTTTCAAATTCGATTTGAATATGTTTTCGACTTTGATTCAAATATGTTTTCGAATTCGAATATGTTTTCGAATTCGATTCAAATTTGTTTTCAAATTCGATTTGAATTTGTTCGCTTTTTTTCAGATTCGTTTCAATTCACCACTTTTGTAATTCGGAAATTCGGATGCATCCGAATTTCTGAATAATGAAAAATTCGTCCGAATTTCGATTCGGAACGAAGCGAAATGCACATGTCTACCCCTGAGAAATAAGGTCCGGTTTGAGGGGAAGAGGCATCGGATCCCGGAAGCTCAGCTGGGTCAGGAGGGGAAACCATGGCCCGTTCGGCCAGTAAGGCGATACTACCTCAACTGCTTCTGCTTGGAGTCTCTGCAAGAACTTGAGGATGATCGGAAGAGGGGGAAAGGCATATGCCCTGTTGAAGTTCCACCGGTCTGACAGGGCATCTATTCCAAAGGCCTGGCTGCAACGGCCCCGTGTGTAATACTTCCTTATTTTAAAGCTGCAAGGGGACGCAAATAGATCCACTTCGGGATGGACTCCCAGGGACAGGATCCACTCGAACGTCTGCACATGGAGGGACCACTCATTGTTGTCCAACTGCTTGCGGGACAGGAAGTCTGTTTGAATGTTCTGAGTCCCAGGGATAAAGACTACTGAAATATTCGCTAGATTTTTCTGGGCCCAGGACATGATGGGCTTGACTTCTTGGAGCAGGGTGAAGCTCCGAGTGCCCCCTTGCCTCTTTACACAAGAGACTGCTGTGGTATTGTTCATCCTCAATAACACTGACTCCCCTATCAGGAGATGAGTGAAGGATTGAAGGGCGCACAAGGCCGCCCGAAGTTCCAGGACATTCGAACCCGGGTTGTGAAGATGGGCATCCCATTTGCCTTGTGCAAGTTCTGACCCACAGAGGGCTCCCCAGCCCAAGCCACTGGCATCGGATGTTACCGTGACCCATGTGATGGGGACAATGGAGTGGCAGGTGAGGAGATTTTTGCGCTGAAGCCACCAGAAGAGGCTGTTCCTCATTGTTGGAGTTATGTAAAATAGTTGATTGACGTCCCCTGAATTCCATTGCTGGAGAAACCCCAATTGAAAGGGGCGTAACCTCCACAGCGCCCGTTTGCCCATGGGGGTCGTAGAGACCATCGTGCCTACAATTTTTAGACATTGTGAGGCCTTCAGGTGTGAGGGGCCCGAATGACCAGGATCTTCTCTACTGGAAGGGAGATGGTGCCTTCCACCATATCGAACTGGGCTCCCAAGTATACCAGATGCTGAACTGAATCTAGATGGCTTTTCTCCATGTTTAGGAGCCAACCAAAATTAGTTAAAGTAGATATAACCAATTCCCTGTGGTCTAGTAGTTGTTCTTTGTCTTGGGACAGCACCAGGAGGTTGTCGAGGTAGTGATACAGGCATATCCCTTTTATCCTTATGAGAGCCACTACGGCCAGAAGAACTTTGGAGAAAACTCAGGGTGAGGTTTTCAGGCCAAAAGGGAGGCAAGTGTATTGCAGATGTTTTTGTTCGACTTGGAATCAAAGATATTTGTGAAAAACTTCTGCCACCGGCACATCCTTTAGGTCAATTGAGATCAGCCAATCGCCTGGTTGCACTGCTTTCTGAATAGTAGTCAAGGTCTCCATTTTGAACCTCTCATATTTTATAAATTAGTTTAGGTAAGTCAAATCTATCACCGGTCGCCATGAACCATTTTTCTTCTGCACCAGGAAGAGAGGGGAGTACACACCCTGGAATTCTTCTTCTTTCGGGACAGGCACCACAGCTCCTTGTGATTCCAGCAAATTCACATAAGATAGCAACACCTGCTTCTTTTCTTCTGATCTTGGTAGAAGGGTAGAGATTGATCTGGAGGGGGGGATACTGATGAAGGACCATGTGTGACCTGAGGAGATCGTCTTGATGGTCCAATAATCCGAGATTGAGGTCACCCAGACATGCCCAGAAGAGAAGCAGATGAGCCCCCACCCACCCCGCCTGAGTGGGCCCAATCTCAAAAGGATTTAGCTGGTTCACGCCCACCGTGCGCTTGTCTTTTGGAGGATTTATGGAAGGGTGCCTGCCCTCTACTCCAATTCCTGCTGAAACTTTGTAGGAGCATGCTTCTCTTGACCGCTGAGTACTGCGTCTTCACCGGGGCCTCTTTTGACCAAGCAGACGCCTGTCCTGGGGCAGAAACCCCTACTTCCCACCCGCAGCCCGGGATATGGCACTGTGTTGGCGAACAACGAGGGCCCCTCAAAGGGGATCCTACACCAGTCTTGCTTGGATGCTGGGTCGGCAAGCCAAGGGCGCAACCACAATGCCTGTTTAGCTGTGACCGAGGACAGCATAGACTGGGCCAGAAGACAGATAAGGTCGATCAAAGCCTCCCCCAGGAAGGCTACTGCCAGCTTCAGTTCCTGAATAGCCGTGCCCCGGGCCAGATCTTCTGAGACTCCTCTAAGTACCGAGTCCACACTTTCCGTCCAGGCCTCCATGGCCTTGGACATGACCGCAAGGGCCAAGGCTGGCTTGCAGGCCATTCCGGCCAGACCATAGATTCTTTTGAGGTCTTTGTCTATCCTTCTCTCAAGGCCGTCTTTGAAGGATACCATGTCCTCTAAGGGAAGAGTGACATGTTTGGCTAACTGCATCAGCGCTGCGTCAACAAGGGGAGCGTTTTCCAGATGTTTCACTTCCTCAGCCTTGAAGGGGTACGTTCTGGAGGTTTTGTTTGACATAGAAACTTTCTTGTCTACTTTGCTCCATTCCTCTTTAAAAATGTCCTTCAATTCAGGAAGGAGCGGAAAATTGGAACGTTCCCTCCCCAATTGCTTAAAGAATTTTCTCTGCTTCTCAGGGGAAGTAGAAGTATCTTCCCACTTAAAGGCCTCCTTGACTGCCTTGATTAGTGGGGAAACCAAGGAGTAGTCAAAGCCTTCAATGAACTCATCTCCCTCCATCTCGCTGTGCGAGGAACCAGGGGAGGCATCAAAGAGCTGGAATTTGCCGGGATCCTCCTGGGCCTCGTCAGCCAGGGAGCCAGATATGGTGGTAGACTGGCTCTGCATGTGGGATGTACACAATACCTTTAGGGATTGCTGCACCACACACTTGACAAGAGACTCCATGTGTTGTTTTTCTGTCTCTTTTTCCCCGACCGCCCAAGTATAACAGGGATCACACAGGGATTTGCCCTCTGGGACTCTGGTCCCACATCTCCAGCAGGCTCTGCGATCAGAGCGGCTATCATGGCAGTGGGAGCGGTGACTAGAGAAGGAATGGGAACATCTCCTTTGATTGGAGGAGGAATGGGAACATCTCCTCTGGTGGTGGGTCCCAGACGGAGAGTCCCGTCTGGACCTGGATGATGAATGTTGCAGCCTGGCAAGGTTTTTGTCGACTTGAACCACCATTTGGCGGTCAGATCTAGCAGGGCTGTAAGAGAAAAAAGGGGGGAGGAGAATTCAGCGCCTTCTTTCCAACCAAAGAACAATCAGCCCCTCCCCCTCATCTGCACGTACCTTGTGCGTGAGGGCTGGCCACACAAAGGCGGTGACTTGTCCATGACCCCTGGACGAACCACCAAACTTGTATGCAGAAAAGGAGCACACACACACACCACTGGGCGACACCTAGGTAACCTAGAACGCACCAGGGAGACAAGTGAAATTAAAGCCCTTTAAAAAAAAAATTTTTTTTACTTCCCCTTTAAGAGGGAGTAACACACGTAAAATGCCAAGAAAGTAAGGGCTCACCTTGTCTGGTATGGTGGTGGGCTTGGGGAAGCTGTCGCTGAACTTTCCACAGGTTTCCCAATCTGACAGGGGCTGACAGCAATTTAAAACCCCCGCCCGTTCTGACATCATCGCCAGCCCCCGTATCGCGCCTGCGCTTTAGGGGCTGGCTGAACGGCGCCCATGCGGCCACTGGACATTCCGCCCCACCGCACATGCGTGAACCAAGCCTCGGTTTCACCGAGGCCTTGCACATGTGCAGATGTGCGTAGCAGCCGAAAAACAGGAAGCACTGCGGCATTCTGGAACGCAGAAGCATTCCAGGATCCCTCAAGGCCTGAAATGACTAGGGAATAGACTCAATAACACATATACACAGCTGCCATGGAGATATTGGAAGAAAAAAACTGCAGACCTTGCCAGCCTTGATGAAGCCTGAACGCCGTCCATCCTGGTCTATCCTGGTCCTCATGGGCTGCCTCCCTTCCACCATAGGGGTATCTTAAAGCCCAAAACCACTTGTCCGCCCATGGCTGGGCTCTGGGTCGCACAGCATCGTAGGTACCAGGAGAATAGTCATACCGACAGGACGTGTAACATGAAACAGCATGACGTAGGGTCCATGGAGGAGGACAAAAAAGGAACGCAGTCCTGAGAGATGAGCTTACTCTTATGGGTATGGGGTCCTATAGCATTGAAGAGGAGGCGGGGTCAACCCACACGTAGTCTGCCATGGAGTCCGTCAGGAAAAGAGTGTACTGCACGTGTGCAGTTGTACACAGATTCTGGGGGCATGCCTTAGATGCTGGTACTGCGCCCAGCTGTTCTCCTATCTTAGATTCTGCACACAGCATAGTGGATCTCTGTCACTATGGCTATTTTTAGTGTTTTTTTATAGCATAGATATATGGAATAATACATTTTAGTTACTGTGACGGAACGCCCCACACTCCGCTTGAGTATTTTCGTCAGTATAACACTTCCTCCAGTCTGGACATAGACACCAAATATTATAGCTGACCATACAAGACTAGCCGACAATAGCTTCTATGGAACTGGAATGTTTATCGAACAAACTCGCACAGAATATATACCCCATAGAAGGACATCCCCCCTCCTGATCATATTACCCTAACAATACAAACTGTACACAGGAAAATATTTACCATAGCTAAACAACCAACATGTACTATAAACATTACATTTAGTAAATAACTAGCCACGTGGACCATGTTGCGATTAATCAAATATCTACACATTATCATAAGTTCAACATCTCCACGATAGTTTGCTAGCAGGCAATAGGTGAGTTAGTTAGCACAACTAACAATTAACAATGAGACAGACATGCTTAGCAGAAAACACATAACACCTCAATACACAGATAATAGCAGGAGACCACCAGTAACAGTCTGTCCGGCTCCTACATTGAAGAACAGAGGTCAATGTGAACAGCTCTTTCAATGAATGTGTTGTTCAGAATCAAACAAACTAGGCATAGTCTTCATGCATTTCTTGAGGGATATTGTTGATAAATATTACTGTCCCATTTGAAGTAATCCAAACCACATTCTCAGTGTCCATTAAGTAACTGTCCATTATTTATTCGGTCACCCTGTGCCCCTAATAGACAAAGGGGGTCTTACACATAAGTGGGAAATGGACAACTGAGACAGGGGTTTCTCAACCTCTCTAAGGTAAGCTGGGTTCCACAGGCCCCCTGCACAAAGTGACTCCTGTCACAGTTATCATATATTGTTTTTAGAAGCTGGGCTTTCTCCATTCATATGATAATTAATCTGTTTTGTGACTGGTCTCATGGAGACTAGTAAAACAGTAAGTGATGTTGGCAGGAAATGGCGGAGGGAAACAAAGACTTGGACTTGACACAGCCATGTGCTGAACACAAAGATGCAGTAGGCTTGAGAACTTTGGAGAAGCAAGCAGACCAGGGGAGGAGAACAGGTCTCCATAACACCAAGAAGACTGTAAGATTGAACTTCACCTGGAAATAACACTAAATCTACAACCCAAGTTATGTAACTGTTTGGTGTATCCCTATTGCATATATTATCAATATGTATTTGCTAGGAAGGATAGATAGCTTGTGCATGGGTATATTGCATGCATATTTGTAATGCTTTGGATGTCATGTATTGTTTTCTACAATTGTAGGTAGTTTGTATTTACAGCATTCTTGTTTAGTAAATTTAGCACATTAACTGGTTCCCACCTGGCCTATTGGTGAATGACACCGGGGCTGGCCTCTAGTCAATACAGGTGGACGTCATATAATGCCCTCCTGGATTACGCTTCGCGTGGGGCAGCGCAGAAGCACGGTCCATCACTGGCTGCATTCGCCAAACACAGCTTGTCACATACCTGGTGGCGAGCCTGACGTGTAGAGGAAGGCCTCCCATACAACTCCGGCTCTAGGGCCGCTGGTAGTGGGACAGCTGGCGCTGGAGTATGGTGGAGTAAGAGTGCCTAAGGAAAGTCCTGAAGTCTGTGTAGGTAGTAGCCAGGAACACACAGGTGGGCAGCTGGACTTGACTGGTAGCAGACAGGAGCATAGCTGGATCACTGGCAGGTCTCGGCAGCAGAGAGACAGATCAGATGTCACAGCTGGCAGGAATGCAGTCAGGTCACAGGCAGATTTGGCAACAGCTAGGCAGATCAGGTACAAAAGCAGGGAGAAGAGTAGTCAGGTCACAGGCAGGTTTGGCAGCAGGTAGGCAGATCAGGTACAAACAGCAGGCAGGAGAGTAGTCAGGTCACAGGCAGGTTTGGCAGCAGGTAGGCAGATCAGGTACAAACAGCAGGCAGGAGGGTAGTCAGGTAGCAGGCCGGAATGGTAATCAGGAGTCAACACAGGTAACAAGAATTTGGGTACACGCTGTAGACCAAGCAGCAACCAGCCAGTACTGAGTCTGTGCCTTAAATAGGCCGTCTGGAGCCAGTTCTGATGACAGGCGTGTGCGCACGCACGCAAACGTGTGATCGCGCATGCGCATTTACTGATGCGCCCGTGGCTGTTCGGTGAGTACCCTGTTGGCGCCTGCACACAGGTGTGCGCCTGAGACCATCAGCTGTACTTTGCGGACGACTTCCCTGACACAGCCAATGACTGATCACTGTACCGGCCCGCTGCCGGTACCATGTGACCACTGTAACCAATCACAGCAGGTCACATAACAGTTACATAGTCACATAGTAGGTGAGGTTGAAAGAAGACACAAGTCCATCAAGTCCAACCTATGTGTGTGATTATATGTCAGTATTACATTGTATATCCATGTATACAGGAAGGACAATGAAAGGACGATGAAAATCATTTTGGTTTTTAAATTTAATTCCATTTGTTTTGCAAAGTTTTAATTTCAATAGATTTTTATTAAATTTTTCAATAGTAAATAGTACAGAAAGGAAGAAAATAGCCGTATACATAGGAAGCTTATATATAATACTTTGTTGTTATTGCTCTATTATGAAAACGTTATTTCGAGAACATCATTTTTATGAATATATGGTGCCAATCTGTCCATGTTTTCCAAATCAGACTTTTAGTTGTGTAATTGCCTTGAGAAGCGGCAAACATAAGTTCGTATGATATATGGAGATTAGTGGTTTTGATTACATCATTAATAGATGGTATTTCGGTTTTTAACCATCGTCTCGTTATTTCGAGGCGAGCGCTAGTAAGAATCTGGGTAACTATTTGTCTCATGGAGTGGGGTACCACATCTATTCCCAAGGACAGGATAGCCATATTGGGCGTATTATATATTTGGGTTTTAGTGACCTGTTTTATGAGATGGAATATATTGTTCCAGTAGGTTTTCAATCGTGGGCATGACCAGAAAATATGGGTGATAGATCCTCTTTGACCACAATTTCTCCAACAAAGTGGCGATATTTGTGGGTTGAACCCTGCTAATCGTGTGGGAGTTAGGTACCATCTCAAGAGTAGTTTTTGGTATAATTCCCACAGATTAACACTTCTAGAGGCCTTGTATATGGATGATATTGCTTGTTTCCATTGTTCTAAGGTATAGGATGTATTAAAATCAATTTCCCAAGTTCTCATAGAGGGTGTCTTGTTAAATATTGATTTCTGGTTTAAAAGGTTATAAAATAGCGAGATACCTTTGATAGAGGTAGTGGGGTTTGAGAAATATAAGTATGCCTTCCAAATAATGTTTATATGAGTGTTGTTAATCGATAATAGTAAATGGGATACTTGTAAGTACGTGTAGTATTCTTTAGAGTCTAAGTTATGCTCTATTTGAAGTGCTCGGAAGGTCTTTATTGTGGGTCCTATATAGAAATCTTCGACTGTTTTTAGGCCTTTGGATTCCCAATGTTTAATGTTGATATTAGGTATCAACAGTTGTAAACTGGTAATGGGGAGGGCAATGGATTTGGAAGGATAGTCATTGATGGGAGTGTTTAGGAATGCTTTCCATGTGTTTATAGATGCCTTCATTGTAGGCGAAAGTTTGGTGGAGGAATGTGGCAACATAGTGCAGGTCAATAGGAGGTCGTATAAGCTATGGTTAGGGGATTGGAAAGATTCCAATTCTTGCCATCTTGGGGTACAATTCCCCAGAAACCAATATTTAAGTTGGGCCAAAATTGCCGCAAGATAGTAGTCCTTCAGCAGGACATGTCCCACTCCCCCTGTTCCTCTGGATTTAATAAGCTTATGGAATGCGCATTTAGGCTTCTTTCCCTGCCAGAGGAATCCATTAATCATGGACTGTGCTCTGACAAAGAAACTGTCTGGAATTGGTATGGGTATGGCTCTAAATATATATATAAATTGAGGGAGTATCATCATTTTAAAGGCCGCGAGGCGACCTGACCATGTAAATTCTGTTTTGTTTATTGTTTGTAATTTTTGATGTAAACTAAGTAAAAATTGGGTATAGTTTGTTTCCACCATTTTTCTGGTATCATCTGTGAGTGTTATGCCTAGATATTTTATCCCTTCTGTAGTCCATTTATATGGAAATTGTGATTTAAGTTTGGTACTAGTGGTACTGTCTATCCCCAAGCCTAAGATATATGATTTATTTTCATTAACTTTATAATAAGAGATTGTGTTAAATAAACGTAATGCTTCATGTGCCGCTGTAAGAGAAGAGCCCACCTCGGTTAAAATCATAATAATGTCATCTGCGAACAGACTTATAGAATGAGTATCCTTACCAACCGGAAATCCTTTTATTTTTGGGTGATTTCTTATATATATGGCCAAGGGTTCTATTAGTAAATTAAAAATTAGAGGGGACAATGGGCACCCTTGCCTTGTACCGTTGGATATGTTAAAGGGTTTTGATATAGTTCCAGAAATATAGACTTTGGCAGATGGGCTAGAGTATAGGGCTAAGATGGCAGATAGAATAGGTCCTACAAAACCGAATGATTCTAGTACTTTGGTTAGATATAGCCAATGAATACGATCAAAGGCCTTCTCCGCATCCAACGCGAGGAGCAGAGAAGGCCTTTGAGATACCCCCGCCATATGGATGATATTAATCATGCGTCTCGTTGCGTCTGAGGTTTGTCTGTATTTTGTAAATCCTGCTTGATCAGGATGGATAAGGTTGGGCATTATGTCAACAAGGCGTAGTGCTATAATTTTGGCATACAATTTAAGATCGATGTTTAATAAAGACATCGGTCTAAAATTTGAGGGAGAGGTGGGCTCTTTTCCTGGTTTTGGTAAAGCCACAACTAAAGCTTCCAACATTTCTGGTGGAAAAGAGGCAGAGGCAGCTGCTGAACTGAATATGTGTGTCAAGAAGGGGGTCAGTAGGGTCTTAAATTCTCTGTAGTATTCACCACTAAAACCGTCTGGTCCCGGGGATTTATTTGTAGGGAGTGTATCAATAGCTTTATGAATTTCTGCATCGGTGAATGGTTGATTAAGAGTTTGAATTTGGTGAGGAGATAATTTAGGTATGGATAGTTTACTTAGAAAGTCATTAATTGCGTCAGGGGTAGGTTGGATAGTTGAAGGGTCATCCTTTAAATTATAAAGGGATCTGTAGTAGTGGCTAAAAGCGTCGGCAATTTTTTGTGGGTGGTATTCTTTTTGATTGGTAGATGGATGTATGATAAATGGTATTCTTGATTTATATCTATGGCCTTGGATATTCTGTGCTAAAAGTTTTCCTGCCTTGTTTCCATTCGCATAATAATTCATTTTAAGTCTTTTTGTGGCTTTCTCAAAATTTTCTAGTAGGTAAATTCTTAGTTCAGATCTTATTTGTGTCAATTTTTGAGTAGTTTTTTGGGAATATTTTTGTTTATTTTTGATTTCTAAGTCAGAAATTTGTTTTAATAGTTCAGTCAGTCGTTGCTGCCTCTGCCTCCTCACCCTTGCACTCAGTTGAATAAAAATGCCACGTATAAATGCCTTATGGGCATTCCATAATGTAAAAGGGCTTTGTACTGAGTCCTTATTATCATCAAAGAAATTTGTTAGGTGGTTGTTGATTTGTTGCTTGAAGTCTTGTTGCTGTAGTAAGTAGGTGTTGATTCTCCAAATTGGGCTGGGTCTCGGGGAAGCTGAGTCTGATAGTGTTAGTACTACAGATGCGTGGTCTGACCACGTTATTGTGTTGATGGATACAGCTTTAGTTCCCAATAGTATAGGTTGGTCTACCATGAATAGGTCAATTCTTGTATATACTTTATGTGCTGCAGAAAAAAAAGTAAAGTCTCTTTCGTTGGCGTGGAAGCAGCGCCACGCATCATAGAGATTATATTTGTTGAGGGAGGATGATAATGTAGGAGAGTGGCGTGTGGATTTAGATGTAGAGTCTAATAATGGATCCGGAATAACATTAAAATCTCTGCAGAGTATCAACGGTCCTCTTTGCCATTTTCTGATTTTTCTCATTAGCTTATTAAAGAAATGTATTTGATGCTTATTAGGAGAGTAAGCTGTCACTAGCGTATATTTTGAGGAGTTCAGTTCGCATATCAAAATCAGGTATCTGCCCTGTGGATCACGGATTTCCTGGTGGAGAGTGAAAGCTATAGAGTCTTTTATGGCTATTAATACTCCTTTTGTTTTTGAATCTGCGTTGGCAGTAAAAACATATGGGAAGTTTTTGTGGGTACATTTTGGCGGTGCTTGGTTACAAAAATGAGTTTCCTGAGCGCAAATTATGTCTCCTTGGTGTGTCAATGCTTCTTGCCACAATGATTTGCGTTTCATGGGGTGATTGAGCCCCTTAGCGTTTATGGAGATTATGTTAATAGGCATGGAGTTTGAATGAGATAAGCTTTACAATTAAGACTTTTATCTTAATTCTAGTGCTTAGTCCATCTGTGGTTGGTACGGTTATAATTTCGTGTGATAGTGTGGACTTACTTGTACGGGTCAGAGGATAGGTTGTCATTTGGTGCAAACGAGGTTGATTGTTCTTGAAGGTCCAAGTCGAGTTGAATCTTGTTGGAGTAGTTTCTGTTGTTTTTCCTTGTGTGGAAGAGGTGTAGTCTAGGTTAAAGCGTTGCTGTGCATATCCCAGAGGTAACGGCAGGAGTATAGAAAAGATAGAAAAAATAAGTAGAAAAAAAAACAAAAAGTCGTTAACTTTCAATTTTGACATAGCACAATAGGTGCAACATGAATGGGGGGTATAGAATACCCAGGAACAGCATTTTGCTGTTAGATGTAACTGGGGGAAAAGTTCAATCTTGCAAGCTTCATTAGTCAGGGACTAAAAGGAGTGATTGGAGAACACCCTTACTTATTCAAGAGTGAGATGTGGCATTTTTTGCAGTAACTTTTTTCCATTCTTGTGATAAATGGCGTGGAGTGCTAGTGTCCGCATTTTCTTCTGGGGGGTCAGAAAGGATACCCCATTCTTTCAGGAGATTGATGCCATTCTCCAAAGATGTCACTGTATAGGTGCGGTTACCCTTAGTGATATTTATCTTTGTGGGATACCCCCATCTGTACACAATTTTATGGTTGCGTAGAACCTTTGTCACTGTGTTCAGGTTTTTGCGTTTTTTGCAGGGTAAACTGTGACAAATCTGCAAAAAATTGCAGATTATGGTATTGTGGTGGGATCTGCTCTTGTTTTCTCATTGTGGACATTAGTTGTTCCTTTACGTGAAAGAAATGCAGCCTGAGTATCACATCTCTAGGAATCAAATCTAGCAGATGGGGCGGTTTGGGTAGGCGGTGAATTCTATCGATGGTTATGTCTAAGTCTGTAAGGCTTGGTACGAGCGCTTTAAACAAAGTGGCAGCATAGAGGCTCAGATCTTGTTGTTGCACCGATTCAGGGATCCCCCTGATTTTTAAATTGTTCCTTCTAGATCTGTCCTCCATGTCTGCCAGCTTTGCCTTGATCCATTCGTTGTCTGCCTCAGTGTCCTCCTGGGCGTCAACTAGGTCATTGATAGTGGAAGCATATTCCCCCATTTTGGTCTCTATATGGCTCACCCTGTTTCCCACATCTTGTATGTCTTTATTCATGCGGTGCATATAACCTGCCATGTCAGATTGTAGTGTGCTTCTCAGAGATAGCAGCATCTCTTTCAATACTGTGTCTATCACAGGCTGGTTTTGTGTGGGGAAGGATTCGATCGATTCTGGGAGTTCTCTGGTGTCCTCCCCAAAATCTGAGACCGGGCTCCCTATGTCACGGAATCCGCCAGCATCCATCCTGGGTTTCGTTTTGGCTTGGCTACAAGTGGATGGGGTAGGTGGACTCTGCATTTTGTCTTTTGGGAACTATTATTGTGAGATTGATTACCTTGGGATGATCTTTGTTGTGCGGGAGCCGTTGTTGTGGAGTAGGCCTCGGCGCCATCTTGCTCCTCTGCCGTTTGGAGGATAAAAGTCCGTGAGTCGTTGGACCTTTCCTTCCTTTCTCCGCTTCCCAGGCATAGTCGTAGGGTCACCCAGCCTTGCCCTCTGCCAGATTTGGTGTTAGTTTGCTTCGGATGGTCGTTTTGAGCCGCTATTGTCCCTTATTTCGCCGGAGCTCCGGGCTCACACATCCATTCGGCTTGCGCGCTAGACCACGCCCCGTTTTGCAAAGTTTTATACTGTAATATAGTTTTGGGTAAAGAGTAAACAAGAGGCATCCACATTATTGTTGTAACATCTAGGTACAGATAGAAGCCATAATATTGTTTTGAATTTGGAGGATTTTTGGTGTTTTGTAGTTGTCTGACGAACACGTTTAGAAGGCTGTATGTACCGGTCGAGCCGTGTATAATAGTAGGAATTACAGTGTGCGTTTGTTCTAGCATAAATGTTAGGAGTAGTATTCTAGCAGCATCGGTCAGGCCGTGTACAATAATCAGGAATTCTGGGGGCCGGTTATAGTGATAAAGGCGCAAACAATAACTGCACTGAAAGTAAAGCACAGGGTTCTCTGGATGCAGAGTTCACCAAAAAAGCGATTCGAATCATCATGGGTAATGTTGGCCATCCATGCGTTGGAGGAAAAGAATGAGGCTCCACACCAGTCAGACAGCTGCACAGTACATGAGGTCTGGGTTTGGGGCTCCGGACATGAGACCCCTTCAAGATTGGCATATATGGTCAGAGGGTACATCAAGGTGTATTCCTTTGGAAGGTACTTTTGATGTCTGGAGGTACAAGACCCCAGAATAAAAATACCTTGGAAGTAGTTCAGCTGTGGCTTCAGAAATCTGTAATGATGAGTGGGTTGATGGATGTGTAGTACACACTTTTGTTGTTAAAATTCTCATGCCGTTTTTTGAACTTTGTGTTGCTGGTCCATGCAAGGTTTGGAGCTGCTCTTGTCTTTTTCCCATTGTATTTTTTCTATTGCTAAAAGAATGGCAGCATTCCATCTGGTTGTTTTTGATTTTTACTATGAAATATTTCCCACAAATTTGTATCTAAATTTTTGTCTCATGTTTTAGTCTTCTAATTGTTTGTATGTAGTAATATGAATATGTTATAACCTACCGCGGCGGCCCTCCTACGCGTTTCGGCTGTTGTATTTTTGTAGGAACGCAAAACGAATGCCCCGTACACACGATCGGACTTTCCGACAACAAAACCATGGATTTTTGTTCGAAGAATGTTGCCTCCAACTTGTCTTGCATACACACACATGGTCACACAAATGTTGGCCAACAATTACGAATGTATTGACGTACAAGGCGTACGTGATATCTCCATTATGAACACTAGTTATATCTCTGGCTCGTACTTGATTCCGAGCATGCGTGGACTCCCACGGACTTGTGTACACACGATTGGAAAGTCCGACAACAAACATTTGTTGGCGGAAAATTTGAGAACCTGCTAGCCAACATTTGTTGGCGGAAAGTCCAACAACAAATGTTCAATGGAGCATACACATGGTTGGACTTTCCGCCAACAAGCTCATGTCCAACATTTGCTGTCAGAAAATTTGATCATTTTGTACGGGGCATAAGAGTTACAGAGGGTTTCGTTGTTGTCGGTTTTGGGGAATGTCAGTGACAATTTACAGGAATATTGTATTGGTTGCCTTTCTTTGCAGGTTAAAGATGAAGGATAGAGTAATAACTTTTGTTTATAAGTATCTTTTCAGGTCCAGTGAGTTTCTGAAGGTGTATGTAGATAGCTGTATAAATACACACTCCTAGAAGAAGGTAAAAGTATAATGGGCTGTTTTATTGTTTCATTGTTTTTTTTTTCTGCACCATTCTAAACCCTGCGTCTCTACCTCCGAATTGTAATGAGGAAGAAAATGGTGAGATAATGGTGAGAATGACAGTTTTCAAACTAATAATACTAACCGCTCTAATTCTAACCAAGTTTGTGACCTAGTAAGATGACATGTTCCACGACTGTCTTTCTTTGATGGAATTTGAATCAGCAACCAGCAGTCTGGTGAAGGAGGCTCCCATCCCAGATGAAGAACCTTTTTGTCAATGGTTCCAGGTATTACACCCCAGATGGTAAGCCATGCACAAGTTATGCAGTGACCACAGTTATTGAGTTCCCACATGTCTGGGTTTATCCCCATATGGAGGTTTGTTAGGAGGCCAACCGAAAACAGGGTTGTACTTTCCTCAGCAGCTGTTGCCTACATTCTCAGCTGATGGGGTAGGTGCAGGCACTGTAACATAAACTTCAAAAGGTCCACCACAGGGCTCATGAGTCCCTCCTGGACCCTGACACAAAAACAGGTTTACATTTTTTCCAACCAGGTGACTGGATCGTTGTAAAGAAGCTTGAGGGATGAGACAACTGGATCCACGCCAGCCACTGCAAGAAGCTGCTCAACCACACCAAAGAATGAGGAGTTTGTTTATTTATATTTTTTAGTTTAGTATATTTTGGCAAGGGTAACGATGAAAAGCATCCCAACTTATTGTTTAAAGTGTATTCTCCAACTAGCTAAGAAAGCAAACAGGACCAATTACTGTGTCTACTCTGAATCTCCACTGAGCTTTAGTAACCCAGCGATGACAGCGGTACATGCTATATATGATGTTCATATTGGTATGAGGCGTTTTGACAAAATAGTAAAAACGCCAAACAGACACTTGTCAATAGAACTTAACAATACATTTCTAGAAGGTAAAATTAGTTATAGTTTTAACAATAGCTCTGGTTCTTGCCAGTTTGGGTATCGGTACAACTAGGTAGCCCACAAGTGTGCTTCAACTTTAGTATGGTTCTTTTGCGGGTCTACAGCTTATAAGGTAATTCCCCCTAATGCAAGAGGTTCATGCGTCCTGATGAAACTCCCAGCATCTTAAATCGCGGCCGATCGTGAGGATCTGATGGCGCGAGACAAAGTAAGAATGGCAGGAACAGCTAAAAGGGAATTGTTCACCAACCCCGACCAGGTCTGGGCACGGTTTCCTGCTTGTACAGAGTGGGGGCTTGAGTTTATTAAACAATTGAACAATTTCACATCCAGTGTGGATGGGATGTTCAATGTAACTGTTGAAGCTACAAAGAAGATCCCACAGGAACAACGGCAGATCAAAACCCTCCTATTAAAAAATGGCCCGTGATTATCTGTTGGCCTCCTAGGGGGGTTTCTGTGCATAGGTAAAGATTGTTGTACCTGTATCGGGGATACTAGTGACAAAGTTCTGGCCCATATGGATAAGGTTAGATCCCTGCAAGGCAAAGCTAGAGCTATAGCTAGTGAAGGTTGGAACCTTTTTAAGAGTCTGGGAATCTTTGGGGATTTTTTAAAATTTTTTCAAGGGATCATGGTTGAAGGAAGTAGAGGTGTATATACTCATGTTGTTTTTGTTTCTATTCATTCTATATGCCAGGATGAGGTGCTACTGTTGCCTGACTGGACGAGTGAACAGAGCCCGAGCGGGCGTCTCACTGAGATGAGACGCCCCGAAGCCCAACCCACGTACAAGACACAGAGGACTCCAGACCAACCGGCTTTCATGTCCTCCTCTAAGTCATCCCTCCTGAAGAACAGAGTATACAAGTCAAGCCGTGTTATGAACTCATATGGACCGTAAGGACTGATTCATTTCCAGGTGTAAGAAGAAGATCAGGATTCATCGAGGGACACATGGGAGCATATGACAAAGAGGAGAGACTGTTGTGGAAATTTTTTTTATGTATGTTGTCAGATGTCTCCCAGTGTTGGTTATCCTGTAATACGCTTATGCGAGCGTGTTCGCACATACAGACTTTGGTGGAAGACCATTGGCTGCGGAAACCTTCCCGTGGACACAGCAGATCTGTTTGCTCTTTTAGGGATGATTGTTTATGCCTCACCAAGAGACTGGCCACCTTATCGCGACTGCATTAACAATCCATGCAGGCAGATCTGCGTACATGGGAACCATAGCATAACCATACAAAAACTATGGCCCACTGAGCCATGATAGAGTACTCCTTGCATCATTGGTTGCAGTGGGAATGTGCACACGATCATGTTTAGAGCCATGTAAGTAGTGTTCAAATTGTGAGACACTTTCTGTGTCTCATAGGACGCTTGCCACATAGCTCTGCACATGACCATCTGCACACGTTACTACTGGAATTCAATTTGAATATATACATGTGTGTGATTGATTCTTTTGAAAGAATACAACTGTCTGAGTGGCTGATTCTGAAGCCACCATCTTCCTTTGTTATTCATGCTTCAGTATAAATAAAGTAGTAGATCATTCTATGGGAGGATTCTTCTAAGCTCAACGTGATACCAGCATTTGTGTCTGTGTTAATTGGAGATATACAAGCGCGGTTTTCCTGGCATTATACAAGAGAGCTGTATTTATGCTTTTAAGCGCAAATAAATTATTTGCTTATAGGAGAAGCTTAAAATTTCCAGGACAATGTGCCTGGTGTTGAAGTGGTTAATATACTATAGGGGGTTTTGTGTTGCTTCCTTGCTTTAACGCAAAGTAACCTTAAAAGATACAAAGCAAAATAATCTCTCTCAGTACAAATTTTCTGGTCAAGCTTCAGGGAAGCAACCTTGTGCCTACATGAATATCATTTAAAGTGAGTTTATTTTTTTCTTCTTTGTTAAATTTTATACAAAGCTGATGCCGAATGGAAAGTTCAAAACTAATCTTAGAAAGTATTATTTTACTGAAAGAATAGTTGATGCGTACAATAGACTTCCAGCAGTAGGTAACGAGTAAGTCAACAATAAGTGGATTCAAACTTGCTTGGGACAAACATAGATCTATACTCAGACAAAAGCGTTAACAAAAAAAAAAAAAACAACAAAAAAAACAAAAAATATAAAAACTAGTACTGTATAAATCTTTTAAAAATTGGGGTGGATTCAATGGATCCCTTGGTCTTTTTGTCTGCCGTCATTTTTCTATGTTTCTATAAAGCACATAGGGACACATTAGTGTAGGGCTTGTAGGCACTGCCTGGTCTTTTGAAGTAGATGTAAACCTTTGCTGAATTTCCTTTAGGGAGAAAAATGTTGTGTGTCTTTGGGAATTTGGAAATGGGAGAGGGAAGGGTTTTTACATGTTAATGCTGCTGATCTGTGTCTTGCAGCCTCTTTACAGCCTTTCTACATGCATTGTCTATAGCGATAACAGGCTGAATGTGTGCTTTTAAGAGAGCATATTTTCTATTTGCAGTTTATTTTTTTAACAGCTTTTAATTGAGCCCATATGCTTTGCTAAATGGTTACATGTCTATTTTTACAGGGCATATTTCCTAATTGTTGCTGGCTTCAATTTTTTTAAAAAGGCTTTTTTTCCCTTAGAAATAGTGTAATATTCCTGAGCACTATGTATCAGCACAGAGTCTTATTTTTAACTTTGGGAAGGCATGTGACAAGGTAATTTGCAAGCAGGAGATTGTGGGAGAGAATGCACAGCATTGTCACCCCATAAAACAAACTGGCTAATTTATTAAGAGTGTCTATGACACTGCTTAAAATTCTCTCATGCCTTTGCACAATAAATGTCAGTGTTTGGCCCAAAGTACCTGTTGGCATTAAATCAATAATACAAAAGTTACAAAAAAAAAAAACAATTACACATGCAAAATTTTCGATGACAGAATTCAGTGTCGCTAACACTCTCCCTGAGGATTGTACTCATCCATAGCTCTACATACAGCTTACAGGCATCTCTCTGACATGTAATTTAAAGGATTAGTGTTTTCCTAAGTTCACCCGAGGCCGTACGACTGTATGGTATTTTATTTATTTATTTTTTTTTTTTGCCCTTTTTTACCCATGCCCTTTGTTTTATAATCCATTGCCTATTAGCCTTTTGTAGTGTCCACCCACAAAGAAGCTGCTGGTTGTATTGGGTTCTCCTAGCCAGTCAAACAATGCCATAGTATCCCCATAGACAAAAAGAAGGGAAAAACATACCCTGGACTCGTAAAGAGAACATTTAAGACAGCCCAGCATCCTGCAAGTTTAAGCTCCTGGTTGTACAGTAGGTGAATTATCAGGTAAAACTTGCAGACAAGACAACATAGTTCATGGCAAGGTCCTAGCTAAGGTTCTATAATGGTGTTCCACATTCAGGTACATTTCCATTCCCACTGGGAAGACAATATCCAGTAAGGCAGTTTGACCCTAGGCTCCAGACTTGGGCCTAGTACCCAAAGCACATAGTTGCTTTCTTAGGCAGCAGGACTAGCGGGGCAAGGCATGCATTATACCCAGGCAGCAGTCCGGGTGGAACAGGCCTTCATATTCAAATATTTATGTCCTCTCCCAGACTGCACCACTGGCAATAAACTTTCTAGTGGCTGGCTGGGGGAACATAAACATATTTATATTTATATGTATACTTAGACTAATTACAGTCAAGTAACACTAACATTAAAAAGTAACTCCTGCTTAGTCTCCACTGGGATTCGGATTTATGTTTACAATTTTTTGGACTTTATGATGGTTTTAAAGAACACCTCATGAACTGGAAATATAAACTTACACTTCAACTTTAACCAAAGCCACAGGGAGGACTTTTAGCATTTATCTATTTAGTGCTGATAATATAAGAACATTTATTAATTGTATATTTTCCCTCAGCATCTAGTTTTCCCCACATACATTAAATCTCGAGGGACCTTCAATGAATGAATTTCCTGACATGCTTTAATGTGCCATAAATGTTTTTTTTTTCACCTATATTACTGCATCTGGTAGAGATCCGATCAGCACGGAAATTGCAATTATCAGCAGTCATGTCTACCGCTTATGCCAGAGGTCTTCACAATTCAGCTGCTCAGGTCAGAGGTCTTCTATTTCTGTTAAAGCCACAATATCCTGATTAGACACACAAATATATATATAAATATATATCTATAGCTATATCTATATCTACTATATCTATATCTTTATCTATATCTATATCTAAATCTATATCTATCTATCTATCTATCTATCTATCTATCTATCTATCTATCTATCTATAGATAGATAGATAGATAGATAGATAGATAGATAGATAGATAGATAGATAGATAGATAGATAGATAGATAAATAGATATATATAATATTGTCAAAAGTCTTGGGGCGCCTACGTTTAAA
The DNA here is from genome assembly GCF_042186555.1 of Aquarana catesbeiana. Lineage (NCBI taxonomy): Eukaryota > Metazoa > Chordata > Amphibia > Anura > Ranidae > Aquarana > Aquarana catesbeiana. Next base: position 739,802,424 of record NC_133324.1, read on the forward strand.
CTCACATGAACTTTAATGGCATCCCAGTCTTAGTCCATAGGGTTCAATATTGAGTTGGTCCACCATTTGCAGCTATAACAGTTTTAACTCTTCTGGAAGGCTGTCCACAAGGTTTAAGAGTGAGTCTACGGGAATGTTTGACCATTCTTCCAGAAGCGCATTTGTGAGGTCAGGCACTGATGTTGGACGAAAAGGTCTGGCTCACAGTCTCCTCTCTAATTCATCCCAAAGGTGTTCTATTGGTTGAGGTCAGGACTCTGTGTAGGCCAGTCAATTTCCTCCACCCCAAAATCTCTCATTTATGTCTTTATGAACCTTGCTTTGTGCACTGGTCCAAATCATTTGGTGGAGGAGGGATTATAGTGTGGAAGCTGTTATAGCTGCAAAGAGTGGGCCAATGCAATATTGAAACTCACAGACTAAGACTGGGATGCCATTAAAGTTCATGTATGTGTAAAGGCAGGTGTCCCAATACTTTTGACAATATAATGTATATCCTATGAGTACAGTACTTAGTAAAGACTTTGTTAGAGCAAAATAAATATTACTAAGGTATATCAAGGCCAGAGAGAAATTTGGTAAATATACAGTGTCAAATTGCTAACCTGTGTAAATAGACATACATTTCTGCTCACTGACTGCTTCGAAACAAAAATTGGAGGCTGAAGTAAGTACAAGAAGAATCTGCAAAATTCCCATTGCCCCCACCCTAGTATAGACTGATACAACTAAAATGTTTGTTATTGCAAACAACAGTCTCAAGTTGCTGCATAGTCTACATAGGGACTGGCCTATCAGTAGCTGATGGCTCATGCATTATGTTCCTGAGAGTTTCATGTATATTATTATTATTATTATTATTATTATAAGGGATTTATATAGTGCTAGCAGTTTGTGCAGCACTTTACAATGTAAAGGAGGACAGCACAATTACAATACAGTTCAATACAGAAGGTATAGGAGGGCCCTGCTCGTGGAGCTTACATTCTAAAAGGGAGGGGGGAGGTGGTACAAAAGGTAATAGCTGTGGGGGATGGCCTGATGAGGGTGGCTCAGGTACAGTTCTTAGGTGGGTGTGGTATAGGCTTCCCTGAATAAATAATAAATGAGGTTTCAGGGATCTCCTAATGGTGGACAGGGTGGGGGTTGACCAGACATACCGGGACAGAGAGTTCTGGAGGATGGGATAGGCTCTAGAGAAGTCCTGGAGGCGAGCATGGGAGGAGGTAACAAGGGAGCTAGAGAGCAGGGGGTCTTGGAAGAAGCGGAGGGGACGATTTGGGTGATATCTGCAGCTGAGGTTGGTGCTGTAGCTGGGGGCGATGTTGTGGATGGCCTTGTATGTTGTGGTTAGTATTTTGAATTTTATACGGTGGGGTAGAGGAAGCCAGTGAAGGGATTGGCAGAGAGGGGCAGCAGTCATGGATCGGTTAGTGAGGTGTATGAGTCTAGCAGCAGCATTCATAATAGATTGAAGGAGGATAGCCTGTGTAAGGGTAGGCCATTGAGGAGAGAGTTGCAGTAGTCGAGGCGGGAAATAACCAAGGAGTGAATAAGTTGCTTTGTGGTGTCATTAGTCAGGAAGGGTCAAATTCTGGAGATGTAGTGGAGGTTAAGGTGGCAAGATTTAGTCAGTGATTGGATGCGGGGGCTGAAGGAGTGGTCAGAGTAGGGTTAAACCCAGTACTCTGGCATGTGCGGAGGGACCAATGGTTGTGTCGTTGATCCTAATGGTAAACTCACGGGGGGGGATTGGGGAGGGGGAAATATTAAAAGCTCAGTTTTAGTAAGATTGAGTTTGTGAAAGTGGTGTGACATCCATACCAATATGTCATTCAGTAAGTTTGTGATCCATGTGGAGATTGAGGGGGTGAGTAGTGGTGAGATAGATCTGGGTGTCGTCGGCATAGAGGTGGTATTAGAATCCATGGGAGGTTATCAACTGGCCCAGGGAATAGGTATAGAAAGAGAATAGGAGGGGCCCAAGGACAGAGCCTTTGGGTACCCCAACAGAAAAAGGAATAGGATCAGAGGGGGTGGTGTTATATGTGACACTGAAAGTGCACTGAGATAGTAGCAGGAGAACCAGGATTAAGCAGAATCAGGGAAGCCAAGGGAGTGGAGTTTGTTGAAGAGGAGCAGATGGTCAACTGTGTCGAAGGCAGAAGAGAGGTCCAAGAGTATGGAGTACTGGCCCTTGGTTTTAGCAGTTAGTAGGTCGTTGGTGAGTTTCAGTAGGGCAGTTTCAGTGGAATGTTGTGGGCGGTAGCCGGACTGTAGGGGATCGAGAAGGTTGTTGTCAGTGAGGTAGAAACTCATGCGGTCATGGACAAGGCGTTTGAGGAGCTTGGAGTCAAATGGGAGCAGGGAGATGGGTCTTAGGTAATTCAATCAGGTGGGGGTCCATTGAGGGTTTTTTAAGTATTGGGGTAACCGGTGCATGTTTGAGCAGGGAGAGAAAGGTGCCAGAGGAGAGGGAGAGGTTGAACATGTGGGTTAGAGAGTTAAGGATAGAGCGGGAAGGTGGTCGCAGTAAGTGTGAGGGGACAGGGTCCAGGGGACAGGTGGTGGGGTGTGCCATGGAGAAGAGTTTGGCAACTTCCTCGGTGGTAACAGGGCTGAGGGAGGAGAGTATTGATTGCGGTGTTGGACTTGATGTGTTGGTTGGGGGGGAAGTTAGATGCTGGATATCTCATCACAAATTGTGTCAATTTTGCGTTTGAAATGGTTGGCAATCTCCTGGGTGGTAAGTAGGGGTGGGCGAACGGTTTGGCCCGAGCATAAGTTCGGGCCTAACTTTGGTTGTTCGGACGTTCGGCGAACAATGTACATTATGCTGTGTTCATGGCAAATTCGAAAGCTGTGGAACACCGTTAAAGTCTATGGGACACTAACATGAAAAACCAAAAGTGCTCATTTTAAAGGCTTATATGCAAGTTATTGTCATAAAAAAGTGTTTGGGGACCCGGATCCTGCCCCAGGGGACATGTATCAATGCAAAAAAAAGTTTTAAAAATGGCCTTTTTTTTGGGGAGCAATGATTTTAATAATGCTTAAAGTGAAACAATAAAAATGAAATATTCCTTTAAATATCATGCCTGGGGGGTGTCTGTAGTATGCCTGTAAAGTGGCGCAGTTTTCCTGTGTTTTCCCGTGCAGGACCCGGGTCCCCAAACACTTTTTATGACAATAACTTGCATATAAGCCTTTAAAATGACCACTTTTGATTTTTCATGTTCGTGTCCCACAGACTTTAACAGTGTTTGCGTGTTCGTCCAAATTTTTTGCCTGTTCGCATGTTCTGGTGCAAACCTAACCAGGGGGTGTTCGGCTCATCCTTAGTGGTAAGCAAGTTGGTGGGTGGAGGCAGTGGGGGGAGAGGTAAGGAATAAGGGGAGAAAAGTGTTTTCAAGGTTTGGATGAAAGGGTTTTGATGATTGTGTTGTAGTGAGTTTGTTTAGCAGTGTGCAGTTGGGAGTATTTGAGAAGGGCAGATTTGTAGAGGGTAAAGTCTTGCAGGGATTTAGATTTATGTCACGTTTGCTCAAGAGCACAGCTACGTCTCTTGAGACATCTGGTGTCGTCTATTTGCCAGGGTTGTAGCAGACGAGGCCTGGTTCTGTGTGTAGAAAGACCAGCAAGTGGGTACAGGGAGAATGACAGTGTGTTCTTGTAGATGGAAGTGGTCAGGTCTGGGCAGGACACGGATGCAACTTTATCGTAAAAGCCATCAGTTGCAGAATGAAGAAGGGAAGGGTTGAGGCGGCGAAGGTTCCTGCAGGTAGCAGTTTGCAGGTTGACAGCATGGTAGGTAAGAGACAGGGAGAGTGTGAAACGAATAAGGTTGAGATCAGAGAGAGGAAAGGCGATGTTAGAGAGGTTGCAGGGAGTGCAGAGATGGGAGAATACAAGGTCAAGAGTGTTGCCGTTGGAGTGAGTGGTGGTATGTGTCTATTGCATTAGTTTAAAAGAGGAGGTTTAGTTGAGTAGTTCAGAAGTGGTTGCGGTGTTAACATTAATAGGGATGTTAAATTCACCTAGGATGATGGCAGGTACCACAGAGGAGAGAAAATCATCCAGAAAATGTGACACTGGTCCAGGAGGCCGATAAATGACTGCGACCCTCAGGCAAACTGGAGAGAAAAGACTTCAAAAGAGCAGAGGGAAAGAGCGGGAAGTGTAGGAAGAAGTCCGGCATGTATATGTATACTGTGTCCGGGGCAGTGAGTCCAGTAGAGGCCACTGTAGGAGAGGGCAGCAGGAGAGGTAGTGTTGGATTCCTTGAGCCAGGTTTTGGTAATATCAAACAGATTAGGGGAGTTAGAGAGGAAAAGGTCGTTGACAGAGGCGAGTTTGTTGAAGACTGAATGGGCATTCCAGAGGGCACATAAAAAGGGGGCTGACACGTGGAATCAGGGGAATTGGGATAAGAGAGTGGAAGTTACGGCTATTGTTGGAGGAGGTAGACTGACAATTTTGGGGGTGAGAATTGGCTGGAGGAGGGCCAGGGTTTGGAGCGATGTCCCCAGACATTAGAAGTAGTAGGAGGGTCAGGGTGGTAAGGCGGGAGTGTGATTTATGAGGGCAGATGCTGTACTGGAGTCAACGTGATGACATTGCGTGGGCTCAGAATGAGCAGGAGGTGATAAGTGCAGTAATATTGAGTGGGCAGAAGTGAGGGAAATATGTACAGGTTGTGGGCTCGGGGGGGGGGGGGGGGTAGAGAAATGAGAGTTTGAGGAGATAGTACGTTATAGCAAAGAAGTTTAGTATGGGCGTGTTGAGCATGTTGGAGGGTGGAGAGGGGGGATAGAAAGAAGGATGAGGAAAGGGAGGGAATAAAGGGGAACTTCCCGACAACTTGGAGTGGGCCACTAGTGTCTGTACTTGCTTTTTGTAGAAGTGTCTTAGTCAAAGTGCCGTGTACAAGTGCCATACACTTATCGCTGGCGTGACACTTTGCGCAAGGAGTCAAGGAGCCAAGCCCTCGCCAGCTGTCCCAAAAGTTGAACTAAAATTTATACTGGGATGGCGTAGGGTGAAGGTTGACAATTATTCAATTAGTAGCTGATAAAAACAGGCTCATGGGAGGGTGGGGGTTTACAACTGGCTTGGACAGAGTGCAAAGCAAGAGGGGCAACAGGCAGTGGTAGAACTACTGCCATAGCGACCCAAGCATGTGCTATGGGGCCCGCAACCGAGTGGGGCCCGGTGAGGACAGGCGGTTCCTTGGATGAGAGCGGGCGGCTCCGCGGGTGAGAACGGGCGGATCCACGGGTGAGAGTGGGCGGCTCCGCGGGCTGTCAGGCGGCTCAGTTGGTGAGACAGCTGGGTGGCTTGTGGGTGAGCGGGCTGGCCAATCAGGGAGCTGGCGGGCAGGGGAGATCACATCATCTCTCACCCGGTGCCTGCCCTGCATCCCTGCAGTGCAGTTCCCCCTCACTGTGCAGGCAGCCACGGTAAGCAGAGAGATGACATTATCTCTCTGCTGCCTGACTGATAATCTGCTGCCTGACTCTGGGACACAGCATGAAAGTGACACAGCAAGTGACAATCCATAATGTATGGCAAGTGACAATCCGTAATATGTGGTAGGTGATGTGGCAAGTGACAATCCATAAGATTTGGCAGGCGACGTGGCAATCCATAATGTGTGGCAAGTGACAATCCATGACGTGGCAAGTGACAATCCATAATTGGTGGCAGGTGACGTGGCAAGTGACAATCTGTAATGTGTGGCAGGTGACCTGGCAAGTGACAATCCATAACATGTGGCAGGCGACGTGGCAAGTGACAATCCGTAATGTGTGGCAGGTGACGTGGCAAGTGACAATATGTAACGTGTGGCATGTGACGTGGCAAGTGAAAATTCATAATGTGTGGCAGGTGATGTGGCAAGTGACAATCCATAATGTGTGGCAGGTGACGTGGCAAGTGATAATCCATAATGTATGGCGGGTGATGTGGCAAGTGACAATCCGTGACGTGGCAAGTGATAATCCATAATGTGTGGCAGGTGACGTGGCAAGTGACAATCCGTAACGTGTGGCAGGCAACATGGCAAGTGACAATCCGTAACGTGTGGCAGGTGATGTGGCAAGTGACAATCCGTAACATGTGGCAGGTGATGTGGCAAGTGACAATCTGTAACATGTGGCAGGCAATGTGGCAAGTGACAATCCGTAATGTTTGGTAGGTGACATGGCAAGTGACAATACATAACGTGTGGCAGGCGACATGGCAAGTGACAATCTGTAATGTGTGGCAGGTGACATGGCAAGTGACAATCCCTGACATGGCAAGTGACAATCCACAATGTGTGGCAGGTGACTTGGCAAGTGACAATCTGCATCAGGTGATAGGCGACGTGGCAAGTGGACAATCCGCATCTGGTAACAGGCGACGTGGCAAATGGACAATCCGCAATGTGTGGCAGGTGACGTGGCAAGTGACCTTCCGCAATGTGTGACAAGTGACAATCTGCATCTGGTGGCAGGCGACGTGGCAAGTGGACAAACCGCAACATGTGGCAGGTAAGGGGGCAAGTGACAAGCTGCATCTGATGGCAGGCGACGGTGGCAAGTGACACGCTCGGGGCTCCAACTGATTCTGCATTATGGTGAGTTGAACTATTTAATTTTACATAACAATGTAATAATAGAAATAATGTGTTTCAATCGTCCTGACACCATAACAACTATGGTGCCGTGATGATTAAAACGCCAACATTAGCCATTGGCCTGATAAATTACCCCCAAAAAACATATTTTCTGGCAGTGCCCCTCCCGAGACTAGACTCTGGATCCGCCCCTGCATTGAGGATGAGTAGGGATGAGCCGAACACCCCCCCTGTTTGGTTCGCACCAGAACATGCGAACAGGAAAAAAGTTCGCTCGAACAAGCGAACACCGTTAAAGTCTATGGGACACGAACATGAATAATCAAAAGTGCTAATTTTAAAGGCTTATATGCAAGTTATTGTCGTAAAAAGTGTTTGGGGACCCGGGTCCTGCCCCAGGGGACATGGATCAATGTAAAAAAAAGTTTTAAAAACGGCCGTTTTTTTCAGGAGCAGTGATTTTAATAATGCTTAAAATCAAACAATAAAAGTGTAATATCCCTTTAAATTTCGTACCTGGGGGGTGTCTATAGTATGCCTGTAAAGGGCCGCATGTTTCCCGTGTTTAGAACAGTCTGACAGCAAAATTACATTTCTAAAGAAAAATTCCATTTAAAACTACCCGTGGCTATTGCATTGCCGACAATACACATAGAAGTTCATTGATAAAAATGGCATGGGAATTCAACACAGGGAAACCCCGAACCAAAATTAAAAAAAGAAAATGATGTGGGAGTCCCCCTAAATTCCATGCCAGGCCCTTCAGGTCTGGTATGGATATTAACCACTTGCCGACCGCCTAACGCACATATACGGCGGCAGAATGGCACGGGCAGGCAGAATCACGTACCCGTACGTGATCTGCCTCCCGCGGGCGGGGGTCCGATCGGACCCCCCCCCGGTGCCAGCGGCGGTCGGCATTTGACTTGGAGCGTCGGGAGGCGAGGGGGAGACCATCCGATCATGGCCCCCCCTCGCAATCGCTCCCAGCCAATTGGAATCCTCCCCTGCCTGTGTGTAGTTTCACATAGGCAGAGGATGTGATGTCATCTCTTCTCGGCTTGGCAGTTTCCGTCCCAGCGCCGAGGAGAGAAGACATGTAAGTGCACAACACACACACACAGTAGAACATGCCAGGCATACTTTACACCCCCGATCCCCCCCCGATCGCCCCCTGACCCCCCCCAATCACCCCCCCCGTCACAAACTGACAGCAAGCAGTATTTTTTTTTTTTTTTTCTGATTACTGCATGGTGTCAGTTTGTGACAGTTACAGTGTTAGGGCAGTGAGTATTACCCCCCTTTAGGTCTAGGATACCCCCCTAACCCCCCCTAATACAGTTTTAACCCCTTGATCACCCCCTGTCACCAGTGTCACTAAGCGATCATTTTTCTGATCGCTGTATTAGTGTCGCTGTTGACGCTAGTTAGGGAGGTAAATATTTAGGTTTGCAGTCAGCGTTTTATAGCGACAGGGACCCCCACATACTACCTAATAAATGTTTTAACCCCTTGATTGCCCCCTAGTTAATCCTTTCACCACTGATCACCGTATAACCGTTACGGGTGACGCTGGTTAGTTCGTTTATTTTTTATAGTGTCAGGGCACCCGCCGTTTATTACCGAATAAAGGTTTAGCCCCCTGATCGCCCAGTGGTGATATGCGTCGCCCCAGGCAGCGTCAGATTAGTGCCAGTACCGCTAACACCCACGCACGCAGCATACGCCTCCCTTAGTGGTATAGTATCTGTACGGATCAATATCTGATCCGATCAGATCTATACTAGTGTCCCCAGCAGTTTAGGGTTCCCAAAAACGCAGTGTTAGCGGGATCAGCCCAGATACCCGCTAGCACCTGCGTTTTTCCCCTCTGCCCGGCCCAGCCCACCCAAGTGCAGTATTGATCGATCACTGTCACTTACAAAACACTAAACGCATAACTGCAGCGTTCACAGAGTCAGGCCTGATCCCTGCGATCGCTAACAGTTTTCTTGGTAGCGTTTTGGTGAACTGGCAAGCACCAGCCCCAGGCAGCGTCAGGTTAGCGCCAGTACCGCTAACACCCACGCACGCACCGTACACCTCCCTTAGTGGTATAGTATCTGATCGGATCAATATCTGATCTGATCAGATCTATACTAGCGTCCCCAGCAGTTTAGGGTTCCCACAAACGCAGTGTTAGCGGGATCAGCCCAGATACCTGCTAGCACCTGCATTTTGCCCCTCCGCCCGGCCCAGCCCAGCCCACCCAAGTGCAGTATCGATCGATCACTGACACTTACAAAACACTAAACGCATAACTGCAGCGTTCGCAGAGTCAGGCCTGATCCCTGCAATCGCTAACAGTTTTTTTTGTAGCGTTTTGGTGAACTGGCAAGCACCAGCGGCCTAGTACACCCCGGTCGTAGTCAAACCAGCACTGCAGTAACACTTGGTGACGTGGCGAGTCCCATAAGTGCAGTTCAAGCTGGTGAGGTGGCAAGCACAAGTAGTGTCCCGCTGCCACCAAAAAGACAAACACAGGCCCGTCGTGCCCATAGTGCCCTTCCTGCTGCATTCGCCAATCCTAATTGGGAACCCACCACTTCTGCAGCGCCCGTACTTCCCCCATTCACATCCCCAACCAAATGCAGTCGGCTGCATGAGAGGCATTTTCTTTATGTCCTCCCGAGTACCCCTACCCAACGAACCCCCAAAAAAGATGTCGTGTCTGCAGCAAGTGCGGATATAGGCGTGACACCCGCTATTATTGTCCCTCCTGTCCTGACAATCCTGGTCTTTGCATTGGTGAATGTTTTGAACGCTACCATTCACTAGTTGAGTATTAGCGTAGGGTACAGCATTGCACAGACTAGGCACACTTTCACAGGGTCTCCCAAGATGCCATCGCATTTTGAGAGACCTGAACCTGGAACCGGTTACAGTTATAAAAGTTAGTTACAAAAAAAGTGTAAAAAAAAAAAAAAAAACACATACAAAAATATAAAATAAAAAAAAAATAGTTGTCGTTTTATTGTTCTCTCTCTCTCTATTCTCTCTCTATTGTTCTGCTCTTTTTTACTGTATTCTATTCTGCAATGTTTTATTGTTGTTATGTTTTATCATGTTTGCTTTTCAGATATGCAATTTTTTATACCTTACCGTTTACTGTGCTTTATTGTTAACCATTTTTTTGTCTTCAGGTACGCCATTCACGACTTTGAGTGGTTATACCAGAATGATGCCTGCAGGTTTAGGTATCATCTTGGTATCATTCTTTTCAGCCAGCGATCGGCTTTCATGTAAAAGCAATCCTAGCAGCTAATTAGCCTCTAGACTGCTTTTACAAGCAGTGGGAGGGAATGCCCCCCCCCCAACGTCTTCCGTGTTTTTCTCTGGCTCTCCTGTCTCAACAGGGAACCTGAGAATGCAGCCGGTGATTCAGCCAGCTGACCATAGAGCTGATCAGAGACCAGAGTGGCTCCAAACATCTCTATGGCCTAAGAAACCGGAAGCTACGAGCATTTTATGACTTAGATTTCGCCGGATGTGAACAGCGCCATTGGGAAATTGGGAAAGCATTTTATCACACCGATCTTGGTGTGGTCAGATGCTTTGAGGGCAGAGGAGAAATCTAGGGTCTAATAGACCCCAATTTTTGCAAAAAAGAGTACCTGTCACTACCTATTGCTATGATAGGGGATATTTACATTCCCTGAGATAACAATAAAAATGATTTAAAAAAAAAAAAATTAAAGGAACAGTTTAAAAATAAGATAAAAAAATAATAATAATAAAGAAAAAAAAAAGCAAAAAAAAAAAAAAGCACCCCTGTCCCCCCTGCTCTCGCGCTAAGGCGAACGCAAGCGTCGGTCTGGCGTCAAATGTAAACAGCAATTGCACCATGCATGTGAGGTATCACCGCGAACGTCAGATCGAGGGCAGTAATTTTAGCAGTAGACCTCCTCTGTAAATCTAAAGTGGTAACCTGTAAAGGCTTTTAAAGGCTTTTAAAAATGTATTTAGTTTGTCGCCACTGCACGTTTGTGCGCAATTTTAAAGCATGTCATGTTTGGTATCCATGTACTCGGCCTAAGATCATCTTTTTTATTTCATCAAACATTTGGGCAATATAGTGTGTTTTAGTGCATTAAAATTTAAAAAAGTGTGTTTTTTCCCCAAAAAATGCGTTTGAAAAATCGCTGCGCAAATACTGTGTGAAAAAAAAAAATGAAACACCCACCATTTTAATCTGTAGGGCATTTGCTTTAAAAAAATATATAATGTTTGGGGGTTCAAAGTAATTTTCTTGCAAAAAAAAGTAATTTTCTTTTTTATGTAATCAAAAAGTGTCAGAAAGGGCTTTGTCTTCAAGTGGTTAGAAGAGTGGGTGATGTGTGACATAAGCTTCTAGATGTTGTGCATAAAATGCCAGGACAGTTCAAAACCCCCCCAAATGACCCCATTTTGGAAAGTAGACACCCCAAGCTATTTGCTGAGAGGCATGTCGAGTCCATGGAATATTTTATATTGTGACACAAGTTGCGGGAAAGAGACAATTTTTTATTTTTTTTATTATTTTTTGCGCAAAGTTGTCACTAAATGATATATTGCTCAAACATGCCATGGGAATATGTGAAATTACACCCCAAAATGCATTCTGTTGCTTCTCCTGAGTACGGGGATACCACATGTGTGAGACTTTTTGGGAGCCTAGCCGCGTACGGGACCCCGAAAACCAAGCACCGCCTTCAGGCTTTCTAAGGCCGTAAATTTTTGATTTCACTCTTCACTGCCTATCACAGTTTCGGAGGCCATGGAATGCCCAGGTGGCAAAAAACCCCCCCAAATGACCCCATTTTGGAAAGTAGACACCCCAAGCTATTTGATGAGAGGTATAGTGAGTATTTTGCAGACCTCACTTTTTGTCACAAAGTTTTGAAAATTGAAAAAAGAAAAAAAAAATTTTTTTTTCTCGTCTTTCTTTATTTTCAAAAACAAATGAGAGCTGCAAAATACTCACCATGCCTCTCAGCAAATAGCTTGGGGTGTCTACTTTCCAAAATGGGGTCATTTGGGGGGGGTTTGTGCCACCTGGGCATTCCATGGCCTCCGAAACTGTGATAGGTAGTGAGGAGTAAAATCAAAAATGTACGCCTTTAGAAATCCTGAAGGCATTGATTGGTTTTCGGGGCCCCGTACGCGGCTAGGCTCCCAAAAAGTCCCACACATGTGGTATCCCCATACTCAGGAGAAGCAGCTGAATGTATTTTGGGGTGCAATTCCACATATGCCCATGGCCTGTGTGAGCAATATATCATTTAGTGACAACTTTGTGCAAAAAAAAAAAAAAAAACATTTGTCACTTTCCCGCAACTTGTGTCAAAATATAAAACATTCCATGGACTCAACATGCCTCAAAGCAAATAGCTTGGGGTGTCTACTTTCCAAAATGGGGTCATTTGGGGGGGTTTTATGCCATCTGGGCATTTTATGGCCTTCAAAACTGTGATAGGTAGTGAGGAGTAAAATCAAAAATGTACGCCCTTAGAAATCCTGAAGGCAGTGATTGGTTTTCGGGGCCTCGTACGCGGCTAGGCTCTCAAAAAGTCCCACACATGTGGTATCCCCATACTCAGGAAAAACAGCTAAATGTATTTTGGGGTGCAATTCCACATATGCCCATGGCCTGTGTGAGCAATATATCATTTAGTGACAACTTTTTGTAATTTTTTTTTTTTTTGTCATTATTCAATCACTTGGGACAAAAAAAATGAATATTCAATGGGCTCAACATGCCTCTCAGCAAATTCCTTGGGGTGTCTACTTTCCAAAATGGGGTCATTTGTGGGGGTTTTGTACTGCCCTGCCATTTTAGCACCTTAAGAAACGACATAGGCAGTCATAAATTAAAGGCTGTGTAAATTCCAGAAAATGTACCCTAGTTTGTAGGCGCTATAACTTTTGCGCAAACCAATAAATATACACTTATTGATATTTTTTCTATCAAAGACATGTGGCCGAATACATTTTGGCCTAAATGTATGAGTTTATTGGATTTTTTTTAGAACAAAAAGTAGAAAATATAATTTTTTTTCAAAATTTTCGTTCTTTTTCCGTGTATAGCGCAAAAAATAAAAACAGAGGTGATCAAATACCATCAAAAGAAAGCTCTATTTGTGGGAAGAAAATTTCGTTTGGGTACAGCATTGCATGACCGCGCAATTAGCAGTTAAAGCGACGCAGTGCCGAATTGTAAAAAGTGCTCTGGTCAGGAAGGGGGTAAAACCTTCCGGGGCTGAAGTGGTTAAGGGGAACCCCGCCAAAATTTTAAAAAAAATGACGTGGGGTTCCCCCTAAATTCCATACCAGACCCTTCAGGTCTGGTATGGATTTTAAGGGGAACCCCGCGCCAAAAAAAAAAAACGGCGTGGGGTCCCCCCAAAAATCCATACCAGACCCTTATCCGAGCACGCAACCTGGCAGGCCGCAGGAAAAGAGGGGGGGACGAGAGTGCGCCCCCCCTGAACCGTACCAGGCCACATGCCCTCAACAATGGGAGGGTGCTTTGGGGTAGCCCCCCAAAACACCTTGTCCCCATGTTGATGAGGACAAGGGCCTCATCCCCACAACCCTGGCCAGTGGTTGTGGGGGTCTGCGGGCGGGGGGCTTATCGGAATCTGGAAGCCCCCTTTAACAAGGGACCCCCAGATCCCGGCCCGGTGAAATAGTAAGGGGGTACTTACCCCTACCATTTCACTAAAAAACTGTCAAAAATGTTAAAAATGACAAGAGACAGTTTTTGACAATTCCTTTATTTAAATGCTTCTTCTTTCTTCTTCATTTTCTTCTCCGGGCCGCTCTGCATCCATACTGGCATGGAGGGAGGCTCCTGCTGTGTGACGGCGTCTCCTCGTCTGACGGTTCTTAAAAAACTGGGGTCGGGGCCACCCAGTGACCCCGCCCCCCTCTGACGCACGGTGACTTGACGGGACTTCCCTGTGACGTCATGGGGAATGCCACAGGGAAGTCCTGTCATGTCCCATGCGTCAGAGGGGGCGGGGTCACTGGGTGGCACCGCCCCCCCCCCGTTATTTAAGAACCGTCAGACGAGGGGACGCCGTCACACAGCGGGAGCCTCCCTCCATGCCAGCATGGATGCGGAGCGGCCCGGAGAAGAAAATGAAGAAGAGAAGAAGAGAAGAAGGAAGAAGAGAAGAGGATGAAGAAGAAGATGAAGAGAAGAGCGGGAGCCTCCCCCCATGCCATGGATGCGGAGCGGCCCGAGGAGAAGAAGATAGAAGGCGCCGCGGAGGAGATGCTGGACGAGAACGCCGGAGGAAGAACCAGAAGAGCCAGAAGAACCAGAAGAAGATGAAGGAAGATAGAAGAAAGAAGAAGCATTTAAATAAAGGAATTGTCAAAAACTGTCTCTTGTCATTTTTAACATTTTTGACAGTTTTTTAGTGAAATGGTAGGGGTAAGTACCCCCTTACCATTTCACACAGGGGAGGCTTGGATCTGGGGGTTCCCTTGTTAAAGGGGGCTTCCAGATTCCGATAAGCCCCCCGCCCGCAGACCCCCACAACCACCGGCCAGGGTTGTGGGGATGAGGCCCTTGTCCTCATCAACATGGGGACAAGGTGTTTTGGGGGGCTACCCCAAAGCACCCTCCCAATGTTGAGGGCATGTGGCCTGGTACGGTTCAGGAGGGGGGGCCGCACTCTCGTCCCCCCCTCTTTTCCTGCGGCCTGCCAGGTTGCGTGCTCGGATAAGGGTCTGGTATGGATTTTTGGGGGCACCCCACGCCGTTTTTTTTTTTTTTTTTGGTGCGGGGTTCCCCTTAAAATCCATACCAGACCTGAAGGGTCTGGTATGGAATTTAGGGGGAACCCCACGTCATTTTTTTTTAAAATTTTGGCCGGGGTTCCCCTTAATATCCATACCAGACCTGAAGGGCCTGGTATGGAATTTAGGGGGACTCCCACATCATTTTTTAAAAAAAATGTTGGTTCGGGGTTTCCCTGTGTTGAATTCCCATGCCGTTTTTATCAATGAACTTCTATGTGTATTGTCGGCAATGCAATAGCCACGGGTAGTTTTAAATGGAATTTTTCCTTCGAAATGTCATTTTGCTGTCAGACTGTTCTAAACACGGGAAACATGCGGCCCTTTACAGGCATACTATAGACACCCCCCAGGTACGAAATTTAAAGGGATATTACACTTTTATTGTTTGACTTTAAGCATTATTAAAATCACTGCTCCTGAAAAAACGGCCGTTTTTAAAACTTTTTTTGCATTGATCCATGTCCCCTGGGGCAGGACCCGGGTCCCCAAACACTTTTTATAACAATAACTTGCATATAAGCCTTTAAAATTAGCACTTTTGATTTCTCCCATAGACTTTTAAAGGGTGTTCTGCGGCATTCGAATTTGCCGCGAACACCCCAAATTTGTCGCTGTTCGTCGAACTTGCGAACAGCCAATGTTCGAGTCGAACATGAGTTCGACTCGAACTCGAAGCTCATCCCTAAGGATGAGGAAAGTTTACTGTTAAGCCTCCCAGGCCCCACGAGTCCAGCCCTGTCCCGACACACGCAGCCGCATACAGCAGGAGGCAGGAGCAGAGAGCAGAGTGGGTTGGGCAGAACGCTCGAGCGCGCCTGTGAAGGTACATCATTTTCGGCACATGAGGAGGCTCTGGAGTCTGAACAGGAGGTAGAAAGGGAGTGGGAGACTGTCATCTGTTTTGCGCTGTTTAGCTAGTTTGTGAAGAAAATATTTGCTATATTTATTCATTAGGATAATTTTGGCACAAAGAGAAGGGAAGCAATGCCAGGTTCAAGGGCGCAGATGTTCCTAAGACCTTAAGAATAAACCAGCATTAATACCAAGTGTCAATTTCAAAAAATAAACAAACAAGCAAGTATAGATAGCAGTTTCAAATTCTTAGCAAGGCAGGAGTTAGGCCCCTTTCACACTGGGGCGGGAGGTGCGTCGGCGGTAAAGCGCTGCTATTTTTACTGTCATTTTAGTGGCTGTATTCGGCCGCTAGCGGGGTGGTTTTACCCCCGTTAGTGGCTGAAAAAGCATTAGAAACCACAGCAAAGCGCCTCTGCAGTGCCCCATTGATTTCAATGGGCAGGAGCGGTGTATACACTGCTCCTTCACCGCTCCAAAGATGCTGATAGCAGGACTTTTTGTTAGCATCCTGCTAGCGCACCGTTCCGAGGCTTTCACACTGGAGACACAGCAGCGGCTGTTTCAGGTCGGTTTGCAGTCGCTATTTTTAGCGCAATAGCGCCTGCAAAATGACTCAATGTGAAAGGGGTCTTAGAGTTCCGTCAGGCAATGCATCCCAGTGTTTAAGAGAAGAGTGGAGTCTATGCAGTTACTGGAGGGTATAGAGAGGCAGGTGTGAAATCGCAGACCGTTAGAGTGGCTTTTTGTGTTGCAGAGAAGGTCTATGCAGTTACCTGAAAGAGTAGAGCAGAGGAGACATGATGAGAAGATGGTGGTGATGGCGAGGTGGCCTTGTTGTTAAAAATGTAAACGTGTACAAGTGCCAAACCTTTATTGCCAGCTTGACACTTTGCGCAAGGAGTAACCAGCCAAGCCCTCACCAGCCGTCCAAAAAGTTGAACTAAAATTTATACTGGGATGGCGTAGGGGGGAGGTATATAAAACATGTATAAAAAATGGTTCCATACTGTTAACCTGCCAGCTGGAGTCATCCTTTCAGGTCCCCATTGTTAATATGCCTGCACAGTTTGTACGTTTTTATTGGTGACATAATGTACAGTGTACTTACTGTTAGTTCACTATGTTTCTTTAAACTTAAAACTGGACAGTTTCCAGAGTAGGAGGACATTCTAAACTACTTTAATAGGTCAGTTTTAAATGTACTGAGGCACTGAAGCAAAATGGACGAACTGTCCTTCTATTCCTTTCTATTCCCAAGACCCTATGTGTCTTATGAGGCTAGTCTGTCAAGTACAGTAAGAAGGGGGCAGCACAAAAAAGTTGGTCTCGGGACCTAAACCTTCATATACAATAGAGACTAATTATCAAATTGATGGGCATCTAGTTAGTAAACTGCCCAATGTTTCTCCTATACAGAAATAGAAATGTTGTCAACTAAAGTTCTTCCATAGCCTTTTTTACATTCACAGAAATCATTTATAGTGGTTTAGTACATATTTTCTTTCCTTATTTCTTATAGCCAGGACTGGAAAAAGGTACCATTTAAAAAAAAACATTATAGTCGGTGAAGTATTTAATATTGTGGTGATGGGTATCACGTGGTCAAGTATTTGATCCACGCTTCATCTCTCACATGAGATCTTTTTCATCGAATTCCAGCCATTTATGAACTTCTCACATTCGCACTGTTAAATGATTTATTATTTGGCACTTTATATGTTATTGCACTTTACAGCATAACGTGTGTATCTAATCTATGCATTGTGTTGGTCATACATGAAATCATTATTGTATTGTAGTTACAGCTACTTTTGCACATTTGCACTTTATAGTTATCATATGTTACGTACGCATTTGTATCATTTTAAATTGTATAATTTTTAGCGCTTTATATTTTCACATTTTGATTTAGTGCCCAATATCTGGGTTATAGTGTTCAGCTGCTGTTTGTTTCATTTTCACTAGGCGCGGATATTGTTTTACACTTAAGTATTTAATATTGTATATAAATATTTTTTTTCTAGCCAGAGGATGGAAGCCACTACTCATTTTATGCTTCCTTGTTTGTTTACAGACTTCAGTACGTCAAGGTGAAATTAACACACTGATTGACCCATCCCTTATTGAACAGTTTAGCCTAAAGTTGTATTGGGTTCTCCTAGCCAGTCAAACAATTCCATAGTATCCCCATAGATAAAAAGAAGGGAAAAACATACCCTGGACTTCACAGGTAATGGATCTTTAAGTCAGCCTAGCATCCTGCAAGTTTATTAAGCTCCTGGTTGTCCAGTAGGTGAATGATCAAGTAAAACTCTCAGACATTTCATAAAATGTCAAAAGGGGGTGCACTAAAAGACTTCAAAACCACAATCCCACATTCCCAAACACCTGCCCCAGTTATTCCTCAAAATCCTAAGACTTCAGGTGTGTGTTTGATAGATATTGGCTATAATCAGCCAGTACACTAGTACTTGAATATGCAGAAAATATAAGGAAACAAGGTACATTTATCTTGCGATATCAATTAGAGTGCATTACCAGAGAGACAATAACCACAAATATTGTTCAGTGGCTGGCCTCAATATACAGTATAAGGGAGAAATGAGCAAATTGTATTTTTAAACAAGTATTGGATTTTATTATTTTAGCGATAGCCACAAATAAAGTACAGTGGCTGGACAGCGTAGCTTCAGCTGGTGGCAGGTGTCAGGTGATATCTGGAACTGAAAAAAAAAGCTAGACTATACCCACCCTGAGTCAGGCAGTCTGAGCCCCACTTTGTTATAATTCTTTGTATTGCAGCCTCTCCCATATAATTTACTGACAATTTCCTGGCCTGATTTGCCCCAGAGTGGCAGATTGTTTTATTTTTCCTATTTTGAAAATATTTTTCTGTATTTATATTTTTATTTTTTCGGTATTTTTTGGTATTAAAGAAGTGGTTGGGCTGCACACAACAGAAGCCAGGCACATATGCATTTTTTTGCTTTGCCACTATAATCTTTCCCTTCCAAACACTCAACTCAACATGCTCAGCAGCCTTTTTTTTAATATATATTATTTCATTATAGTCAGTAGTGCACTGAGACATACAGTAGCTATAGGGGGAAAACCTATGGTCATAGGCTGCTCACCTTTCCCCAACACAAGGGTAAGGGCAGGCAGCAGCAAATGGATGGGAGAAATTCTATGGCCAGAGGGAAGAGCAGGCGGCAGCAAAAAGATACACGTAACATCCTATGGCATATGTCTGTCTACCTTTTATTAAATCAGGACTGCACAAAAAAAAATTGAAAGGCAAATTTAAAAGGAGAAATAGAGTTGCTGCTTGTGGCCCATAGTAGGTGGCAAAAGGTGTTGATGTTCCCTCTTACTCCTCCTCCTTCACCACCTTCTGCTTCACCTCCAGCTCCTCTTCCATCTCAGTGTCATCCCCAACTTTTTTCACGTCCCCCCTATTTCCTACAAACCTGTCATACCTCTTCCTATTCCTTATTGTCTTCTTTATTTAATAGTCTGGAGAGGCTTTGGGGAGATGGGTTTTCTTTCCCCCAGTGGGGAATCACACAGGATGTAGTGAAATGGCTGAAAAAGCCTGTTAGTTTTATTCTTCCCAGGTGCAGAATAGCCACTTGCTTGTAAGTGCCTCTAATATGCTCTTTTATAATGCTGCTAATGTATTTTGTTCCCCCTCCTCCTCCTTAAAAGTGCAGAGCAGCCACTTCAAATATTATTTACATAGTTGATGGCAAGTATAAAAAGTTTTGTTTTACTAATAAAATGTGTTCCTAACCCCTTATTAACATGTTGTTTAACCTAATCAGCCTCAATTAACTCCCCTATTCCCCTTCTCCCCTTAACTATTACTTCCATGCTGTTTTTTTCTTTTTCTTTTTATCTTTCTAATCATTAATATTTAAAACGTTTTCATTTTTTTTATTAATGTTTGTTTGTTGAAATAAATCCTTTTTATTATTTTATATGAAAACGACATTGACACAATACAGACAAAACCACAAAAATAGAAATGACACCAAACCAAAACCCCCCCCAAAAAAACAGACCACTTCCCTTCAACAAGCCTCACCAACCTCCCCCCCTCACTCAGAGTATATATGACACACAAAAAAAGGAATAACAATATCCAGCATTACAAAGTACACAGTACACATTGGTTGACATGATACCTAAGTCATAGATTAAAGCCATCTAGACCAGATAACATAAAACTTATTCACAGAGTTCCTTAGGGAATATGTATGCTTTTCAAAAAGAATGATCCTATTGAGATCTACAATCCAATTGGACACAGTCGGTGGATGTGGAGAGGTTCACTTAAGAGCAATCTGTCTACGGACAACAAAAGTGCACGCCTTATAGTATTACCAATAGGGGAGGTATAGATAGAGGTGTCACATTAACCCAATATACATATAAGTGGTTCAACCGGAATATTAATATCCAATACCCTATTTAAGGTACCAATCACCTCCACCCAGTATCTTTGAAGTCTTGGACATTGCCACAAAAGATGTATTAATGTACCTGTGTTACCGCATCTAGCACAGGCTGGCTCAGATTTCAGTCCAATTGCACAGAGAAACTGCGGAGTTCTATAGACCCCTATGGAGAATAAAAATCTGGGTCAGTCTGTGTGATGGAGAAAGAGACACCCTGGACGGGGAGCGGAGGACATCGTCTCAAATCTCCTCAGAGATGGGACCAATATTTTTCTCCCAGCCAGCCCGAGAACGGATGGGGAAGTTCAATAGAAACCCATCTGACAGTACCCTATAAGTAACCGAGGTAAGACCCTTTGTTGACCCTGCCTGTAGTATTTTATCTAAGACAGGGATAGAGGGGAAAAGTATCTTAGCGGAAGAAAACTGGGCATGTAGAGCATGTCTTAATTGAAGGAATTGCTAAAACCAGTTGGACTCTACAGAGAACTCTCCCCTCAGATCTTCAAAGGATTTAAGTATACCATTCTGATACAGCTGAGTTAAAGTAGTTATTCCTAGTTTTGCCCATCTCTGAAAGCCTCTAAGAGCCGAAATTTGAGAAAGCCTATCTTTTTGCCATATGGGAGTGTATCTAGTGGGATATGAGACACCCAACATTTTTTTTTGTTTGTTATTTTTTTGGGTGTCACCTTAAAAGAGAGCAAAATTAAAAATAAAACATTTTAAATAACTTTGCAAGGGGGGCATGGCTTGAACTCAGACCAAGATGGCCTCTTGAGGATGGAGGTCCCTCTGATGGACGTGTCTTTCCAGCTCAAACAGAGGCTTAACTTCAAACCATCCAGTGGGGGCCAATCCCTTAGGGGCGCAGGGGCGCCGCCCCCCTAATCCATGCGTCCGGCCCCTAATCTACATGCAGGGCTCCGGACGCATGGATTCCAATGGGTTTTTTTTTTAAGCACGTGATTAGATCCTGAGGCTCTAATTGGCTTAAAAAAGGGTGGGCTTGGGGTGCAGAGCACTGCACCATGAGCCCACCCAGTTGTGTGACAATAGTGAATTAATATTGCCTTCCTGATTCTCCTCCCGGCCAATCAGAAAGTGGGTCTTAAGACACGATTGGCCGAGAGGAGAAGCGCTTGTATTGGCCGCCAACGGAAGAATGAGGGAAGCTACAGAGGATGAAGCCCCCGTGAAGCCAGAGACGCAGGGTGAAGCCGTTGCCGCCGAGGAGGAGGGGACGCAGGAAGGAGCCGAAGCTGCTAGATGGGGTACGCGCGGGGCTGGTGGGAGGACGGATGAGCGACCGACCGACCGACGGACAGCCGGACCGGCTAAGGGGGTGGGAGGGTGGCGACGGGTGTCTTGTTTGCCGCCCCCTCAAAATATACAGCACAAGCTGCCACTGGATCATATGGAAACCCACCTGCAGCACTCCTCGCGGGACTCGGAAATGCAGTTCAGTCATGATATCCTTGAGCTGTTCTGCTCGCAAACAAGTGTTATGACGGCCATCTTGCAAGCCTCCATGCAGGCTTCCCACTCTTCCAGCCAGAGCCCACAGCATTCACAGCTGCTCCGCAGCCACTAGATAGTACTTCTTCACTACAATCTCATAGCCTGAGTGATCTACACACAATCATCAAGGACAACCTCTTGGAGCTACACCATGATATTCAGGCCATGGCAGGCTACACAAGGTGGAGAAGACTGCCACGCACTGTGGCAATGCTATCTGCCATGTACACAACGTAGCAGACACACACACACTTCAGCTGCGAGAACTAGGAGGCATTTAGAGGATATAGACAATCGAGGCCACAGACACAATCTACATGTTTGTGGGTTGCCTGAAACGATAGAGCCAGATCATATTGCTCAATCAGTTACACATATCTTTGATGAGCTTCTTGACCGACATTCTGCAACACTGATAGAAATAGAGTGAATCCACCATACTTTGAAGCCTCAGGGGAGAGATTCTGATCCCACCAGAGACATTGTTTGTTGTCTCATGAGCTTCCATCTCAAAGAAGAAATACTCAGAAAGGCACGCAACAGGATCCATATCACTCATAATAGTGCCACGATCCAAATCTACCAAGATCTTTTAAACATCACCTTACAGAATCATTGGGCATTCTGCCCCCTACTGGATGTCCTTTACTCAAAAGGTATTCATTACCGTTAGAAGCTTCCATTTTGTCTCAAGGCCTCTACCATGGGCCACACAGCCCATCTTCAGATTCTTGAAGATCTACTTCACTTCTGCGAGTGCCTCCACATTCCAATGATGGAACTTCCAGACTGGTATAGCGACTTCAAGATACCTACCACCTGGAGCCCTTCATCCAGGGAAGATCCCACGTACCAACAAGACTACAGGTCTTGCTGACACAGATCATCTCCTGTCGGCTCCCCACCACCAGAGGAACGCAGACTCCATCATGGCCAGATACTCACTGTTTCACTTGCTCATCAAAAAGCCCAGCAAGATGCCTAGAACTGTCTTGATAATGTTCTACCATGCCAGATAAGTGCCTTGCTCATTTTACCTTTTAACCTGTCTCTTTTCACCATTTACAATGACTGCCCACTAGCCGGGACCTATCACAACTTCCCATGTACTTTCCAGAAGGAACCATGTACCTCCCCTTTTCCACTCGTATCTATGCACACTAACTTTCAGACTGTCTGCTGATTGCTTCTCAAGCATAACAAGTGTTTGATTTTTGCTTATAAGCCACAAAGTCCTCGTTCTCATGGACCCCCTCTGAATATGCCTTACTGACCCTATTCCTCATTCACCTCAGACCTGCTATATCTATGTGGTCCGTTCACACATCTACCCCATGCCTGATTCAACAATGGCTGCCATAAGGTATCTTGCCATCCATAATTCTCGCAACTTGAGTCACTTCAATCAAGCCTTATGTTTGATCGCTGATGATCTTGGACCTCCTATACCTATATATAAATATGGACCTCCCCTTTTCTACAGTGATGTTTTTTCAACATAATTTATGCCACCATTTTAATATGACTGGTCTGTAACCACTGTATTCACATAATAGCATAGTTAGTCTGGTTGAAAAAAGACTCAAGTCCATCTAGTTCAACCATTAGAAGGGAAAAAAAAATATATATAATTCTATATATACAATCCTATACCCACAGTTGATCCAGATGAAGACAAAAAGGCCCAATAAAGCATGATCAAATTTGCTCCAACAGGGGGAAAAATTCTTCCTTATCCCCCAAGAGGCAATCAGATGTTCCCTGGATCAACTTTACCTATAAATATTAGTATCCAGTTATATTATGTGTTTCTAGGAAAGAATCCAGGCCTTTCCTAAAACAATCTACTGAGCTGGCCAGAACCACCTCTTGAGGGAGTCTATTCCACATTTTTACTGCTTTTACTGTGAATAAGCCTTTCCGTATTTGGATATGAAATCTCTTTTCTTCCAGACGTAAAGAGTGCCCCCTTGTCCTCTGTGATGACCTTAATGTGAATAACTCTATACCAAGTTCACTATATGGACCACCTATGTATTTATACATGTTGATCATATCTCCCCTTATTCTCCTTATCTCAAGAGAAAATAAATTCAGTTTAGCTAATTGTTCCTCATAGCTGAGCTCCTCCATGCCTCTTATCAGTTTGTTTGCCCATCTCTGCACTTTCTCCAGTTCCCCGATATAGTTTTCGTGAACTGGTGCCCAAAATTGAACTGCCTATTCCAGATGAGGTCTTACTAAAGATTTGTAAAGGGGCTCACATGATACCCTACTGTTCATCATGTCCCCAGAAGACACCTTGTCACCGGGCGCCCTATACATTTACTCGATCCAGACTTTTACATATAAGATTACTTGTTTCCTCTTTCTACTATAACTGTGTTATAAATTGCACTGATTGTACAGTTTTATATGTGGGTCACAGCCAGGATGGCTTGCGAGTAAGGAGGGGGCTATATAGATAGGTTGCCTACTGTGTTCATGTTAACCGGACTAGTGTGGCTGCCCAGGTTAAGGGGGAGGCATTAACTCCAGTGCGCCACCCTTTGGGCTCCTTCTGCTAATCTCGTGTTAGTAGAAGTTTGGTGAGAGAAGATTCGCGCTTTTCAGCCTTGTGCTTTTCCCATCATTACTGCTCTTCAGTTTGTGCTTGTGGGTTCGTATCTGGTTTTCAGTGTGTGTAGTCAGTTCACATTTGTTTTTCAGTGCGTATTATTATAGTACGTATTTGATTCTCAGTACGTTCTTGTCCGCCCGTTTCTGGTTTTCAGCTCGCTCCTCTCAGGCCTTTCTGACTTTCAGTGCGTTCTGTTAGTTCGTTCTGACCAGCCGACCATTTTGAAACCATGTTGCGGGTACGTACTCATTGTAGAGTTCGTGCTGTGCAGGGGCTTGGGTTCTTACTTTGACCCAAGTCCAGTCCATGAACAGGGCAGGGAGGAGTTCATGGACCAAGAATTGGTTACTCCAGCGTGACCAATTCTCTCATATGCCTTTGTTGCGGGAGATCCATGGGAATAATCCTGATGATTTCAGGAGTTATCTCTGGATAACAGACCCCGTTTTTCACCATCTGTTGGCTTTGCTGTCCCCTTATATTACCAAGCAGGACACCTGCATGCGGCAAGCCATCACTCCCGAGCAGAGGCTAGTCGCCACGTTGCTGTACTTGGCGACAGGGAGAAGTCTGCAGGATATCAAGTTCTTGACAAGCATCTCCCCCCTGGCTATGGGGATCGTTATTCCAGAGACCTGTTCAGCCACCATTCAGGTCCTGCAGAAGGACTATATTAGGGTAACTTTTCTCCTTTAAAATCACATTCTATGTATTTAATGTTTGCTAATGTATTGTATTTCTTTCATCTTTTCCTAATTACCATGATTGTAATATGCTGTGAATGACCCCTTTGTTCTCATGCATGCTCGAATTTTTTAAACTTCCTTTTTTGTCCTTCAGGCATATTTGCCTTCACTAACCTTCCCAGCATGCTATCCTGGGCCCATACACACCTAGCCTAGTCACTTAACAATGTATTTTGTCAGCTCCATAGTAGTGCTTTACCCTAAACACCCCCTAAAATGTGTACAAATGTTATTTGAGTCCTTAAATTCATGCAGAGTGCCAGAGGCTATTTTTTGGATCCAACATCATTTGGAAGCCTCCCCCCCAACCGCTAAGTCAACCAATACCAATCCTCTATTTGCTGACTTTGCCAAACCCATACACACTATACCTACCTCTTTTGTGGTCATATTTCTGGATGAATTCACCAAAATATGCAGTGAAAGGGCCTGCCAGAATACTTTCAAATGGTACTGTTTAAAGTTTTGTTCTCCTATTATCTTGATAGGTAATTGCAGAATGTAAAAAAGTGCTTCAATTTGTACAGTGTGTATTTATATTTTTGTATTATGACACTTCTTACCTGTCCAGTGGATTTGCCTTTAGTAAATAACACCCATTTCAGTAGAAACACAAACTTAGTCCAAAAAATGATATTGAGCATTGAAAGAAGAAGCCACACATTGTTGAGTAGAAAACTTTTACTCTGTGCGCATTCGCATGTGCATTAGAAAGGGGTTTTTGAACAAACCAACATATTTTAGTAATAACAGTTTTGTTTTTGACAGTACAAATAGCCTTTTTTGTGTTAAAACAGGTATGTTTAAAACCATAAAACAGTACACAACTCAGGAACTTACAAAATTCAACTTTGACAAAGTGAAGGCAATATCAGACATTAGTATGTCCAAACTGTGTTGATATTGCCTTCATCAGATGGGGTGATGTCACCCCTGTGAAAGCCAAATTTTGAAGATGCACACAAATTGAGAGTCAAAATGGGGATTTTCCTCCTGATACCATGCCTAATGTCAACATGTGCTAGATCCCATCATAGGTGATCAATGAACGTGTTTTGGGGTGCAACCCCTTCCTCTCATTTACTTTAGTTGCGAGGAAGGGGTTGCACCCCCAAAATGTGTATCTTGATATCCCATGATGGCAGATAGCACATGTTGACACACTGTGTGCATCTTCCAAATTTGGCTTTCTAAAAAATATTTAAAATGTGTGAAAATAATAAAAATACAAACTAGAAGAATTTTGGGTTGTTTTATATTCTGCCTAAAACATCAGTGATGTTTTTGAGTCTTTTTTCCACATCACTGATGTCTTCCTTGATTTTCTGTAAATCACGATTGCACACCATGATCTCCCCGATGAGGACATGTGCACTTGCACTTGTGAAATGAGATTCTTCTTCCACAACATCCACATCACCTAAAATAAAAAAAACATGTATTATAAATATGCAGGCATCTATCTATTACCTGAAGCTGTGGTCTCAGACACTCACCTGTTGTGTCACTATATCGCCCACTTTATAAACCTCTCCTTCCTCCATATCTTCTGGTTGTGGTGTGGGGATTTCCTTTTCTTTAGGAGGTGGGGGGTCCCTGGTGTCCTTAGATGTCCCGAGTCTTTTCTCCCTTATGTGAATAAAAAAAGGTATACTTAGCACACAGACATTTGATGGGAGAAATAATAATATAAAACATTGCTTGGAAGTGTCGTACAATTGTCTTTTTGGGCAGAGTTCCAAGCTGAAGACATTAATTTTTTCCCTTTATAAAGCTGGAATACTTACCTTTTTTGTACAATTTTCACACATGGAGACACCCCTAGTATCCACAGGAGCACCTGTGTGTTCTGGTGTTCTGGTGTCCCACACTAGTGCTCCTGCATCCAGATGTGTAAACAGCTGCTGAGTGTCCTTTCCTGACACCGAATCAAGTTTGCATTTCATTATAGTTACAAACCCATCTAGATAACAAACTTCTTTTAATATAAATAGGCATGAACAAATGTAGTTTACCTGCATCTGCCAAAAACATTGTATTAGTGGGCGAACGAACGATGTTTACTACGAACAATTACTGTGCCCACGAATCTGAAACTTGCCATTTTAAACTGTACAACAGTAAAGAAAAGCACATGGAGCAGCACAAACGTAATAATAATAATAGGAACACATGACAACTACTTACTTTTTTGAAGAACTCTCTTGATCTTTCTGTACTGATCGTGCTCCCTCAATTTCAGGTCTGACCAGCATTTCTTCAATTGATCCTTGGATTGCCATACTCCAAAATTCCTGTGCAGTCTTTTCATAAATTTAGTCATGATCTTGGCCTTTCTCACATTTGAGTTTGGGTAAGGTCTATGCTTCCCATCATAGTCGGCCCTCTTCAAGATGTCCACCATCTCCACCATCTCTATAAAGGACATATTTGAGGCCTTAAATCTCCTCTGGGATCGGGACATTCGTGGCTCCGGCCTTTCATTGTTGCTGCTGTTGCTGTCTGCATGCAATTGCTCTTTCTCTGCCATGTACTCTCCCACTGCGCCGAAAGACAAAGGGTGGGGATTAGACTAGAAAGAACATCAGGGGCGGGTGGAGTTTCACGCATGCGCAGTGTATATAAAGTGTAACACGCATGCGTCGTACATACGATCTGTGAGCAGAGGAAGGAGTTGCGGAAGCGCCGATCGTTCTAACGAAGGTACAAGGTACAAGTATAGGCATCAGCGGCCTATACTACTTCTAGATTGAGGCCTATATTGGAACAAGATTAGGAGAGTTTAGCCTGACATTAGGGTTTGTCTTGTGTTGTGTCTTGCAGAGAAAATGAATGGCTTCAATAATCACAACTTCCTCCCCCTATTCATAGACAAGTACAGGGAGCTGCCCTGTCTGCGACAGGTGAAACATCTGCATTATAATCATAAACAAAAGAGGCAGGCAGCACTGGAGAAACTGCTGGAGTTGGTGAAGCCGCAGATCCCCACGGCAACCATCCCCTATTTGAAGGAAAAAATTGGTGGGCTGAGGAGCATTTATAATAGGGAGCGCAATAAGGTCCAGGATTCAATGAGATCAGGAGCTGCAGCAGATGCCATTTATGTCCCCAGGCTGTGGTTAGGCATGTGCATTTCGTTTCGTTCCGAATCGAAATTCGGACGAATTTTTCATTATTCGGAAATTCGGATGCATCCGAATTTCCGAATGACAAAAGTAAAGAATTTAAACGAATCCGAAAAAAAAACGAACGAATTCGAATCGAATTCGAAAAAAAACGAACGAATTCGAATCGAATTCGAAAACATATTCGAATCGAATTCGAAAACATATTCGAAAACATATTCGAATCGAATTCGAAAACATAATCAAATTAAAAAAAAATAGAAAACGTTTTTCTAAAAAAAACAATAAGGTAGAATATAAAATAATAAAGCAATAGAATATGTATATGTTTTTTATGCTTTTCTTTTCTATTATTCTATAATAGTATTTTCAATTCAAATTCAAATTCATTCTATACGAAATTCGAACATGGCTTCTGAAGTTTGAATTTCGTATAGAATGAATTCGAATTTGAATAGAAAAGATTAGAACAGAAAATAATAGAAAAGTATAGACTATAAAAACAATAGAACAGAATAGAAGAAAATATAATATATATATTATATATATGTGTGTGTATATGTATAATATATATATATGTATATGTATAATATATATATATATATATATATATATATATATATAAAACCATCTTCCAAAATTTGAATTTCTTATAAAATGAATTCGAATTTGAATAGAAAAGATTAGAACAGAGTAGAAGAGAAAAGACTAGAAAAACAATAGAACAGAATACAAAAAATTATATATATTATATTTTATTCTGTTCTATTGTTTGTCTAGTCTATTATTTTCTATTCTGATCTTTTCTATTCAAATTCGAATTCATTCTATACGAAATTCCACTTTCAGAAGCCATCTTCCGAAATTCGAATTTCGTATAGAATGAATTCAAATTCGAATAGAAAAGTTTAGAATAGAATAGAAAAGAATAGCATAGAAAAACATGAAACAGAATAGAAAATTTTATATATATATATATATATATATATATATATATATATATATATAAAACATCTTCCAAAATTCGAATTTCATATAGACCGAAATCAAATTTGAATATAAAAGAATAGAATAGAAAATAATAGAAAAGAATAGACTAGAAAAACAATAGAACAGAATAGAAGAAAATATATATATTATATTTTCTTCTATTCTGTTCTATTGTTTTTCTAGTCTATTCTTTTCTATTATTTTCTGTTCTAATTCGAATTCATTCTATAAGAAATTCAAACTTCAGAAGCCATGTTCCGAAATTCGAATTTCGTATAGAATGAATTTGAATTGAAAAGACTATTATAGAATATAAAATAATAGAAAAGAAAAGCATAAAAAAACAATAGAAGAGAATAATACAAAAAAATTACCTTATTTATCGGCGTATAACACGCACTGGCGTATAACACGCACCCCAAGTTTAGGAGGGAATTTTAAGGAAAAAAAAACTTTTAGGAGGGAAGTTTAAGGGAAAAAAACGTACATTTAAATGCCCATCATTGCAGCCTTCTCAGTGCAGCCTTGCCCCAGTGCAGCCATGTCAGTGCAGCCTTGTCAGTGCAGCCTTCCCAGTGTCCATTGCAGCCTTATCCCAGTGCAGCCTTGCCCCAGTGCAGCCTTGCAGCTCGCAGTTTGAAAATCCTGTGATCCCCTGCGATCCTGAGCTTCAAAATCGCCGACCGCGATTTGAAAATGGTGCCGCCGGCGCCAAAATACACAGAGCCGGTCCTCAGCTCTTCTCGGCGGCTCTCGTTCACTTTCGGCTCCACTCGTAGTCCCGCCCGGGATGGGCGTGACTGTGAGCGGAGCTATCTGAACCTAGCCGAGTACACTCGGCTAGGTTCGGGCGGCACTCGAGTGAAGCCGAAAGTGGCCGAGAAGAGCCGAGAACCGGCTCTGTGTATTTCGGCGCCATTTTCAAATCGCGATCGGCGATTTTGAAGATCTGTCAGCTCAGGATCGCAAGGGATCGGCGTATAACACGCACCCATGATTTTCCCCTGATTTTAAGGGGAAAAAAGTGCGTGTTATATGCCGATAAATACGGTATATATATTTATATATATTTTTTTTATTTTTATTTTTTTTCTATGCTGGTCTATTGTTTTTCTATTCTTTTCTATTCTTTTCTATTTTATTCTAATCTTTTCTATTTGAATGCAAAATCATTCTATACGAAATTTGAATTTCCGAAAATGGTTATACAGAAACAGAATGAAATAGAATGAAATCGAATTCTAATAGAAAAGACTAGAACAGAAAAACAATAGAACAGAATAGAAAAAAAAAAAAAATATATATATATACACACACATCTTCCGAAATTGGAATTTGGTACAGAATGAATTCAAATAGAAAAGATTAGAATAGAACAGAAAATAATATAAAAGAATAGCATAGAAAAACAATAGAACAGAATAGAAAAAAAATATAAAATATTCTATTCTAATCTTTTCTATTCGAATTCATTCTGTACCAAATTCCAATTTCGGAAGATGGTTTTATTTATTTTTATATATATATAAAATATTTCTTTCTATTCTGTTCTATTGTTTTTCTATTCTATTCTTTTCTATTAGAATTTGATTTCATTCTATTTCTATATAACTATTTTCTGAAATTCGAATTTTGTATAGAATGAATTTGAATTCAAATAGAAAAGATCAGAATATAATAGAAAATAATAGAAAAACAATAGAACAGAATAGAAAAAAAAAAAAAAAAAAAAATTTATGTATATATATATATATATATATATATATATAAAACCATCTTCCAAAATTCGAATTTCGTATAAAATTAATTTGAATAGAAAAGATTAAAATAGAGTAGAAAGAATAGACTAGAAAAACAATAGAACAGAATAGAATAAGATATAATATATATATTATATTTTATTCTGTTCTGTTCTATTGTTTTTCTAGTCTATTCTTTTCTATTCAAATTCAAATTCATTCTATACGAAATTCGAATTTCAGAAGCCATCTTCCGAAATTCGAATTTCGTATAGAATGAATTCAAATTCGAATAGAAATGTTTAGAATAGAATAAAAAAGAAGAGCATAGAAAAACAATGAAACAGAATAGAAAAAAATATATATATTATATTTTATTCTCTTCTGTTCTATTGTTTTTCTAGTCTATTCTATTTCTATTCTAATCTTTTCTATTCAAATTCAAATTCATTCTATACGAAATTCTAATTTTAGAAGCCATCTTCCGAAATTTGAATTTCGCATAGAATTAATTCAAATTCGAATAGAAAAGTTTAGAATAGAATAGAAAAGAATAGCATAGAAAAACAATGGAACAGAATAGAAAAAAAATATAATATATATATTTAACCATCTTCCAAAATTGGAATTTGGTACAGAATGAATTCGAATTCAAATAGAAAAGCTTAGAATACAATATATTATATTTTTTTCTATTCTGATCTATTGTTTTTCTATGCTATTCTTTTATACTTTCTATTCTATCCTAATCTTTTCTATTGGAATTCAATTTCATTCTATACGAATTTCAAATTTCGCAAAATGGTTATATATAGTTTACTTTTTCAAATTCAGTTATTGTTTTTTTCGAATTTTATAGTTTTTTTCGAATGTGGTAGAAATTTTTCGAATTTGACAGTTTTTTTCGAATGTGGTAGAATTTTTTCGAATTTGATAGTTTTTTTCGAATGTGGTAGAATTTTTTCGAATTTGACAGTTTTTTTCGAATGTGGTAGAATTTTTTCGAATTTGATAGTTTTTTTCGAATGTGGTAGAATTTTTTTCGAATTTGACAGTTTTTTTCGAATGTGGTAGAATTTTTTCGAATTTGACAGTTTTTTTCGAATGTGGTAGAATTTTTTCGAATTTGATAGTTTTTTCCGAATGTGGTAGAATTTTTTCGAATTTGATAGTTTTTTTCGAATGTGGTAGAATTTTTTCGAATTTGACAGTTTTTTCGAATGTGTTAGAATTTTTTCGAATTTGATAGTTTTTTTCGAATGCGGTCGAATTTTTTCGAATGCGGTCGAATTTTTTCGAATTCGAATACGAAACGAAACGAATTCCGAAAACGAATGTAATAAATGCAACGAATTTAACTAAACGAATTAAGTTAAATAACAAATCGAAACGAAACTAAACTAATCGAATTTTTTCATCCTGCACATGTCTAGCTGTGGTACTATGACAGACTGCTTTTTCTGTCAGACCAGACTGAAGTCAGGCAATCACTCCCAACCCTTCCTTCCACTCTTCCTTCCACGCTTCGTTCCACCCCAGCTGAGGCTTCTGATGTCCAACCTGGGCCTTCCAGCCAGGAAGAAGTGGAGGAGTCCAGCTTGAGCCAGGTATAGCATTGTTCTACATATTTCTTGTCGTAAAATTAATGATGATAACTAGATGTTATTATTGATCACTAATTGCTGATTTAATAAAGTGTTTTACATATCAATAGACAGTAGTCAAAAATGTTTGGGACAAGAATGAAAAATGCTGGGGTCAGAATGATAGTCTTTTCTATTTTTTAACATTCAATTTGCAACAGTCATGAGCTGAAAAGTGTGTGTGATTGATGGATAAAAACTAAAACTATGTCCCCTTTTCATACACAGGAAAGCCTCAGCCAGGAGGAGGGCATGGAATGTGGCAGCCAGGAGGAGGCTGTGGAATGTGGCAGCCAGGAGGTGGCGGGGGTAAGCGGCAGCCAGGAGGTGGCGGGGGTAAGTGGCAGCCAGGAGGTGGCCCGGCCCAGTAGCTTGACCAAATACCAGGTCCCTCCCCTCTGCCTTCCAACTAAGAGGCCCAGGAAGGGGAGTAACATGGAGGAGGCAGCGCTTGGGCTGATTCGGGAGGGTAATGCTGCCATCAGAACCACCCCCACTCTTCAAGAGGCCTTTGCCTCCATGGCTGCATGCAAAATGCAGGAAATGGAGGAGGGACAATGCCTCATCTGTGAGGAAATTATGTATCTGTCCCTAAATAAGGGGTTAAGGGGCCAACTCACAGCCAAAACCCACCTGTGTGAGTTTGACCATCCTCCTCCTCCTCTACCTCCTGCCACTCCAAAAACACAGCCTGGAAGCAAGCCTGGAAGGAAGAGTGCAAGGAAGACAAGAGTGTGATGGCCTGGGTTCAGTCTGGTCTGACAAAAGACAAAGGCTGTTGTATGACCACAGCCTGGGGACATATATGTCATCTGCTGCTGTTCCTGATCTCTTGAAGTCTGGGACCGGATTGTGATCACTATTATATGGACTCCTCATGCTACCAATTTTGGCTGTAAAATAGTTGATGTGTGCCCTGGGGTACAAAGGCTTCACCAATTTCACCAGTTTCTCCAGCATTGCCTTCCTCTTTATTTTATTATGACCCATAATAAATGGCAAATTTGTATTCACAAATACTTGCCTGTGTGTTTTACATAAAAAAGGACAGTTTGTGAGTAGGCACAAATACAATGTCAAATTAACAAGGGACACCAACACAAACCAACCTCCTTGAGGTTCAAAAAATACAAGATAATAATGTTGCTATGGTAACTTGACACACAAAACGAAAAACAATATTATGGAGAGCACTAAAAAAAAAAAAAAAGCAGGAGATCTTGATAAAAAAAACTATAAACAAAGATGAAAAACATTATTATGGAAATCTGACGAAAAAAAAAAATATTCAGGAGATCACAAGAAATAATAAAGAAATAATTTTTTCAGAACTCTGTGTGAATATGAGCAGCAAAACAACTTTATTATTCTAGCATTATAAAGAAGAAGAGAATGCGCTGCATTAAAAGATTTCAAAATTTGCAGCATGACGAATGTGCTATCTCCATTACGAATGCTAGTTTTACCAGACCGAGCATTCGTAATTGATTCAGAGCATGTGTGGAACTTTGTGCGTTGGAATTGTGTACACACGATCGGAATTTACGAGATTTTGCAAGAATGGATTTTACGGGAATGGATTTTGTTTTCGAAAAATTTGAGATCGAGATCTCAAATTTTGTTTGTCGGAAATTCCGAAGAAAAATGTCCAATGGAGCCTGGGATCCCATTTGAAGAAGTCTTTTCGACGAAACATGTCTGGGGCGTGGTTACACAGCATTCCATCGCACTGACATTAGACGCCGCTGGCTGAGGAGCATTACACCAATTGGACTGCTGGACCTTAGAAGGTTGGGTAAGAGATACACGAGTATACACTTCAGGTCCGCTGTGACCGCGGTGCACCGTTAGATCATTGATCCTGTTGCTTGCTGTGGATTTGTTCAAAGGCTTATTTGTTTCAGTTTAAAAGTGAGTGTAACCATTGAAGTGTGTTTGGAGTGATTTTAATAAATCTGTTAAAACGGTATCACACTATGTGGAGCACTTTATTTATTTGTTTTTCACATATGGAGCTGGCTTGATTGGAGTCATGGTTCATCACATGCAACCCAGCTGTGGTTCAATTGCTGTTTTGCCGAACACAAGAGTGGGAGGCTATATAATCTGGTGAGTGTGCTCTTCAGAGGGAGTGGTGTCACTATCACAGGGGTGTGGTAGAAGAGTTGAAGATTTATCACATAAGAAGATTGAAAAACAACTGTTGTGCTTGACTATTTATTCATCACAGTCTATGTATTTTACTTTTAATATTTATATTGACACTTCTCACTGGGTGTTATATATACATTTATATTTATAGCACTGTTTTTTCATGTAGAATTAGAGGGTCATACGTATAATGCTGGTTTGACTCATAATTTTACACTATATGCATTAGCGCTACTATCTCTATCTGTACACATGTGAGCGGTATAGTTTTGGGATTCTGAATAAGTGACATAGTGCAAAGTAAAAACAAAAACCTCTCACATAGGACAGGAATTATGGTGACATATACCTCTCGTCAATGATTCCTAACCTGCAGGCTCCTTTTGTTGTCAGTTGGGATTACTCTCCCCAGATTACTGCCAGAAGCTAGTCCACTGAAAATCCTGCTGAACAGTAAGTACAGTTTTGCTTCACTTTTTTCTAACAATATACATCACTTATATAGCTGAAGAGAAGTTGAAAAATGATGTTGTTAAACTAATCCCAGGGTTGGACAACACTCTATGCTGGAACTTCAAATGTGTCATTGTTCTTGGGCTTCAAGCATGTTTGTTTTTTTTTCTGCTTTATTTTATTATATTTTCATTATTAGAGGCCAGGCTTCTTCAGTTTTCAAAGAATTCATTTCAGATGTACAAAAATACCCAAGTGGCTATTTGCCTGAGTATTAACACAAATAGGCATATGTGCACACTACAAGACAAATTACACCCACTTTATTTTCATAGATTAGAGCCCCCTTAGGGTCTCCCTTTTCTTCCATTTTTCATATGATGCACATTATTACACCCATATTTCCCAATTTCTGTTCAACCTTCTGAAGTTCTCATCTATTTCAAATACAAAACAGGAATGATAATTTGAGTATATATTACAAAGGCTTCTAATTAGCTGTGTGCCGCCACATACAGTATACAGTATAGAGTGTCTTTTTAACACAATTATCTTTATTTTTTTGGTTTATTTGTTTGGGAACTGACCTCATTATTTAATGCACCAGGCCTGGAAAAGTTGTGAAAATTGTTAAAGCTGAACTCCAGCCAGGTAGAATATAATGTTATTACCAAGGTGTTTCTGTATCTTGTTAAAAATGCTGTAATTTTGATTTTGAAGTGCATTCTTCCACTTTTTATTGCTCAGCAAGCATGTCCCTTATGCGTGTTGTGTCTTAGTTATTGCAGTTTACGTGACCAGGCACCAATGTTTTTTCCCCTAAGGTGAAACAGCTTCCAGCTGCACCAGTCTACATTGCATCCGGTCACATTCCACGCACAATCATTAACTGGCAAAAAGGGTCTGAACACCATCCACATTAATTCCTATGGTATTATTGGAAATGTAAGTGAAATGGAGAGGGGAAGACATACTGTATCTGAAGTTCAGTCTGGATGTTAACCATGGCTTCTTCCATAGATACAGTAGAGTGCGTGGGCATAGCCAAGGAGAGGAGGTGTTTTATTTATCTACCAGGTAAAAAAATAAAGAAAGAGAGGCTGAAAAAAATACAAAAAAAACTGGTGCAGCTATTAAATCTAAGGACTAGTTAGCTGCAATATACGAGGGGTGTTCTAAGCAAACTGGGACTTTTATTTTACCTGAATAAAAAGGGATGCTAGTGTGGCGGTACTACAGTAGTAGGTGGCAAATGGGTTCTATTACTAATAGGCAGCACATGCCACGGGCCATTCCAGAGACTGTTAATGAAGATGGCAGACAGCAGTGCGTGGAACAGGGTGTGGTGATGAAGTTTTCTGTGAACGAAGGTGTAAAACTAGCGAATGTCTACAGAAGACTTCAATCACAGTATGGCGATGAGATGCTCAGCTGCAGTAAGACATTTGAATGGTGTAAAAGTTTCAAAGATGGCCATAAGTGAGGATCCCGGCTGTTTTGGTTCCCAGCACACAGCAGTCATTCCTGTGAACATTCAGCATGTGGAATGCCTGATTCTGGATAATCAACACATAATCTGTCATGAAATTGCACAAGAGTCCAATCTTTCCTATGACAAAGTGAAGCAGGCTGTCCTAGGATGGTTCAGGCGTACTGAAATCTCTTTCTATGCCGAAGCTTTCCAGGTAATTAGTTGGGATAAGTGTATAAATGTAGCAGGGGAAAATGTCAAAAATAGATGCAGTTTCCACTCCTTGAAATTTGTTATATTATTATATAAACTCAAAAGTCCTGGTTTGACTTGAATGCCTCTCGTATTACATTTTTGTTTTTATGTTTGGATATGCTTTAATAATTCTCATTGGTATACATTTATTTATCCTGTCTTGACAATAGTCTCACGGGCATGTCTGTTAAAATTAGAACGTCTGATATTTCTTAGGCTGCATTCACACCTGAGCATTTTCAGCTCGTAAAGCGCCAGAAAAAACGCCAGAAAAATGCCCAACAAGCAAAATCCCATTAATTTAAATGGCCCCTGTTCACATCTGAGTGTTTTGTAGCCTGAAGCAAAATGCCCGAAGCTCAAAAAAGTACATGAGCTTCTTTTTGGACAGATTACAGGTGTCTTTCTGCTTTTCACATTGGTGACCATTTTACCTGTGCAAAATCATGGCAAAATGCAGCAAAAAAGCGGCAAAAGTGCTGTAAAAATTGTGGCAAAATCGCGGTAAAAACGTGTGACTTTCTTCCTGAAAAACAAAACGCTCAGATTTGAATGCAACCTTAAAGCGGAGTTCAGCCCAAACCCCCCCCCCCCAACAAAAAATTAAAAGTCAGCAGCTTCACATACTGTAGCTGCTGACTTTTCATATTAGGACATCTATCTGTCCTGGAATCCAGTGATGTCGGCACCCCAGCTTATGTTTCCATCAGCCTTCGGGTGCTGCCGCCACCATTCGTGGTCAGGGAAACCGGCCAGCTCCCTACTGCGCATGCGTAAAGTACGCTGCACTTTCTGAATGGGCAGGCAGGGGAAGAAGGAGGGTGGCGAAACTTTTAAATGATATTGGCGCGGTGAGATCTCTTGGAAGTGGGGATGGGTACACGCTCTCCCCGCCCCCCAGAAAGGTGCCAAATGTGGCATCAGAGGGGGGGAGGAGGCAGATAAGCAGAGCTTCCACTTTTGGGTGGAACTCTGCTTTAACCAGCAAATTACTATAAGGGCCCAGCCATAAAAATTGTGCTCTAATAATTATTGCATTACTGCAATGCTACAATGTGTGCTCCATGCATTGGTGCAATGCTGTGGCCTTCATTCTGGATGGGGTCCAAACACACATTCTTAACACACTTTCATTGCAGTGCAGCTCCCTTGCACTGCTGTACAACATGTGGCATTCCACTAATGTGTGGTGTATTGTGCTTCTGAAAATACATTCATAATTTTGTATATTGTGGAGCAGCCTATTTAAATAAATGGCTATACTAATGCATACTAATGCATGTTAACATGAGTATTTCACGCAACAAAGAAGATTGGGCTGACAGGTAAAATTTTAACCATTCATTTTTTTTAAACACCAGTGCTACTGCACCCTCTTACCACACTCACAAAATTGTTTAGCTTGTTGCTGAAAACAATTGTAATAGTTTGACTATAATTTCTCCACCAGAATTTGAGGGATGAAGCATAACAACTGTCTACTGTGGGTGTAGTATACAATAATGTCAAAAGCATCAGTACAATATTAAAACTCCAGGGAATGGATTTAGCACCAAAACTCGAGGTAAGAAAAAATCATATGTTTATAATGCAAGACCACAGAATCCTCTAAGCCATGAATCTTAGGTGTTATAAGCGAATTATCTTTTACATTTGTGTAATAAATACTTTTTATTGGAAGGCTTTTTTCCATGGGCTTTTTATGAATGCATTGAGCCTGTATGCAAGATCATGAGTTGGGCGTCCTTCCCATTTCTGTGTCCAGGCTCATTCCAATAAATATTTAAGATTAAATATTTAACAGTACAAACAATACATACAATATGTTTATATTAAAGTATTAAATATCCTACATAAATCGACCAACAAATTCCAGGTTGAAAAAAATTATTCTTTGCACTAGGACTGCACCAGCACTGTAAGGGCTATTATCTCATTTTGTCCAGGGGAGTGGAGAAACAGCTTTACTTACCTCATATTCTACTCCCCCAGCAGACCGCATTCCCACATGTTCCAGCAATTAACTGCCCCTCAACGTGCTCACATCCAGAGCAGGGCATTGGACCCTGCTCTGATCTTGACAAGATCAAGACCCTAGACCACTGGAGCACAGGGGTGCAGAAGCTGTGGAGACCGGTCTAGCTGCGTAGAGGAGCAGAGGATTGGGTAAGTATATAACATGCTCCTGAACACTGCACTCTGTATGCTGGACTGTATATGACATGCTCCTGACCACTATACCCTGTACGCTAGGCTGTATATGATATGCTCCCGACCACTGCACTTTAAAGTATAACTAAAGTCATAATTTTTTTCTTTTTAGATAAACAATGGATGAAAAGTAAGCTGCACTCTTAAAGTGACATATTAACCAAATAAGAGAACACAAAACAAAAAAATTTTGATTTTGATTGAAAATGTTAAGGAAGTCCCAAACAGTGAAACATGTGACTTATGTAGAGTCCTCCAATATCTATTGAAGATTCTGATGGTTCCTTCAATGAAGGACGAACCAGCAACCACAGGTTCAGTAAAGATCTTGAGACTTTAAAATGTGAACACAGTGAATCTATCACCACCACGCAAAGTGCATGCTTACCAGCTGCACAAGTTTAAGCACTTGTGGCTAATACCCAGCCAAGACATTTTCCTCCAAAGACTGCAGATGTTTGGTCTGGTTAGATGACATAGTAAGCCGTTTTGGTCAGGTACAGCTTATGGACCCACGGTTCAAGTAGCGATGAGGCGATGGCAGCTCAAAAAGAAAGAGCAGGGAAAATCGGCATAGGTAAAACCAGATGATAATTTATAAAAAAATAATAAAGCAGTATTGCTTACAAAGCGTATACAGATTCAATAAAAAACAATACAAATGCCCGTGCAAGCAGGGTGTATAACGCGGTGATGTCAGCACGTCGCTCCTCCCGACGTATTTCTTCTCTAATCTGATGTCGTCCTGGGGCACGGATGGCATACTGATGCACCGCTTAATATGGTAAACACATACAGAAAGAAATGGGGAGGGTACTACTGGAGTAACCAAAAGTCGGACTTTGAAGGCAAGGAAACAATGGAGAGATTACCAAGATTAATGTTCATCACATTTATTGAAAAAAATTACAAAATATAAACATAGTGTTCAAAAAGGATAAAAAGTGCAAAATACATGCATGTGATACAGTTTGTACAGTGAGCCCTATCTGAAATTAGATATATTGCCATTAAAATCTCAGCTAGTGCACAAACAAAAATTAAAAAGCATATGTTGAACTGTCCAAGAGAGACCAAAAGGGACATGACACAAAAAGGTACCTTAGATTGAAATACGTCCTATATACAGAGCCCAGATAGATATACGTTAGTACCAAATTATGTCACTCTTGGATCCCATGGACAGGCAACATAGGCTGAATAAAACCATTCAAGCATGTAAATATGTATAATATAATTACGAAAATAGTTAGAAAATATATTCCATCATTTACAGATGATTAGAAAAAATTACTTTGAGGTACAACCATGTGAAAGATTTTCATCCATCGTATTAATACCAAAAAATTTACCCTATGGTATCCCGTTGGCCCATTTGTAGGGTCCTTTGCTTATTGGTTATGTGAACACTGTAAATGACATATAAAAAAGCAAACATTTTTGTCAGATGAAGAAAATATCATGGAGAGGGAGAAAGTGGAGGAAAACAGAGAGGGGGAGGTATGTCCAGGGCAAAAGCAGAATGTATAAAGATAAACTACATGATCATATTATAGAAAAGGTCTAAAACTCATCATGTCATTCAAGCCTGGGTATTAGGTGGCCTGTAATCTGTGTATCCATTGAGTCTCTCGTTGGAGCACTCTACGGTCAAAATTACCTATTCGAGGGTCTTCATGGATAACATCAAGAGTAGCAAATTTAAAGACTATGGGATTGTATTTATGCTTAAAAGCTATATGGTAGCCCATAGTAGTATTAAGAAGACCACTAGTGGCATAATAGACATGGTCTTTTATCCTTATCCAAAAAGGTCTGATGGTTTTGCCAACGTAGAATGCTCCACATTGGCAAAAAATTATATATATATCTCCTTTAGTTTGGCAAGTGATATGGTGTCGTAAAAAGTGAGTGCGGCCGTTAGGGAGAGGAACAGAGGGTCCTACCAATAGTAAGTCACAGAAATCGCAGATGCCACATCGAAAT
The DNA here is from genome assembly GCF_042186555.1 of Aquarana catesbeiana. Taxonomy (NCBI): domain Eukaryota; kingdom Metazoa; phylum Chordata; class Amphibia; order Anura; family Ranidae; genus Aquarana; species Aquarana catesbeiana. Next base: position 739,843,099 of record NC_133324.1, read on the forward strand.
AAACCCGATGGATTTTGGGTTATATTTTCGGTTTTGCAGTAATGGCTTCGTACTAACCGATCTTCAACAGATCCTGCCCGTCGGTAGGTAATTTCAGGTTTGGGCCCTATATATTTGGTTAAAATAGGGTCTGCCAACAAAATGTGCCAGTGTTTTTGAATCACCGACTGTATTCTCTGATGTTGATCAGAGTAAGTGGTTATGAACCTTACTACGTTAGAGTCTAATTGTTTGGGTCCAGGAAAGAGAATGGTTTTCCTAGGCTTAGCTAAAGCTTTTTTGAAAGCTTTTTTGAGACTAGTTTTACTATACCCCCTGGCCAGTAGTCGTTCATATAAACGATCTGCCTTTTGTTTGAAATTAGAGTCATTAGAGCAATTGCGTTTGAGGCGCAAGTATTGGCCAAAGGGGATGCTTTGAATAAGAGGCTGGGGGTGTGCACTTTGTGCGTGTAAAATTGTGTTACCCTCAGTGGGTTTTTGATAGAGTGACGTGGTGATCAGGCCATCCATAGTGATTGGTAGAATTGGTAGACTGCGAGATAAAACGAATATATGATGAAAATACTAAAGTATTAAATAACTCTAATTTTGCAGCTTTTGACACACATTTAAAGGAACATATTCAAAACTTTACGAAAGATCTCCTACTTAAAAAAGAGGATAAACTCTCACGAGATAAACTAGCTTTTGCAAGTATGCATACAATTGGCCACAGACCAATGGCCAATGAGGTAATCGTAAATATGCAAACTCACAGAGAAATATCAAAAAATCTAAAAATAGAGCAAGTGACTCAGACTCTTCTGCCAATTCTTATACTTCACAGAACTCTAGGACAGTGTTTCTCAACTCCAGTCCTCAAGGCGCCCCAACAGGTCATGTTTTCAGGATTTCCATTATCTTGCACAGGTGATTTGATCAGTTTCACTTCCTTAGTAATTACCACAGCCGATTCATCTGAGGGAAATCCTGAAAACATGACCTGTTGGGGCGCCTTGAGGACTGGAGTTGAGAAACACTGCTCTAGGATATCTGATCGGGGACGACAGAGAGGCCAGGGCTCAAGGAAAAGAACACAAACTGGTGGTAGCTTTCAAACAGGCACAGACAAAAAAAGAGCACTGGGTGAGTCTAATCCCATATTAGACAACAAACACGTAGATGTACTACATACTGATGACACTATTATGGTGAATAAAGGAGTATCTATCTTTCCTAGTCAAGCACCGGGTGTCTCTCCTGAGATCTGTATTTCTACTACATCTTTGGCCTATAAAGCGGAACTTGACACTCAACTACAAATTCTAGACTGTGCCAAGTCTGTTGCTCTCTCTAGACCCACTAGAACAGCGGCAGCTGGGGCAATTCAAAAAGCCCCAAAAAAATGACGCATAGACCAGTTTTTTCCTAATAGTAAAATCAATATCTCTGACATCAATCCCAATTCTAATCTGACTTTGAATCCTCTTATCAATGTATCTGATATAGAAAATACTGAGAACATCGAGTCTATGAGAGACAATGGTAAATTAGAGTTCATAAAATTTATCATCTTACCCTTTAAATACTATAGAACACAAGCTACTCCAGCTCGGGCTAAGTTTTTGTCCGAACTCCCCACCAAACAAATTTGAGATTATCAACGATCTCTATTTGTTTGCTAGGAAACTCACCTTTAAATTTATGTATGATAATGATAGATGCAGCAAGCAAGCTGAAATCTCTCACCAAGAGATTTGGAAAGATTTCTCTGTTGCTGAGTTTAGGGCCTTAAAAAACTTGGTGTTGCTATTAGAAGAAAATGATCCCAGTGAAACGACAGAGGACACCCCCGAATCTGATGAGGACATAGGCCTTCAAACTCAAACAGCACTACATCAAAATGATATCAAATCCCTAGATGAGACGGTTAAGAAAAAATCCACCCAATTTCCATCCCTACACATTAATTCTAATGTGTGGACCTTTCTTACCCAAACCACTAAAGACATTGAATCTACACTGTTTCACAAATCGCTCAATCCCAATCTAAGCGAAGCCCATAAGGCTGCTCTTAATCAATTGAGTAGCAATTCTCACCTGGTGATCAAGCCCTTGGACAAAGGTGGCAATGTGGTATTGATGGACGAACTTCAATATAGGAACATGTGCTGGGACATTCTCAAAAACAGACTATGGTACAAACCAATATCTGCAGATATTATCACCAAACTCAACCAACAATATGATGACATCATACAGTCCACCTTTGCCGACGGCTTGATCACCAGGGAGATCTTTGAGGGTATACAAGTTCCCTATCCCAGAACCCCAACAGTTTATTCACTCTCTAAAATACATAAACATTCCAAAAAAAAACACCAGGACGTCCTATAGTGTCTGGAGTGGGCTCAAAGACAAAAGAGCGAGAAAATTCGTAGACGAATATCTACATCCACATGTTACTACACTGCTTTCATATATCAAAGACACCCCAGATCTCCTGAGAAGCCTGGATGGCTTACTGTACCTCCTGGCTGCTCTCTGGTAGCCATAGATGTCGAGACTTTATAATCATCGATCCCACACGAACTGGGCATAGAGGTTATTGCCAGGTACCTTAGTGAAAGAGGACCCAAGTTCATAGGCCTCAATGGCTTTGTATTACAACTACTTTCCGACATTCTTACAAAAAATGTATTTTTCTTTGATGGTTCCCACTTCCTCCAGGTACAGGGGGTCGCTATGGGTACGTGCTGCGCACCTTCCTATGTGAACCTGTACCTGGGGGGGTGGGAACAGGATTTATTTGCCAATAATGAGCACTCTTTTTTCTTTTTTCCTATGTGCTATGGTGGGTCCACTACATAGATGATATTTTGTTGCTATGAGCGTGACCACCAACAGCACTTGATGAATTCATGGCCATTCTAAGTCATAATGACTACAATTTGAAATTTACGATGCAATCTAGTCTTACCACTATTGCATATTTGGACATGACTCAGTTAAATTGATGATAGCCAACTCCTATCCTCATATTGATTAGTGGTTCCAAATTAATAATAACTACTACAGTAGGGAACAGACACAAAAGATACACTCAGCATCTTTCCAAATAACTGTTCTGCTTTATTATGACGCAATTGAAGGTTTTTATACACATGATTACGTAGGTATCACATTAATATTACAACTGTACGTTTATGGGAACAAGGGGCGTTACATAGGCAGGCTAATTCTAATCAGGACTCGAAAGAATGTAAACATGTACTGAAAACATTATTAGTGCCATGTGCACAGTGAGGGCAGTGTGCAATACATACAAAATAAAATACAATTATATACAGAACTTACAAATTTCCATCACAGTCTTCCTTCTTTTGATCAATATCTTGATCACTAACCACACTTGCTATCACCTTTAATCTGGAACCTCCACACACTTAGAGGGAGGTAGTCCTGGCCAAAGAGGCAAAAAACTCCATTGTGGAGAAAATAATAGCTGAGCAGCTTTTTTCATTACAAAATGACTTTTCATTGTGAAAAACAAATGATTGATAAGACATATTTACAGAGTACTGGCTGTACACTCCTGTGGCCAGAATGGCCTTCTAGCTGAATTGTTGGCATGCTGACTTATCAGCATATGTAAACACAGACAATTCTACATAAAATGGAAGATGTACAAAAGACAGATATGACTTCAACATGGCTGAACTACTTTTCAAATATATATATATATATATATATATATATATATCCCTTACAATTAAAGTAATTGAATCAAAAAGTACCCTAGACTGTGATCGCAAGAGGGAAATAAATCAAACACAGAGATTTCTTTAATTTAGTCATTTTTGCAGTGTCTGGTGTGGATCCAGGTCACTTTTCCATCAAGTTTTGCAAAACTGTACATGAAATAGATGCTGTATTGAGTCTCCAAACATTTCCTTATATATAAATGACTCTTAACAATCCACAAGTCACCTGGCTTTAGTTTTCAATCCTTCCAAACTCTTAGGATCTGGAATTGGGGAGAAAACACATAAATTAGTTTGTCAAAAACCTTAAAAGATCAGCAACGTTCTCTGTGAGATCCGAATGGAGGACTTCAGCTGCTGAGACAAAATATAAGCAAGCGAGTAACACGCTCCCAAACCAAATCCCATAGGGAGAGCGTCCAACATCCCCCTTAGGGCTTGATAAAATATAAGAAAACATTCAGGCAAAAGTTTTCTAGTTTCTTACTCTACTTTGTCCGCTACATTGTAGACAATAGGGAGTGTAAAAATTAAAACTCAAAACTTCTAGTAAGGACTCTCCTATAAAAAATCATTTCCTCTGTTACTCTCTGTACATTCTGGCACTCTGTACTTACAAACTACTTCTGATAACACTTTTTACTGTGGCCTTTGCAGTAGCATTTGCCACTTGACATCCAGAAAACATGTCCATACAGACAAAATGCATACTCATAAGATCCTGACTTGGGCATCTGGATATATCTTTTTGTAATCTCTGGAAGGGATGTTCAGCTTTTGGTAACACCTTTGGTAACAGGTAAAACAAGAAGTGGTATGTTATAAAAACAACTGTGGTGAACCCTGGCTCTATCCCACGCTCATTTACTAAGGCAGCCATAACTACTTGTGACTGATGACACGGTCCATGTGTCAAGCTGGAGGGAAAAGAGTGGCTGGCAGACATAAATGATCACCTTTTTCAAAGTCCTATTTCATAAGAAGTTGCCCCCTGTGGACCACTTGTTCTTCTTGTTCTGGGGTCCTTAAAGTTGAATTATTAATCCCAGCTATACTGGGCCAGAACTAGAGTGGAATCTGTAAGTTGCACAGACCCATCAAGTGTCCGAGGCTGTAAATACAGCATCCTTTGAGTCGCATGGTCTGCTTCCATGTGTGAGTTTTAATGTTAATATGGCTATCTCAGCAAGAACCCGGAAGGCTGAAAACAGACGATCAAATTAACTTTTCATGCTTGGTTGGTTTAGCTGCCAAAGTAAAAACAAACTTCTGGCCCTTCAAATGAAACCAAAACCAAAAGCTCTCGATATCTCGACTATCTCTATAAATATACACTCTTTTTATAGCTCACAGGCTTTGCTACAACATGGAGCTCTGCATCTTGAGCGGGGGAAAAAAGGATCCAATGACTTTGAATACAGAGTATCCTTCTGGGTGATAAACTGCATACTCAATATAAAACCGGGAAAAAACTCTACAAAAAAATAAATATCTGGGTCTTCAGGGAGTGTGTCCTGCACTGGGCTCACAGCAGCTGATTCCTACACCATCAATTTAACACATGTGGTTTTTCCTTTCTTTTGAATAAATGTACGCGTTTTTTTTTTGTACGCATTTAGTTAGCTGTATATTTGCTGCGCAGAATGTCGGACCATTAAAAATTAAATGTTTGACCAATACAATATCTAACTTTGTCTAATAGCACCTTTGCATAAAAGCTACAACTCTGATATATCGGGGTGAACCCTTCATTACTGGGTCCAGCTTGCATAAATATATTCCAATGGCTTGTTTTCTATCATGCTGTTTGTGTAAGAACCCCAGTTTCATGTTTCAAAAGACAACTTTTTCCTGGCAATATTATAATAAATGATAACAATACCCTGCGGTCATGGAGAGATGCCCATAAATCCAAAATATTCTTCTGCTTATACCACTGCACTTAAAATGAAAAGGGGCACATCATTTCACAATCCACACATTCTGCTTTGGATTTCAAAAATAAAAATAAATAAAACAAAAGGACCAACAATCTGTATGATGGACCAGAAAGCATCAAAAAACAACTGGCTGCAGGTGGCATCTATCCTAATAGGGTGTGTGGACTTGATGTTTTTATTTTATTTATTATTACTCTCACATCATGGACCGCACATCAAGTTATTATCAAAAACCTTAAAATTTCATTTTTGTAGAAAAACTTCTTATATATCCCATCCATCTTGGCTTTGTTAAATATTATGGCAGCTGTATTCCAAATAACAACCTCATCTCAATCTAAACTAATCCCATTCATTACAAATTTCTCCATTAACCTGGATTTCATTTCCAACCAAAGGTTGTCTAAACCAGTTTCAATGTATCTATATTATTAATAAAATTGTTAAACTCATATTAGAAATAAATACTCATTATTACTTAATTTTACTTAATTTCCTTTTTTTTTAAATGCACTGTTTCCACTGTCAAAGGATATTCAATTTGTGTAATACACGGTTAAATGTAACCTTCATTTTACCATGTTTGGAAAACAGATTAAAAAAATAATTGTGATCACATTGTTTATCATTAGATTCATTAACCTGGCACATTTTGTTATAAATGTTTTGTCTAAAAAACATCTCTCTAAAATCGCTTACATTTTTCCCATTTGTACACAACACATGCATATCATTCTCTCACTTTCTTTTAACTCTTTAATATTTCCCTGCTTAAATTCTGCATTCCTTATTTTGTTCAGATATCCTTTATATCTAGCTTTTATGATTCTATGATCAGAGGGGCAGCCAGAGTGCTGCCTGACTTTACTAGTTGTAGTGCCTGACCCCAAATTCATCCCACAACGTAACATGAAAATGTCCCTTTCTGTCTAGTGTTATTGTCACCCTTGATCCATCCTGCTCACATAGATAGCTGTTTCTCTAGCTGTTTACTCTGCACGATTCTTAGTCCCTATGGACTTTGGTAACCCAGTTACCCATTGTGGATCCCTGTCCACTTTAACCATTAATCTAGAGGCTCAGTATAGGCGGAACCGCACCTTCGGTTCTTATATAGAGCTCCACTTGCGTTGGGCATTTTTGAGGGTCTCTTACCCTTCATTCCCATACTTAATTTAATGCCCATAATGACTGGCCAGTCTTCTCGACGTGTGCCTATACTCTCTTGCCTCTAAACTACTTTATCTAGCAGCTGTACTACATATACCTGTGAACAGCACTATTCTTCCCTTTCTTATCTATAACACTCCGATGGAATAGACAGTGACAACATAACATATAACCACCAATCAATACAGTTCAATTAAGGGGAGTAAAATAGGTACCCTTTGTCCCGCAAATACCTTCCGATAAAGGAAGTCTGATAACTCAAATGTAAGCAAAAGGCTTACCTCAGCCGGCTGATTATCAGTAATACCCGGATCGTCTCAAGCTCCTCGTTTCGGATACTCAGGGTCACCTGGAAACCCCACCTGGCTGGCTCGCCACGCTGACTCGGTTAAATTGATGATAGGCAACTCCTATCCTCATATTGATTAGTGGTTCCAACTTAATAATAACTACTGCAGTAGGGAACAGACACAAAAGATACCCTTAGCATCTTTCCAAATAACTGTTCTGCTTTATTATGATGCAATTGAAGGTTTTTATACACATGATTACGTAGGTATCACATTAATATTACAATTGTACGTTTATGGTTACAAGGGGCGTTACATAGGCAGGCTAAGGCTAATTCTAATCAGGACTCAAAAGAATGTAAACATGTACTGAAAACATTATTAGTGCCATGTGCACAGTGAGGGCAGTGTGCAATACATACAAAATAAAATACAGTTATATACAGAACTTACAAATTTCCATTACAGACATTACTATCAACATCACTATGGATGGCCTGATCACCACGTCACTCTATCGAAAACCTACTGTGGGTAACACAATTTTACACGCACAAAGTGCACACCCTCGGCCTCTTATTCAAAGCATCCCCTTTGGCCAATATTTGCACCACAAACACAATTGCTCTAATGACTCTAATTTCAAACAAGAGGCAGATCGTTTATATGAATGACTACTGGCCAGGGGGTATAGTAAAACTAGTCTCAAAAAGCTTTCAAAAAAGCTTTAGCTAAGCCTAGGAACACCATTCTCTTTCTTGGACCCAAACAATTAGACTCTAATGTTCATAACCACTTACTCTGATCAACATCAGAGAATAAAGTCGGTGATTCAAAAACACTGGCACAATTTGTTGGCAGGCCCTCTTTTAACCAAATATATAGGGCCCAAACCTGAAATTACCTACCGACGGGCAGGATCTGTTAAAGATCGGTTAGTATGAAGCCACTACTGCAAAACCGAAAATAAAACCCAAAATCCATCAGGTTTATTTCGATGTGGCATCTGCGATTTCTGTGACCTACTATTGGTAGAACCCTCTGTTCCTCTCCCTAACGGCCGCACTCACTTTTTACGACACCATATCACTTGCCAAACTAAAGGAGTGATATATATAATTTTTTGCCAATGTGGAGCATTCTACGTTGGCAAAACCATCAGACCTTTTTGGAGAAGGATAAAAGACCATGTCTATTATGCCACTAGTGGTCTTCTTAATACCACTATGGGCTACCATATAGCTTTTAGGCATAAATACAATCCCATGGTCTTTAAATTTGCTGCTCTAGATGTTATCCATGAAGACCCTCGAGGAGGTCATTTTGACCGTAGAGTGCTCCAACGAGAGACTCAATGGATACACAGATTACAGGCCACCTCATACCCAGGCTTGAATGACATGATGAGTTTTAGACCTTTTCTGTAATATGATCATGTAGTTTATCTTTATACATTCTGCTTTTGCCCTGGACATAACTCCCCCTCTCTGTTTTCCTTCACTTTCCCCCTCTCCATGATATTTTCTTCATCTGGCAAAAATGTTTGCTTTTTTATATGTCATTTACAGTGTTCACCTAACCAATAAGCAAAGGACCCTACAAATGGGCCAATACCATAGGGTACATTAGGGTACATACCATAGGGTACATTTTTTGGTATTAATACGATGGATGAAAATCTTTCCCTTGGTTGTACTTTAAAGTCATTTTTTATAATTATCTGTAAACGATGAAATACATTTTCTAACTATTTTCGTAATTATATTATACATAATTACATGCTTGAATGGTTTTATTCAGCCTATGTTGCCTGCCCATGGGATCCAAGAGTGACATAATTTGCTACTAACTTTTATCAGACTATGTATTTATTTATCTTATGCCCCTCTGCATTTCTGATGTGGGTACTTTCAGTAGCGATGTGTTCTACCTCTTGTCATAACGATTGCAATTGTATTCTAGTTAGTGCCCCTGTTCTATCAGGATGCTTACTAGCGCTAATTTAATGTAATTCTATCCACTAACATGCCTACAAACCCCAGAATTCAACTTCTTTGCCTTTCTCTATTCCGCACATGCGCACAATGAGTGTAAATTCGCCCGCCGAGCAGCCCACAACACCCATAATACCCCGTTGTTCATGACGCTGTGACGTGATTGCATCACGGGATGCATTTTAATGATTCGCCGATACACGGCCGGCTATTATAAATAGCCTGTATTTACACAGGGGCTCAGTGTGCAGCACCCGGCTGCCTCACAGGGGCACATTTACACTTCTTACTCTCCATGTAAATACTACCTGCCAGTCTTCTAGTTTACTGTTTTGGCTATCATTAACGGTCCTTAACATACATTTTCTTTCACACTTTTTACCTATAGGCACAGTATGCTAGTCCAGGCTCATTGTTTGCCGCTAGCATTACTCAACCCCACTAAGGGTCTGTTCCTTTGTGAATATTGGACCACTTGATAATATTATTGCTCTGCTGCTTTTGTGTATACTTTGAGTGAAGATCGCCCCTGTCTTTGTTATCTGAAATGTATCAGTAGGTGTTTTGGCTTTTACATAGTTTGTCTTTGTCCCTACGTTCTTGCCAGTACATCAGTTAGAACCCATCGCATGGTACTTATTATTTTCTTTGCAGTCCAGAGTTTTGAAAACTTTCTGCCTATCTGGGCTCTGTACATAGGACGTATTTCAATCTAAGGTACCTTTTTGTGTCATGTCCCTTTTGGTCTCTTTTGGACAGTTCAACATATGCTTTTTAATTTTTGTTTGTGCACTAGCAAAGATTTTAATGGTAATATATCTCATTTCAGGTAGTGAGATTCGTTCTCTTGTCTCTCTTTTTGCTACGTCTTTGAACCTTGGTCGTGTCCTGAAGAAGCCTAACGGTGAAACGCGTAGACGCACAAGGGCTCACTGTACAAACTGTATCATATGCATGTATTTTGCGCTTTTTATACTTTTTGAACACTATGTTTATATTTTGTACTTTTTTAATAAATGTGATGAACATTAATCTTGGTCATCTCTCCATTGTTTCCTTGCCTTCAAAGTCCGACTTTTGGTTACTCCAGTAGTACCCTCCCCATTTCTCCCTGAATTTATGGATGTGGCAATTTAAGTGCTCCCCCCTTTTTTTTTATTGGTAAACACATACAACCAAGCCTCGTTCTGAATCCCAGGTGGCTTATGCTAAAAAACGCCATTTTGGATGTGGGAAAGGAAAACTAAAACCCAAACTAGGAGCCCTACAGAGTGGGAAACACTAGGATAAACAATGAGCGCAACATTTAAAGCGCTCACCGCTATAACAGCATATCCACTACACCTGAAACACCAAATTGAGCTCACAGGGTGACTTGCATACTCAATAAGTAAAGATGGTGCTGGAAACTATAATACTCAGACAGCCACCTTTAGATGCAAATGAATGGTGCTAAAAACTAAGATACTCAAACAGGCACTTTTAAGTGCAAATTAACACACAAAATTGGCAAACAAAACATAAAAATATCATAACATGCCATCCACGCTGGTACTAGACAGTAACCACCGTGCATAACAAAGGTCCTCCATGTCATTATCATAAATGGGGAATGAGCGACCAATCAAGACAAAATCTGTTAACCATCTCCACTGTGAATGAACATGGTAAGCACCAATACATGGGCCAATTATCTTTCACGATATCGCCAAGAAGAAGATTTTTCCTTTAGGTGCCACATCAGAAAAGATGTTTCCTTTAGTGGCCACATCAAAAAAGTAGGTTTATCATATAGCACCTCACATGAGGGGTATCATACCCCAAAGGGGACATTATAGCCCATATGGACAGATCAGCCGATATCATTGAAATCGATCGGAAATCTCCACAGTAGGTATTCCTAACAAATGGTGTTTATAAACCCAATGTACCATATTAGTGTACATATTATGATACCTCACATAGAAAACTCACATTGAAATTGTCAAACCCCCTAGGGGGTAATGTAGCCAATGTGGACAAATCAACCAATATCGAAATTGTTCGAAAATCGCCAAAGTGAGTACTCCTAAGATGATGCTAGAGAACTTGATAGGAAAAAAAAAGAAAAATGTGGGGACAAGGGTGAAAACAGAAATAAAAATGTTAACCTATCTCGTACCCACTCGATATATCCATATATATTACCCTAATCAGAGCAAAATACATGAACCATCCACTGCATTGGATAATTCCCTTGTATTGATATATGTTAACACTTTGACGGGCATATCGCAGTTCAACCCCAATTTTGTTAATCCAGGTGGGTCATATGGGGTGAACAGAGAATAAAGGGGTAGCCACTAAGGATTCAAATCAAGCTTACATCACAAGTAACCATAGCAACAGTCAATCCAATAAATACAATTCAATGTATATGATCATACTGTAAGATGGAAAAATAGTAATCGGGAGTTATCTATAAAAGCAGTGACATCCACATCTACATTTAAACCATAAGGGACATAAGTCTTTAACCACTTAAGTCCCGGACCATTTCGCTGGCCAAAGACCAGAGCACTTTTTGCGATTCGGCACTGCGTCGCTTTAACTGACAATTGCACGGTTGTGCGAAGTGGCTCCTAAACAAAATTGACATCCTTTTTTGCCACAAATAGAGCTTTCTTTTGGTGGTATTTGATCACCACTGCGGTTTTTATTTTTTGTGCTATAAACAAAAATAGAGCGACAATTTTGAAAAAAACTCAATATTTTTTACTTTTTGCTATAATAAATATCCCCAAAAAATATATAAAAAAACATTTTTTTCCTCAGTTTAGGCCAATACGTATTCTTCTACATATTTTTGGTAAAAAAAAATCGCAATAAGCGTTTATTGATTGGTTTGCGCAAAAATTATAGCGTCTACAAAATAGGGGTTAGTTTTATGGCATTTTTATTAATAATTTTTTTTTACTAGTAATGGCGGCGATCTACGATTTTTATTGTGACTGCGACATTATGGCGGACACATCGGACAATTTTGACACATTTTTGGGACCATTGTCATTTTTACAACAATCAGTGCTATAAAATTGCACTGATTACTGTACAAATGACACTGGCAGTGAAGGGGTTAACCACTAGTGGGCTAGGGAGGGGTTAATGTGTCCTGGGGAGTGTTTATAACTGTTAGGGGGATGGGCTACGAATGGCACTTCACTGATCATAGCTCCCGATCACAGGGGCTATGATCAGTGACAGTGTCACTAGGCAGAACAAGGAGATGCTTGTTTACATTAGCATCTCCTCGTTCTTCAGCTCAATGAGACAATCGCGATCGAGTCTGCAGGACCCACGGCCCGACTCACGGAGCTCCCGGCAGGGTCGCTCACGTGCCACCGCCGGCATGCGCGCGACCACACAGCGGCAAATTCAAAGGGACCTACCCATACACCCATGTGCCCAGCCGTGCCATTCTGCTGACGTAAATGAACATGTGGTGGTCGGCAAGTGGTTAATCAAGTTTTGAGATACAGTACTCCTTAGAAGACAGCTTCCCCTCCAGTGGGGACTAAATTTGTCTATCCCTAAGAAAATGGTCCTGGAGGGATCCCTATTATGGGCAGTTAAATAATGCTTAGATACTGAATGCTTAGTGAACCCCTTCCTAATATTATTGATGTGCCCGCTAAGGCGAACTTGGAGGGGGCGTTTTGTCCTGCCCACATACTGCAGTCCACAGGGGCACTGCAGTAAGTAGACTACCCCTTCAGCAGAACACGTAATAAATGTTTCACTGTTTGGGACTTCCTTAACATTTTCAATCACTTTTTATTTTTTATTTTTTTGCATTGTGTTCCTTGGATGTATAGCTGGATACAAAACTTGTTCTCCTAGCTCTACATCCATTAAGAGAACACACTTGACATTTTCTACATTGATGTAGCCAGTGAGTTCACTAAAAAGTTGAAGTTTATTATTAGGGGGTTGAGGACATTTGGAGCCAATTTGTCCCTCAAAGAGGGAGTATCTCTAAATACCACCAGAGGCTTGACTGGCAAGATGGTATTCAGTATTCTGTCATTGCCTAGAATGTGCCAATGTTTGTTAATGATATGCTTGATGTTCTGATGTTGATTAGAGAAACCTGTGATGAATGGGGTCTTGAAGACATTATCCCTACCCTGTACATAAGATCTTTCTTTCAATAAGTCTGCCCTATCTAGCATAACCTGATTGAGAGTATTGGACAAAGACTCTTGAGGGTACCCCTTGTCTAGAAATCTCTGTGTAGGGGTCCCGGCTTGCACTAAAAATTCATCAGATTCAGTGCAATTATGCTTCAGCCTCATATATTGGCTCTTAGGCACTGATCTGAGCCAGGGGGCATGGTTGCAACTATCCACCGGAATGTAAGAATTTCTGTCAGTAGGTTTAAAGACTGTAGAGGTGATAAACGAATCACCCCTGACAGAAATGTAAGGTCCAGAAAATTAATCTCCCTGCAGTTTGCCTCATAGGAGAGATGTATTCCCCTGTTGTTTAAATTAAGTGAATCCATGAATTCACACAGGCAGCCTTACTTCCATCCCATAGGAGGAAGACAATGTCTATGTAATGTGCCCATAGGGCCACTTCCAGTCTCCTCTGAGCATAAATGATGCCTTCCCACTGAGCCATGAAAAATTTGCCAAGCTCGGGGCATATTTAGCCCCCATTGCTACACCCCTATCCTGGCGGAAATACTGACCATCAAACCAGAAAAAGTTGTGGGTAGCAGCGAACTCAAGAAGTTCCATACTGAAGTTGACCTGTTCTCCCAAGAGACTAGAGTCCATATCCAAAAAATGTCTGACAGCACCCATGCCCAATCCATGAGGGAAGATTGTGCACAGCGAGGTGATGTCCGCTGTCACCAACCACATCCCTTCACGTGGTTTTAATCCGGATAGGAGATTGATAACATGATGTGTATCCTTAACAAATGAGGGCATGGTGCATACCAAAGAAGTCTATATACTTGCCCACCTGGGACGTAACGGAGTCAATACTGTTAACTATTGGATGACCCAGGGGGGCAAGTACACAGGAGCGGAATGTCCGACAGAAAAAGTCCGACGGAAGCTTTTCATCATATATTCCGATCATGTGTATGCCTTATCGGACTTTTTTTTTTTCAAAAAATTCTGATGGACCTAGAAATAGAACATGTTCTATATATTTCCGATGGAACCAATACCTATCGGGAAAACTGCTCATCTGTATGCTGTTCCGACGGACCAAAAATTACGCATTCTCTGAAGCAAGTACGAGACGGAAACGCTCGGTGTGATAAAACTAGCGTTCATATTGGAGCTAGCACATTCCTCACGCTGCTAATTCTGTGATCTTTTAATGCAGTGCATTCTTTTCTTCTTTATAATGCTAGAAGAATTACATTGTTTTGCTGCTCATATTCACACAGAGTTCTCACAAACTTATCTCTTCATTATTTCTTCTGATCTCATGAATAATATTCTATTTTTTAAAAGCCAGATCTCCATAATAATGTTTACAATAATTTTTTCTAGTCATCTTTTATTATTTTTTTTTTTCATCAAGATTTTTTTAGGATTAATTAAAAATTATTTTCTAGTGATCTCCATATCATTTTTTTTTTGTGTCAAGTTACCACAATAACATTATTATCTTGTATTTTTTATTAACCTCAACAAGGTTGGTGTCCCTTGTTAATTTGACATTGTCTTTTTGAAATGTACCTGCATACTCACAAACAAACTGTCCTATTTGAAGAAAAACACATAGGCAAGTATTTTCTGAAAAAAAAATATCCATTTATTCTGGGTAACAAAATAAAGAGGAAGGCAACGCTGAAGAAACTTTTTGAATTTGCCTTTTGGCCCCCAGAGCACACATCAAGTCTGTGGAAAATAAAATTGGAAGCTTGAGGAGTCCATATAATAGGGAGCCCAATCTGGTCCAGGAATCCCAGAGAGCAGGACCAGCAGCAGATGACATATCTGTCCCCAGGCTGTGGTAGTACCACAGCCTGCATCTTTTGTCAGACCAGACTGAACCCAGGTCATCATTTTCTTCTCTTCGCTGCAACCTTCCCTCCACGCTTCCCTGCACCCTTCCCTGCAGCCTTCCCTGCAGCCTGCCTTGGAGGCTCTGGCTCTGGTGGTGGACGTGGCAGGAGGAGGAGGAAGATGGGCTTGCTCATATATGTGGCTGTTCTCAGTCAGCTGGCCCCTCAACCCCTTCTGAAGGGCATCAAAAATAATTCCCTCACAGAGGAGGTGTTGGCCCTTCTCCAATTCTAGCAACCTGGTGGCTAGATAGCAGCCAAAGGCCTCTTCAGCATTGGGGTGGCTCCTGAGGACATCGCTGGCTTCCCTAATGAGGCCCAGTGCTGCCTCCTCTGTCATCGTCCCCTTCCTGGGCCTTTTGGTGGTAAGGCAGAGGGGAGGCACCTGGGATTGGGTGAGGTTCCTACTGGACCCGCTCACCTCCTGGCTGCCACTGGGCCCGCTCACCTCCTGGCTGCCACTGGGCCCGCCCTCCTCCTGGCTGCCACTTTCCAGACCCTCCTCCCGGCTGAGCTCATCTGTGTATAAAAAAGGAACATAGTTTTAGTTTTTGCTTCATTAATCACACACAATTTTCAGCTCATGACTTGAAAATTGAATGTTAATAAATAGAAAAGACTATCATTCTGAGCCCAGCGGTTTTCAAGCTGGTCAAAAACATTTTTGGCCATTACTGTCTATTGATATGTAAATCTCTTTGTTTTAAATCATTAATTTGTTATCAATTATAACATCTAGTTAACATCATTAATATTAGGACAACAAATATGTCTAAAAATAATATACCTGGCTCCAGCTGGGCACATCCACTTCTTCCAGGATGGAAGGCCCAGGTTGTTCCTCGTCAGCCTCTGCTGGGTTTGAGGGAAGTGTGGAGGAAAGGCTGCAGGGAAGGGTGGAAAGTGAATCCCTGGCTTCAGTCTGGTCATACAGAAACCGCAGTTTGTTGAAGTACCACAGCCTGGGTACATACACTTGCGCTGCTGATGCTCCTGATCGGAGTGATTTCTGGATCTTGTTATGCTCCTTCTTATACATGTTCCTCAAGATCCCAATTTTCTTTTCCAAGAACTGGATGGTTGCATCGGGCACCCGAGTCTTCACAAATTCCAGAAGTTTCTCCAGCGTTGACTTCCTAACCTGTTTATTATAATATAAGCTGTGTTTCACCTCCCACAAATTCCTCATCTCCCTGTACTTGTCAATGAAACAGGCCATAAATTCTGGGTCCTTAAAGTGATTCATATTTTCTGTAAAGACAATACACAAGACAAAAACACTAATGTCAGCCTAAACTCTCATAATCTTATCCCAATATAGGCCTCAATCTTTAAGCAGTATAGGCCACTGATATTCCAAAGTTAAAACATTTTACCTTCGTTATAGAACTTTTGTCTCCCTTCCTCAGCACACCGAACGTACGTACGACACACGGGTATTACTTTATATACACTGCGCATGCGTTGCCCGCGTTGCCCACGTCGCCTGCCCCTGACGTTCTTTCTAGTGTATTCCCCACCCCTTCTCTTTGGCGTGCAGTAGGGGCGACATGGCGGAGACACAGCAGGTGTGTGTTATTAATTGGAGTAATGAGGAGGAGGAAAGCCCGGAGGCAGAAACATCCCAATCCCAGAGGCGAAGATTTAAGGCCTCAAATATGTCCTTTGGTGAGATGGTGGAGATGGTGGACATCTTGAGGAGGAACGACTATGATGGGAAGAATGGACCGTACCTAAACCCGAATGTGAGAAAGGCCAAAATTATGATGAAAGTTGTGGAGAGTCTGCACACAAATTTTGGGGTACAACGATCAAAGGAGCAAATAAGGAAATGTTGGTCAGACCTGAAACTGAGGGAGCTGGATCAGTACAGACGCATCAAGAAAGTGCTTTGAAAAAGTAAGTACTTGTCGTGTATTCCGATTATTCTTATTTTTACTTGCATGCTGCGCTATCTGATTTTCTTTACTGTAGGAAATTTTAAAATGGCATGTTTCAGGTTAGTGGGCACAGTAATCGTTCGTAGTAAACATCGTTCGCTCATTAAATACGATGTTTTGGGCAGATACAGGTTAAATACATTTGGTCATACCAAATATCTGTGTGCTAGGTATACCTTTTGTTTCCTTCTCATAGGGGACCAAAGACTCGGTGGACACCTCTTAACAGAGGACACCAGGAACCCCCCACCTGAGAAAGAAGGGGAACTCCAAATACCACACCCTGAGGATCTGGAGGAAGGAGAGGTAGAGGAACTTGCCGAACTTGTCACCACAACAGGTGAGTGTCTGACACCCCAGCTTCAGCTAATATATGTATGCCTGCATATTTATAAGACATGTTTTCCCCAAATTTTTTAGGTGATTTGCTGGTTGTGAAAGAGCAAGCTCAACATTTTACAAGTGCAAGTGCACAACACCTAATCCAGGACATCATGACATGGAATCGTGAAATCGACATCATAAGAAACAAACTAAATTTTAAGGAGCAACAAATGAAGAACATGATTGATGTGTTGGGGAGGATTTAAAAGATCTTCAAAATACAACCATTTCCTAAATTGTTGTCTTAAAAACACTTTTTTAGGAATTAGTAAAAGCCAAATTTTGAAGATGCACACAGTGTGTCAACATGTGCTATCTGCCATCAGGGGATTTCAATGTTTGCGTTTGGTGGGTGCAACCCCTTCCTCCCAAATGAAGTAGGTGAGAGGAAGGGGTTGCCCCCCAAAACACATCCATTCATCACCCATGATGGGGGATAGCACATGTTGACATTAGGCATGGGATCAGGAGGGAAATCCCCAATTTGTGTGCATCTTCAAAGTTTGGCTTTTTCAGGGGTGACATCACCCCATCTGATGAAGGCAATATCAAGACTCTTTGGACACTAGAATGTCTGATATTGCCTTCTGTTTTTCTACGTTGAACTTTGTAAGTTCCAGAGTTTTGTATGTTTTATGTTCTTAAACATGCCTATTTACAACAACAACAACAAAAAATTGTTGTCAACAAAAATTTAATAACGCACATGTGTGAATGTGCACACAGTAACAAATTTGATAATCAACAATGTGTGGCTTCTTCTTTCAATGCTCAATAGCAGTTTTTTAGGGAATTTTGTGTTTACAGTGACAATGGGCCTTATTTACTAAAGGAAAATCCACTTGGCACTACAAGTGCGCTAGGAGAACCTAGGATACAGCCAAAAACAAACACAAGCAATAAAGAAAAATCAAGATTTTATCAAATAATATTTTTTTTATTAAAATGTTTTTTAAACATTGTCTGGCATAGCAATAGCCCCCCTACCCATAAAATAATTTACATATTTTTTCCGAACTTCACAGGTGCTTTGGGGGGCCAAGCCAGGATGGCCAGTATCCAGGCCCGTCAGGGGATTCTCTGTAATAAGTCCGGCCTCAGGCCTAACTGAGGCTATATAATTTTGTGAATTTTTTCTTAAATAATTGTGCAGTATGCAGCAGCATAGGATGATATGGTTGATTTTGTAGTGCGCCATATGGATTACTGTCAGAAACAGTAGTCTCAATGACTCTTCTCGCTCTGGCCAGCCGGTAGTTAAAAACCCTCCTCTCCAGGGTGAAGGTTCTTTGGGGAATGGCCTCATCAGGTGCTCGCCCAGACCGAACGCTTCATCTGCAATAAAGACGAAGGGGAATCCTTCCACATTATCCGCATTAGGTGGCAATGCCAGGCCACCAGTCTGGAGATGCTGGTAAAACTGCATCTGGGCAAAGACTCCTCCATCCGACATCCCGCCATTCTTCCCCATGTCCACATAGAGGAACTCATATTGTGCCGACACCACCGCCATTAACACTACACTATTAAACCCCTTATAGTTATAATAGTAAGACCCCAAATGGGGTGGTGGCACGATGTGGACATGCTTCCCATCTATAGCCCCTCCACAGTTGGGAAAGTACCAACAGTCGTCAAAATGGGAGGCCACAGTCTGCCATTCCTGTGGCGTTGAAGGAAACTGTGGAGTCAAACAAGAAAAAAAAATATAAGTACTTTTGCACATAACATTGCAAGCAGATTACACAAAAAACATTCTTGCACAACATCAGTATAACATTTATTTTAAAAAGTATTTAAAGACTAAAATATAAGGCCCACTTATCAAATTCCTCACCCCCTCTGATGGCCCAGACAAGCCGGGTCAAGCAGGTAATCAGGCAGGCAAATTTGGCAGGCTTAAGCAGGGTCAAACGACAGGCAGAACTTGGCAACAGGTAACAGGCAGAAGTCCTTAAACAGAGTCAGGCAGGCCGGGATCGGGATAGAAGAGAGCAGGGAGGTCAATCAGAGCCAGGTCGGTGCAGAAGATCAGCAAACAGGTTTCAGGTAACTAAGGCACAGAGCTGCAGACAAAACAGCGCTGCACAAGTGCAGCTGCAATTCTTTTAAAGGCCCCTTGGTGCCAAACAGCGCTAGCGCGAATGTGTGTGAGCCCATTCGCGCACCCGCTGCATGTGCGCTGGCGGACACAAGAATACAAGCGCCAATGTTCAATCTGGCCAGGGGGGCGCATGCGCATACGCATGTTCGCCCGTTCTGTGCTGGTGGGTCCCTGACAAATATCTTCTCTTTCTTATTCAGGATGCCTTGATTAAAGCCTCTCTGAACGATACTCTCCAGTTCCTCTTTATATCTCCTGCCTGGATTAGAGGACAGAGGGGTATATGTATCCACATCCCCTACTATCCTATTCATCTATTTCATGTAATCTTTTTTGTCAAGGATAATTACTCCTCCACCCTTGTCCACTGGTCGTATAACCAGCTCCTTGTTGGCACATAAGGACTCAATGCCTTTCTCTAGATCCCTTTTCATCTTTATATGTGTGACAGACCTAGCCAGGAGAGAGACTTTTGGAGGGGACTGGATGCTAGCCTCTTGCCGATCGATCGTGGGCCCTGGCATTTGGAGGAACGGTGCTCTTTGTGAGCTGTATGCCTGGGGACCCTTGAGGTGGTATTACTGTGGATTCAGGTCCTGGTCCCCCAGGACACACAGACTCTAGGGACCCTGGATTTGCCATATTAGAAATAGTGGCTGATTCATGCTGGGACAAATACTGTTAGGAGATGCTGATGTCAATTCCAGCCACCTGTCTGTCTGTTGCCTGCTAGAATGTGTATTGTAAATAAGTCTAGTATGGGATCTAAGAGTCATTAGATCCCCATTGTTGTTTGTGTTAATTAGCTCCTGCTATTGTGAAAATGTCCTGTGGTTGTACTTATGATAATGTATAATGTACTGTGTGAAGCTCGGTGACCACAAGTCTGGGCCAAAGGTCATGTTAGTAAACTAGCACATGTTAATTAGGTTAATTAGGTTACAGGTGTATTGTTAGAGTAATATGAGCAGGAGGTATACACCTCCTCTTTTACTGTATAAAAGAGCCTGTATTCCTGTCAATAAAAGAGAGTCCCGGAGCATCGGATGACCGAACCATCAGATGTTGCGATCTGCAATCTGATTCTATAGCTGCAGAGGCTCATTACATTGGTTGGCAGCCGTGGGATTTGCTCTCCAGTTACTGGGACACTCCAAACCAGCCTGCAGGAGAGCCACGCTGAAAGACTTACTTGAGAGCCGTGGAGGGAATGGTGGGATCGTGCTTCCTTGCTGTGAACACATCCAAACCATCACCTGGATCCAAGGTCCAGATAGCAGGAGAGGAGAGGTACAGATACCAGCCACCATGGAAGAGGAATTCAGAAGGAGGTTGCGAGAGATGCAGATACAGCACAGAGGACCAGTATCAGAGCAGGTCCTGCTAGGATGGTTTTATTCTATCCGCTGCGAACTCTGGAATGAAGCGCTAGCCCGTGAGCAGCGAAACCAGGGAAAAGTTCTCCCCTCCATCCATGTAAGGTACTGGTCACAGTATGAAGTGCGAATGCTGTTATTGGGGGAACA
Organism: Aquarana catesbeiana; assembly: GCF_042186555.1. Taxonomy (NCBI): domain Eukaryota; kingdom Metazoa; phylum Chordata; class Amphibia; order Anura; family Ranidae; genus Aquarana; species Aquarana catesbeiana. Next base: position 739,864,262 of record NC_133324.1, read on the forward strand.
GCCGAATCAGGAGTGGACAGCTGAGTTAAGCAGGCTGATCCGGGCAGAAATGCAGTTGGACAAGAGCTACAGAGCCCTCCAGTGGTATGTAGCCCAAGTGTGCCCGTGGACAGTGGATGACAGCCCCACGGAAGGCTTTGACTACGATGGCCTGGGATTGTTGTACTGGAGGCTGTCCAGGGACCCTGACTTTGGGAGTGATCAGGAGTGGCATTTGGAGGAAATAATGGAGCACAGAGAGCGAAGACTGAATGTCTCGGAAGTGCACTGGGCACAGGAAGATTTGGAGTTTCTGGCCGTTCAGGAATGGGAGCTTGAGATGGCCTACAGACAGCGGCTAGACTCCGCTCAGCAGCAGGGTGGGGCTCCCTTTGCCTGGGACTATCAGGAAATACCAGTTGACAACTCTGAAATCCTGGCTGAAGAGTCGACAATGTGGCAGAGTAACACTGTGCTTTGCCAACCTGCCCCCACAGCTATGGAGGCGGAGGTCTTATGGCAAATGCAGCAAGTGCTGACTGACCTTGATGAACCTGTTTCTGCATTGGATGATCTTGGATGGAGGAATGTGCCTGTCCAGCAGAATGCCAGAGAATCAGCAGTGGAAAATCTGGAGATCGCTATCCCCAAAGCTGAAGTGCTGACAACGGGGCAGAGCTCTGCTAACCTCTGCCCAGCACTGATAGCATCTTCTGGGTTCCAGGGACAGGAGATGGTGAACCTTTATCCCCAGACACCAGTTACAGAGACAGGGGATTTGATAGACTTTTCTGCTGAGGAAGAACAACCTGGTGAGCCTCCAGCAGAAGAAGATATGTTATTAGGGCCAAACTTCACTGTGCTCTGCCCAGCACTGATAGCATCTTCTGGGTTCGACGGAGAGGAGATGGTGAACCTTTATCCCCAGACACCAGTTGCAGAGACAGGGGATTTGATAGACTTTTCTGCTGAGAAAGAACAACCTGGTGAGCCTCCAGCAGAAGAAGATTTGTTATTAGGGCCAAACTTAACTGTGCTCTGCCCAGCACCAACAGAAGTATCTGTGAAGTTACAAGGAACTTCCCCAGCTGAAGCGCTGGCACCCGGACAGAGGGTCCAAGATCTCTGCCCTACACCTGCGGCAGTTCCAGAGGCTCGGGGTGAGAAGGAGGTGGTCACTTCCCAGCAGCAGATCAGGATACAGGGGGAGAAGGGAGAGGAGGTGTTCCTCGTCCCTCCCCAGCAGTTGGCCAGGGTGGAGGAAGTGGTCTTTCCTCCCCAGCAAAGATCCGTGCACCTGGGGGACAATACCACAGACATATCGTCCCAACATCCAGATGAGGGAATGGAAAAGGAAGCAGCCGGCTCACCTCCCCAATGGCAGCTACACAGTTTGGGAGAGGAGGAAGCCAGTCTCCGGCTCCAATGGTTAGCTGGAGCAGAGGATGCGGAGTCCCCAGCAGAAGTGCTGGCACCAGGGCAGAGTGCTACCAACCTCTGCCCAGCAGCGGCAACAACTACAGAGTTCCAGGGAGGTGGGGCAGTCGGCCTCCCTCCCCAACAGTTAGCCGGAGTAGATGGTGTGGGGTTTCCAGCAGAAGGCTGGCAACAGGGCCGAGTACTGCTAGACTCTGCCCTCAACTAACAGAGCATGGATTTCCTGTGAAGGTGGATGGGACTTCAGTCTCCACCTGTATACCCCAGGGATGCTGGGCAGTCAGCCCAGATCCCCAACAGCATGACAGAATGAGCCCAGACACCCTGTCTTCTCTCCAGCTGCAGAAAGGACTCCAGGGAGAAGGGCCAGTCCAGGCCTCTCCCCAGCGGCAGATATGTTCTCTGAGAGAGGCAGAGGTTGGCTGGGTGAGTAATGCTTTGTTTGGAACAATTTGTTTGGGGTACTGTGTGGGTACAGGCATTAGAGGACTGGAACTACTGAATAACTTCGGAGTCAACCCGTCTGGGGTCTCCTCCTGTGTTAGTCTCCTGCCGAAAGGGGAGAAATGTGACAGACCTAGGCGGGAGAGAGACTTTTGGAGGGGACTGAATGCTAGCCTCTTGTAGATCGATCTTGGGCCCTGGCATTTGGGGGAACGGTGCTCTTTGTGAGCTGTATGCCTAGGGACCCTTGAGGTGGTATTACTGTGGATTTGGGTCCTGGTCCCCCAGGACACACAGACTCTGGGGATCCTGGATTTGCCATACTAGAAATAGTGGCTGATTCATAATGCTGGGACAAATACTGTTAGGAGATGCTGATGTCAATTCCAGCCACCTGTCTGTCTGTTGCTTGCTAGAATGTGTATTGTAAATAAGTCCAGTATGGGATCTAAGAGTCATTAGATCCCCATTGTTGTTTGTGTTAATTAGCTCCTGCTATTGTGAAAATGTCCTGTGGTTGTACTTATGATAATGTATAATGTACTGTGTGAAGCTCGGTGACCACAAGTCTGGGCAAAAGGTCATGTTAGTAAACTAACTCATGTTAATTAGGTTAATTAGGTTACAGGTGTATTATTAGAGTAATATGAGCAGGAGGTATACACCTCCTCTTTTACTGTATAAAAGAGCCTGTATTCCTGTCAATAAAAGAGATTCCTGGTTGAACTTACATACAGCCTGCCTGGTGTTTGTTCTGAGCTACACAACTGGATTAGAACGGCACATAGCTGTAGTTCTAGTCCCGGAGCATCGGATGACCAAACCATCAGATGTTGCGATCTGCAATCTGATTCTATACCTGCAGAGGAGTGTCGGGAGAGTGTAATCGAGCGAGCAGGGGCTTGTTACAATATGCTTCAATTTCATGTTATCCAAATCTCTCAACACCACATCTCTGAAAACCCTCAAAAAAGGGGCAAGGGCCCCCGGTGGTTTGAACAATAATGAGTTAGAGAGACCGGAATGTTGATATTGAATAGAGATTACCCTATTATCCTTGATGGGATTAGAAATTAGATAACTTTGGATATTTAGTTTACGGACATACTTATGGACATCCATGTAGGTCTGAAATTTGCTCAAACTTCTATATATGCTTTTTAAGCAATACTGCTTTTTTATTTTTTGGTTTTACCCATGGCGATTTTTCCTGCTCTTTCTTTTTGAGCTTCCATCGCCTCATCACTACTTGAACCGTGCATGGGTCCATAAGCTGTACCACCAATTACGTTCCTGGCCAAATCGGCTTACTCTGTCATCTGACCAGACCAAACATCTGCAGTCTTTGGAGGAAAAGGCCCTGGCTGGGTATTAGCCACAAGTGCTTAAACTTGTGCAGCTGGTAAGCGTGCACTTTGCATGGCAGTGGTGGATTCACTGTGTTCACATTATAAAGTCACAAGATTTTCACTGAACCTGTGGTTGCTGGTTCGTTCTTCATTGAAAGAACCATCAGAATCTTCAATAGATATTGGAGGACTCTACATAAGTCACATGTTTCACTGTTTGGGACTTCCTTAACATTTTCCTTGTCAAAAGAAGTTTATTGAGTATACAATGTTATAAAGATACATAAAGTAAGTTTACAAGGATCTATAAAGTAAGCTCATTGTTTTACAGTAGGGTTTATATAGGTAAATATCATGAAATTTCAAATATTAAACATTGGGTTCACGTAAACCTAAATTAAAGATATATATCATTTCCTTAGTTACTTTTGTAGGTATTTAAATGATTTATACCTACTATACATATTGTTTACAAGTAGAGTGTATATAGGTCAAATAAATTCTGATAATGAGCTTTAATCGTAAGGTGGAGAAAAGGAAAGAGAAAGAAGAAAAAGGGTTGAAAGGTAGAGGTATGGTCCACAAGGTTTTCCCGCTCGTCAGTTTATTATTCTTTTTAGTTCTCTTTGAAGCCTTAGAATGGGTGTCTCTGTAAGTCATTTAATCTGTTACCATGGCAACAGGACAGAGTCATTGAAGTTTGACAGGAACTGTTGTTTTATCCAAGGATGCCAAAGTTTTTCAAATTTTGGAATTTGATTTTGATCGATGGCTACCATCTTAGCATGGGACATTGTATTATTCATTCTGTGAATTGTTTCTGCTAGTACCAATGTAGGAGATTTCCATGCCTTGGCCACTGTTTGTTTTGCAGCCGTTATTAGTTGGATCATAAGTTTGAATTGAGAGAGTGTTAACCATTCCGGTTTTAGATTAAGAAAAAGTTAAATATGGATCTGGTTGTATTATTTTTTAAAATATTTTAGATGCAATCACGAAGACTTCCTTCCAGAAGGTTTGGATTACTGGGCACGTCCACCATATGTGTAAATATGTGCCTATTTCTGGGCATCCTCGAAAACAAAGAGCTGAGGTATTAGGTGAATATTTTGCCACTCTAGCGGGTACAAGGTACCAGCGAGTTAGGACTTTATAATTTGTCTCCAGTGCTAAGATGTTGGGTGAAGATGACTTAGATGTGAGCCATATGTTAGACCAGTCCGTGTCTTCTAAAGTTCGTCCCAGGTCCTCCTCCCACCTCTGAACGTAAGAGGTTCTATTAAGATTTGCTACTCCATATAATTGATTATAAAGTGATGAAATTGTACCTTTAGCAAATGGATCTTTTGTACAGATTGATTCAAAAATGGATAATTGGGATAATGGTGTATCCCCCTTTAGGAATGGTGTATAGAAATTTTTGATTTGGAGATATCTAAATATCTCAGAGTTTGGTAGATCATATTTTTCTCTAAGCGATGGGAATGAAAGGAATGATTTAGATGCTATGAAGTCATTTAGTGTCTGAATGCCTGATGTTGTCCAAGCTTTAAAAGAAATTGGGTAGATCCATGCCGGATAAAAGGCCGGATTTCTGATAAAAGAAAGGAGAGGATTGTGTGGAGATTGTAACTGATATTTGGTTTTTAGTTTATCCCAGAGAGATAAGAAGTGTTTAGTTATGGGATTATGAATTTTAAAGCGGTCTTTAGGATCAAGCCATAATAAATTTGATATTAATAGAGGGTCATTTTCTGAAGCCTCTATAAATACCCATAATGGGATTTCCTGTTTTGAATGGTATTTGGACAGACTGGCCAAATGTGCTGCTCTGTAGTAGTTAGTAAAATTAGGGTATCCCAGGCCTCCTTTATTTTTGGGAAGATGTAGTGTGTGTATAGGTATACGTGGTTTAGAAGAGCCCCATATAAACGAAGTTGCTCTTTTTTGTACTATTCTCAAAAAATAGGAAGGAATTGGAATAGGGAGGACTCTGAATAGATAAAGCAATTTGGGTAGAATAGTCATTTTGATTGCATTAATCTTCCCTATCCAGGATAAAGGAAGTTGCGACCATTATTTTATTAGATTTGTGATCTGTCTTAATACAGGAGGATAATTGGTTGAGAATAAGTCAGAATGAGATGCTGTTAAATGAATTCCAAGATATGGGATTGATTTTTCTGCCCATGTGAATGGGAGTGCAGCCCTAGCCGGGATCAATTCCATGTTTGTGAGTGAAATATTAAGCACTAGGCATTTCTTAGGATTAATCATAAGGCCGGATAGGGCTGCAAATCCATCAAGAGCTGGTATTAAGTTAGGACCAGAGACCTGTGGTGATGATAGAAAAAGTAATATATCGTCTGCAAATATACATAATTTGTGTGTAATACCTCCTACTTCAATGCCAGTTATAGTTTGGTTTGTTCTGATGTATTGGGCCATGGGTTCGAATATAAGGGCAAATAATAAGGGAGATAATGGGCAACCCTGTCGGGTACCTCTTTCGATATTAAAGGCTTCAGATTTGTATCCAGCATATTTTATATAGGCTTTGGGTTTATTATATAATGCTTTGATCCATGTTAAAAAGTGGGGTCCAAAACCCCATTTTTGTAATGAATATTGCATATATTGCCAGGATACTGTGTCAAATGCCCTCTTAATATCGAGAGATAGAAAACATAAAGGGATTTTCCGTTTTTTAGCAATATGTGCCAATAACACTGCCCTGCGTATATTATCGCCTGCCTGTCTATTTGGCATGAAGCCTACTTGATCTCTATGTATTAATTTTCCTATAATGCTATTGAGGCGTTTTGCTATTATTTTTGCTAATAATTTAATATCGAGGTTTAACAGAGAGAGAGGCCGATAATTCACACAGGAAGTATCATCAGAAAGGGGTTTTGGGATCATACAAACAATTGCCATTAGTGTTTCTTGCCGAAAAGAATGTCCATCTAGAAGTTTGTTAAAAGTTTCAGTGAGAATGGGAGAGAGTATTTCTGAGAATGTTTTATAGTATAAAGCCGAGTAGCCGTCTGGGCCTGGTCTTTTGTTAAGTTTTAGGTCTTTTATGGCGTTAGCAACTTCATCTATAGTTATAGGCTCATCCAAACTGCTTTTTTGATTCTGAGATAACTCAGGTAAGGTTATTTTTGAGAAGAAGGATTCAGCCTCTGTAGGATTAAATTCATTGTTTGTCTTGTATAAAGTTGCGAGATGTGAGTGAAATTTATGGACTATTTTAACTGGATTACAAGTGTAAACATTTTTTGATAATTTCAAACGTATTGGTTTGAAAGATTTGTTAGTTGAATTTAATGCCCGAGCCAAATATGTACCTGGTTTGTTTGTATTCATGTAGAAATTGTGTTTGGAGCGTTTGAGGGATTTATCAACTGACTCAGTGAGAAATAGATCGTATTCCAATCTAGATTTTTCCAGATGAGATTTTGTACTCTGAGATGGATTATCTTGAAATGATATGTAGGCTGCATTAAAATTGAGTTCTAGTTTTTTTGCTAGATTTTTGCGTTCCCGTTTAAATAGTGCCATTTGTCTTTGTATTGTACCACGCAAGACAGGCTTATGAGCTTCCCACAGTGTTATTGGGGAGATGTCTGTTGTATTATTAATTGATATGTATTCCTTTAAAGCTTGTTCAATGGCCATCTGATGTAGTGGGTGTTTGAGCATTATGTCCACGTTGGGTCATGCGTTTTTGGTATGGCTGAGGCTATAGTAGTGTATATTGCATTATGGTCAGACCACGGAATCGGAATTATATCTGATGCAATAATTTCTGGTATCATTCCTATTGTTAGAAAAATATGATCTATTCTGGTAAAGGTTTGATGAGGGTGCGAGAAATAAGTGAATTTCTTTTTCATTGGGTTACTTTCTCTCCACGAATCTACCAGATTGTATTTGGAAAGAAGTTGAGAAAAAGGTAATCTAGAGGTTATTTTGGATGGTGTAAAAGGTGATTTATCTAGAAATGGGAGGAGGACCTGGTTTGAATTCCCACACATTATCACTGTTCCTATTTTGTGTGTATTAATCACTTGTAATATATGTGAGAGGAATGGTGTAGGTTGTTTGTTAGGAGCATAGTAGGAAATCACCGTGATTGCTGTATCCATTATATAACCCATGAGTATCAGGTATCTACCTTCTGGGTCTTTAATTTCTGATGATAAGGTGAATGGTGTGGATCGGTGAAATGCAATTAGAGTTCCCCTTTGCTTGGTACAGGCAGAAGCCGTGTAAATTTGTTGATAAAAAGGAGAAATATATTTTGGAGTAGAATCTTTGGTGAAGTGTGTTTCTTGGAGGCATACTATGTGAGCCTTCGTGTTATGGAAAGTACGGAAGGCTTTGGTCCTTTTTTGAGGGACATTTATTCCCTGAACATTCAGGGAAAGTATATTCAGTGGTGCCATGGCAACAGATCAAATAGTTTTGACTTACTTTTTGTTATGCAGAGCTGACTGCGCAGATCAACCTGTGTGGACTGAAGAGATGAATAGATAGAAAAGAAACCAGTGAATTCTGGAGTAAAGAGTAAACAAAAAACATATGAGATTAGATGATACATTGTATAAATTATTTTTTGCAAGTAATCACAATTTACCCGTGAAAGAGAATAAATATCTCTCTCAGGGGAATAAGTGCCTTCGTCACACTCCCACATAATATGGTTGGGAGAATGAGGAGGGCTAATGGGGGTACACGGATCTTCCGCTTACAGGAGAGAAGTGCTATGTCAAAAGACATCAAAATGATGTTTCATTAATTGGAGTGCAGAATATAGTTTTTGTTGAAATTATTTATTCCAGGGTGGTTGTATATGGTTAGTCTTGCCCTAGGCTAAATAATTCAGTTAGAAAGGTACTGTTAATAACTTTGGTATTGATGAAGATAGTTTGAATTATTTTGGGATTTTAACCCTTTTAGAGTAAACAATTACATATTTTATTCATATGTAACTGTTTAGATATGTTAACTCATAAAATTGAGGTTGTATTGCTTCAGATTAGAATAAACAAAAACATAATTCTAGGAACTAGTTAGGTAATAATATATTTGTTTTAAGAAAAGAAAGAAAAAGCTTCCATTACTTCTGGATTATTGAACGTATTTGTCCTAAAAAGTAATAAATCTATTGTTATTACCTGATAATATATAACTGAATAAGAATTTCCTTATTTCACTTATATATTCTAAGGCTATATGAATCAGAAGTAATAAGAAATATAACTGGAATGTAAGATGATCCCACACAGTGTGTGACTATCAGAATGCAGTTACATTCAGTTATAAATACAGGTTTTTTATAGAGAACCATCTCTTAGTATAATAAATGAAGAGATATCAGGAATTAGTATGTCAGTCCATTGAATCCTCTTGGTCCATGGATGATGTGGCATAACGGCCTCTTTTGTGAGAATGATGATTCCCATTTTGTTCTGAAATTTTCTGAGTGCTGCCTGAAGGTGAAGATGATGCCATTCTTCTGCGTGTGGGAGAGTTGCTGCTTGTGGGTTCTGTCAGATTTAATTTTAAAAGGGTTTGTTGTAGTTCATCTGCTGATCTGCTTCTGTAAATTGTACCTTGGTAGTTAAAACTGACTGAAAAGGGGAAGCCCCATTGATACATAATGTTGTGGCGTTGCAGTTCCATTAGTTGGGGTTTCATGGATCGTCTTTTAGTAATAGTAAGTTGGGATAGGTCAGCAAAAATTTGATAATTGTGTCCTTGAAAATTAAGTTCCTTTTTTTCTCTTGCAGCAATTAGTATTTGTTCTTTCGTTCTGTAATAATGAAATTTTGTGATTATATCACGTGGGGGTCCATCTTTCTTTTTGGCTGTGAGGGCTCTGTGTACTCTGTCCAGTTCTAAACGTTCAATAGGGATATCTGGCTTTAGTTCTTGTAATAGAGCAGTAATAGTAGATTGCAGGTCTGTCACAGTTTCAGGTATTCCCCTTATGCGCAGGTTTGAACGTCTGGCTCTATTTTCGTAATCTTCGAGCTTAGTTTGAAGTATTAAATTCTCTTCTTTTAATTGTTCCAATTCTGTTATATTTACTTGGGTTGTAATTTCAATTTCATCCATTTTTATTTCTAGGGCTGCGGTGCGGTTTCCCAGCTCTCTTATTTCTTTGGTTAGGCTTTTTGTTATTTGGTCTGAGGTTTGTTTTAAAGCCTTATGAACCATCTTTTCAAACTGTAATAATATTACTGGGGATGCTGAGGAGGCTTGTGGAGAAGTTTGTGAGAGGATTTGTTCTGTATCTGACTCAAATGGAGAGTCTTGCTGTGACATTTTCTGTCTGTGAGAGCGCCCTGATGCTGTATCTTGTGAGGTGACTGGAGCTGCTTTAGTTGCAGTGAGTACCTGTGAGCTCTTTGTGAGGTGATTTTTATTTCTGCCACAGTTTCCTCCCAGTACCATATTTCCTGCCCAAACTTTCACAGTTTGTTTCCCGGGGCAAAAAGGTTCAAATGGATACCTTTTGAGCCTGCAGGCTCCGCTTTGTCCTTCTCTTCTCTCCTCAGCGGTGCGGAGCTCTAACAATGCATGTCTGCTCCGCTAGGCTCCACCCATCTCCAGCTTCCTTAACATTTTCAATCACTTTTTAATTTTAATTTTTTTGTTTTGTGTTCACTTATTTGGGTAATATGTCACTTTAAGAGCGCAGCTTACTTTTTATCCATTGTATGTTTGTTAGGCTCTCTCTTATGGTGTTTTTGTTTACACTGTGAGAAGGCTTAACTCAAAAAATAAGTCACTCTGGCTGTTAGCACAATTTTGCAACATCCATAGTTTGGCGTGGCATGTTGTCACTGTAAAAAAAATTGACCCCAGCACGGGGTCACTGCCAGGAACAAATATCAATGGGTCTCAGTTGACTGACCCCATAATTGACTCCATGCAGTTTGTAGCAGATTTGGTGTCCATTTCTGCTTTCTCTCCAGCCCTGGATGCAGGGGTGGGGGCTAAAGTCCTCAACCACCAATTTACCTAATAACATTGTAGCTTCCTCCTCTTTCTATTCTGTCTACTCCAGGAAAGATAGCTTGGGCATAGTGACTTCCAACTCCTACTTTTTCCCTCATTGTCTTTCATGTTCTCTCTGTTTAGGCCTCCTTTCAGATCTATTTGTTTTTATAACCAACACATTTTTATAATCAAAACATTTGAGAATATCTTTATTAAAGTTTTGCTTGTACAAATGTACGTGTTTTAGACCCATTTAAGAAATATATCTGACTTTACTTCAACCAATACTCACAATCCCAAAACAGTTCAATGTGTTTGTGTCCTTGGCAGCCTGGAACGTGCACAGTATAGAGGATACATTTGTTTTTTGTTTAGAGTTTCATTTAGTTGAAAACATGAGAAGAATGGAAGAGCTATTGCTATGATTCTGCACCATTTCCCTGAACCTCAAGGTTATCTGTTGCATTAGACATTACTCATTTAAAGTGTATTGTCCAGATAAAAGTACCACGATGCAGCAAAAGTGAAAACACGTAATACATTTCAACATGTATGTATATATTCTTTGGTACGTGCAGCAGACATACAGTGTGTCAGTGATAAAACAATAATATACAGCTGTGTGAAAAAGTATTTGCCCCCTTTCTGATTTTTTATTTTTTTGCAAATTTGCCACACTTAAATGACTCAGATCATCAAACAAATTTTATTATCACACAAAGATAACCCGAGTAAATACAAAATGCAGTTTTTAAAGGATGGTTTAATTTATTAGGGCAAAAAATCTGTCCAAACCTGCCTGACTTTATGTGAAAAAGTAATTGCCTCCTAAACCTAATAACTGGTTGTGCCACCCTTGGTGGCAACAACTGCAATCAAGCGTTTGCGATAACTGGCAATGAGTCTTTCATCTTGCTGTGGAGCATTTTTGGCCCACTCTTATTTGCAGAATTGTTGGTTTTCTAGTATGAACTGCCTGTGTAAGGTCATGATACAGCATCTCAATTAGATTTAAGTCCGGGCCTTGACTAGGCCACTCCAAAACCTAAATTTTGCTTTGTTTGAACCATTTGGAGGTGGACTTGCTGTTGTGTTTTGGATCATTGTCCTGCTGCATAATCCAAGTGCACTTGAGCTTGAGGTCACAAACTGATGGCCGAACATTCTCCTTTAGGATTTTTTAGTAGAGCTCAGAATCCATGGTTCCATTAATTATGGTAAGTCGTCCAGGTCTTGAAGTTGCAAAGCAACCCCAGACCATCACGCTACCACCACTATGTCTGACTGTTGGTATGATGTTCTTGTTATGAAATGCTGTATTAGTTTTATGCCAGATATAACGGTACTCACACCTTCCAAAAAGTTACATTTTTGTCTCATCAGTCCACAGAAAATTTGCCTATAAGATAATCAAGATGTTTTTTGGTAAATTTGAGATGAGCCTTTGTGTTCTTTTTGGTCAGCAGTGGCTTTGGCCTTGAAACTCTCCCATGGATGCCAATTTTGTCCAGTCTCTTTCTTATTGTTGAATCATGAACACTGATCTTACCTGAGGCAAGTGAGGCCTGCAGTTCTTTAAATGTTGTTCTGTTTTTTTTTTATGACCTCCTGGATGGGTCATCGTCATGTAGGCCAGCCACTCCTTGGAAGGTTTACCACTGTTCCAAGTTATCTCCATTTGTGAATAATGGCTCTCCCTGTGGTTCACTGGAGTTCCAAAGCCTTAGAAATGGCTTTGAAACCCTTCCTAGATCGATACATGTACATTACTTTGTTTCTAATCTGTTCTTGATTTTTTTTAGATTGTGGCATGATGTGTGGCTTTTTGTGATCTGTTAGCGAGCTTTACTTTGTCAGAGAGCTTCTATTTATGTGATTTCTTGATTCAACAGGTCTGGCAGTAATCAGGATTGGGTGTGTCAAGTGAAATTTAACTCAGGTTTCCAAAAAAATGTGGTTAATCACAGTTCATTCATGATTCAGCATGGGAGAGGGCAATTACTTTTTCACATAGGGCCAGGCAGGTTTAAACATCTTTCTTCCCTTAATAAATGAAATAATAATTTAAAAACTGCATCTTGGGTTATTCTTGTGTAATATTAAAATTTGTTTGATGATCTGAATCATTTAAGTGTGAGAAATATGCAAACAAATAAAAATCAGGAAGGGGGCAAATACTTTTTCACTCAACTGTAAGATATAGTTATTGAATCTCATATTTCTTGTTAACCACTTCACCCCCGGAAGGATTTATCCCCTTCCTGACCAGAGCACTTTTTACAATTTTACAATTTGGCACTGTGCTGCTTTAACTGGTAATTGCACGGTCATGCAATGAAATTTGAGTCCTTTTTTTCCCCACAAATAGAGCTTTCTTTTGGTGGTATTTGACCACCTCTGCGTTTTTTATCTTTTGCAATATAAACAAAAAAGTCCAAAAATTTAGAAAAAAAATGATATTTTCTACTTTTTGCTATAAAAAAAATACAATAAACTCAATTTTAGTCATACCTTTAGGCCAAAAAGCATTCAGCCACATGTTGCAGGTAAACAAAAATGCGATAAGCGTATATTTATTGGTTTGCACAAAAGTTATAGCATCTACAAACTAGGGTACATTTTCAGCTTTTAGTTTATGACTAAGATGACTTTATCTCATTTCTTGAGGTGCTAAAATAGCAGGGCAGTACAATACCCCCCCAAATTACCCCATTTTGGAAAGTAGACACCCCAAGGAATTTTCAGAGAGGCTTGTTGAGCACATTGAATATTTTATTGAGTGATTGAAAAATTACTTAAAAAAAAAAAAAAAATACATTTTTATACAAAGTTGTCACTGAAATGATATATTGCTCAAACATGCCATGGGCATATGTGAAATTACACCCCAAAATACATTCTGCTGCTTCTCCTGAGTACGGGAATACCACATGTGTGAGACTTTTTAGCAGTCTAGCCACGTACAGGACCCCGAAAACCAATCACTACCTTCAGGCTTTCTAAGGGCGTAAATTCTTGATTTCACTCCTCACTACCTATCACAGTTTCGGAGGCCATGAAATACCCAGATAGCACCCCCCCAAATGATCCCATTTTGGAAAGTAGACACCCCAAGCTATTTGCTGACAGGCATGTTGAGTATTTTTCAGATCTTTTTTTCACAAAGTTTTGAAACATGAAAAAAGAAAAAAACATACATTTTTCTTTCCTTTCTTCATTTTCAAAAACAAATGAGAGCTGCAAAATACTCATCATGTCTCTTAGCAAATACCTTGGGGTGTCTACTTTCCAAAATGGGGTCATTTGGGGGGGTTTTGTGCTATCTTGACATTTCATGGCCTCCGAAACTGTGATAGGTAGTGAGGAAGTGAAATCACCATTTTACGCCCTTAGAAAGCCTGAAGGCGGTGATTGGTTTTTGGGGTCATGTGCGCAGCTAGGCTCCCAAAAAGTCTCACACATGTGGTATTCTGGTATTCAGGAGAAGCAGCAGAATGTATTTTGGGATGTAATTCCACATATGCCCATGGCATGTTTGAGCAATATATCATTTAGAGACAACTTTGTGCAAAAAAAAAAAAATTGTAATTTTCCCAAAACTTGTGGCAAAATATAAAATATTCCATGGACTTAACATGCCTATCAGCAAATAGCTTGGGGTGTCTACTTTCCAAAAAGGGGTCATTTGGGGGGTTTGACATGTTCTGTTATTTTATGCACAACATTAGAAGCTTATGCCACACATCACCCACTCTTCCAACCACTTGAAGACAAAGCCCTTTCTGACACTTTTTGCTTACATGTAAAAATATTTTTTTTGCTAGAAACTTACTCTGAACCCCCAAAGATTATATATATTTTTAAAAAAGCAAAGACCCTACAGATTAAAATGGTGGGTGTTGCATTTTTTTCACACAGTATTTGCGCAGTGATTTTTCGAATGCAATTTTTTGGGGAAAAAAATACTTTTTTGAATTTTAATGCACTAAAACTAACTATATTGCCCAAATGTTTGATAAGATATAAAAGATGATCTTATGCCACTACTCCATCGTCAGAGCTATCTGTCAGGGTGCCGCTACTGTCTACAGGTTCGTATTCTGAGCCTGAATGTGACAGATATGTGCGTTCCTCTTCACTCTCATCTGTCATGCTCAAACGTGTAGGCCTCTTCACTAGTGTACCTTCGATTGGACATTGGGCTCTAAATTTGCTGGTACAACTAGTGAAACTCACAGGAAAAAAGAGCACCAAAAAAAACTGTTAGCGTTCATAGGGATCAGGCCTGTCCCTGCAAACGCTGCAGTTATGTGTTTTGTAAGTGACAGTAATAAGTAACTGCTAACAGGTATCTGGGCTGATCCCACTAACACTGCGTTTTTGGGAACCCTAAACTGCTGGGGATGCTAATATAGTTCTGATCAGATTGATCCGTTCAGACACTATACTACTAAGGGAGGTGTATGGTGCGTGGGTGTTAGCGCTACTAGCACTAATCTGAAAGTGCCTGGGGCAACGCAGACCCTGACTGACGCTAAAAGCTAACTGATTTCACCCGCCGGGTGATCAGGGGGTTAAATCTTTTTTGGGTAATATATGGCGGGTGCCGTGATTCTATAAAAAACAAACCAACTAGCCAGAGTCACCCGTAACACTAATACGGTGATCACTGGTGACAGGGGGTGAAAGGGTTAACTAGGGGGCAATCAGGGGGTTAACATTTTTGCCAGATGAAGAAAATATCATGGAGAGGGAGAAAGTGAAGGAAAACAGAGAGGGGGAGGTATGTCCAGGGCAAAAGCAGAATGTATAAGGATAAACTACATGATCATTAGGGATGAGCCGAACACCCCCCTGTTCGGTTCGCACCAGAACATGCGAACAGGAAAAAAATTCGTTCGAACACGCGAACACCGTTAAAGTCTATGGGACACGAACATGAATAATCAAAAGTGCTAATTTTAAAGGCTAATATGCAAGTTATTGTCATAAAAAGTGTTTGGGGACCTGGGTCCTGCCCCAGGGGACATGGATCAATGCAAAAAAAAGTTTTAAAAACGGCCGTTTTTTCAGGAGCAGTGATTTTAAAAATGCTTAAAGTCAAACAATAAAAGTGTAATATCCCTTTAAATTTCATACCTGGGGGGTGTCTATAGTATGCCTGTAAAGGGGCGCATGTTTCCCGTGTTTAGAACAGTCTGACAGCAAAATGACATTTTGAAGGAAAAAACTCATTTAAAACTACCGCGGCTATTGCATTGCCGACAATACACATAGAAGTTCATTGATAAAAACGGCATGGGAATTCCCCACAGGGCAACCCCGAACCAAAATTAAAAAAAAAAAATGATGTGGGGGTCCCCCTAAATTCCATACAAGGCCCTTCAGGTCTGGTATGGATATTAAGGGGAACCCCAGCCAAAATTTTAAAAAAAAATTGACGTGGGGTTCCCCCTAAATTCCATACCAGACCCTTCAGGTCTGGTATGGATTTTAAGGGGAACCCCGCGCCAAAAAAAAAAAAAAAAAACGGCGTGGGGTCCCCCTAAAAATCCATACCAGACCCTTATCCGAGCACGCAACCTGGCAGGCCGCAGGAAAAGAGGGGGGGACGAGAGTGCGGCCCCCCCCCCCCTGAACCGTACCAGGCCACATGCCCTCAACATTGGGAGGGTGCTTTGGGGTAGCCCCCCAAAGCACCTTGTCCCCATGTTGATGAAGACAAGGGCCTCATCCTCACAACCGTGGCCGGTGGTTGTGGGGGTCTGCGGGCGGGGGGCTTATCGGAATCTGGAAGCCCCCTTTACCAAGGGGACCCCCAGATCCCGGCCCCCCCCCTGTGTGAAATGGTAAGGGGTTACTTACCCCTACCATTTCACTAAAAAACTGTCAAAAATGTTAAAAATGACAAGAGACAGTTTTTGACAATTCCTTTATTTAAATGCTTCTTCTTTCTTCCTTCATCTTCTTCTTCTTCTGGTTCTTCTGGCTCTTCTGGTTCTTCCTCCGGCGTTCTCGTCCAGCATCTCCTCCGCGGCGTCTTCTATCTTCTTCTCCTCGGGCCGCTCCGCACCCATGGCATGAGGGGGGAGGCTCCCGCTCTTCTCTTCATCTTCTTCTTCATCTTCATCTTCTTCTTCATCTTCTTCTTCTTCTTCTTCTTCTCTTCTTCATCTCTTCTTCCTTCTTCATTTCTTCTGCGGGCCGCTCCGCATCCATGCATGGAGGGAGGCTCCCGCTGTGTGACGGCGTCTCTTCGTCTGACGGTTCTTAAATAACGGGGGGCGGGGCCACCCGGTGACCCCGCCCCCCTCTGACGCACGGGACATGACGGGACTTCCCTGTGGCATTCCCCGTGACGTCACAGGGAAGTCCCGTCAATTCACCGTGCGTCAGAGGGGGGGCGGGGTCACCGGATGGCCCCGCCCCCCGTTATTTAAGAACCGTCAGACGAAGAGACGCCGTCACACAGCGGGAGCCTCCCTCCATGCATGGATGCGGAGCGGCCCGCAGAAGAAATGAAGAAGGAAGAAGAGATGAAGAAGAGAAGAAGAAGAAGAAGAAGAAGATGAAGAAGAAGATGAAGATGAAGAAGAAGATGAAGAGAAGAGCGGGAGCCTCCCCCCTCATGCCATGGGTGCGGAGCGGCCCGAGGAGAAGAAGATAGAAGACGCCGCGGAGGAGATGCTGGACGAGAACGCCGGAGGAAGAACCAGAAGAGCCAGAAGAACCAGAAGAAGAAGAAGATGAAGGAAGAAAGAAGAAGCATTTAAATAAAGGAATTGTCAAAAACTGTCTCTTGTCATTTTTAACATTTTTGACAGTTTTTTAGTGAAATGGTAGGGGTAAGTAACCCCTTACCATTTCACACAGGGGGGGGGCCGGGATCTGGGGGTCCCCTTGGTAAAGGGGGCTTCCAGATTCCGATAAGCCCCCCGCCCGCAGACCCCCACAACCACCGGCCACGGTTGTGGGGATGAGGCCCTTGTCTTCATCAACATGGGGACAAGGTGCTTTGGGGGGCTACCCCAAAGCACCCTCCCAATGTTGAGGGCATGTGGCCTGGTACGGTTCAGGAGGGGGGGGGGGCCGCACTCTCGTCCCCCCCTCTTTTCCTGCGGCCTGCCAGGTTGCGTGCTCGGATAAGGGTCTGGTATGGATTTTTAGGGGGACCCCACGGCGTTTTTTTTTTTTTTTTTTGGCGCGGGGTTCCCCTTAAAATCCATACCAGACCTGAAGGGTCTGGTATGGAATTTAGGGGGAACCCCACGTCAATTTTTTTTTTAAATTTTGGCTGGGGTTCCCCTTAATATCCATACCAGACCCGAAGGGCCTTGTATGGAATTTAGGGGGACCCCCACATCATTTTTTTTTTTTAATTTTGGTTCGGGGTTGCCCTGTGGGGAATTCCCATGCCGTTTTTATCAATGAACTTCTATGTGTATTGTCGGCAATGCAATAGCCGCGGTAGTTTTAAATGAGTTTTTTCCTTCAAAATGTCATTTTGCTGTCAGACTGTTCTAAACACGGGAAACATGCGCCCCTTTACAGGCATACTATAGACACCCCCCAGGTACGAAATTTAAAGGGATATTACACTTTTATTGTTTGACTTTAAGCATTAATAAAATCACTGCTCCTGAAAAAACGTCCGTTTTTAAAACTTTTTTTTGCATTGATCCATGTCCCCTGGGGCAGGACCCAGGTCCCCAAACACTTTTTATGACAATAACTTGCATATAAGCCTTTAAAATTAGCACTTTTGATTTCTCCCATAGACTTTTAAAGGGTGTTCCGCGGCATTCGAATTTGCCGCGAACACCCCAAATTGTTCGCTGTTCGGCGAACTTGCGAACAGCCAATGTTCGAGTAGAACATGAGTTCGACTCGAACTCGAAGCTCATCCCTAATGATCATATTACAGAAAAGGTCTAAAACTCATCATGTCATTCAAGCCTGGGTACGAGATGGCCTGTAATCTGTGTATCCATTGAGTCTCTCGTTGGAGCACTCTACGGTCAAAATGACCTCCTCGAGGGTCTTCATGGATAACATCAAGAGCAGCAAATTTAAAGACCATGGGATTGTATTTATGCTTAAAAGCTATATGGTAGCTCATAGTGGTATTAAGAAGACCACCAGTGGCATAATAGACATGGTCTTTTATCCTTCTCCAAAAAGGTCTGATGGTTTTGCCAACGTAGAATGCTCCACATTGGCAAAAAATTATATATATCACTCCCTTAGTTTGGCAAGTGATATGGTGGTGGTCTTATTATCATCAAAGAAGAAATATAGTGGAAGAAATATACAAATGGATTCAAGAGGATATTTAATAGTCCACAGAAGAGGACAAAAGCACATTTAACCCTACATACTGTAGCATGTAAGGTCATTAAGTCCAGGTGAGCGCATAACTGGTGTTAGTAGATAGAGTGATAGAGCACAGTGGTGAAAGCATACAAGACACGGAATAATCACAAACAGAATGCTTATTGTTTATATATATTTTTTTGGGGAGATTACATATAATTGGTGGAAGAGACTTCATTTATGACTTTATGATATCTAAGTTGTTATCATGATTGCATATTAGGCTGATTAGAATAAGCGCTGCACTTCTGATTAGGGATGCACCGATACCGATAATGTTATCGGTGCCGATACTTGGCATTTTCGGGGGTATTGGTACTCGTGAAAATGCAACGATACCAGAAACCGATACCGGAAGTGACGTCAGCTTGGGCGGAGCTCGGCGGTGAGTGCTGTTTCCCTCATGACATGTGTTTTGCTGCTGCTGCTGCGCCTGCTGCATGGCTGCCCTACATGGCGAGCGTCCTCTTTACACCATGTCCCCTCATGGCAGCCAGTGATTGCTCTTCTCTATTTCTAACTGTTGCTTGCTTTCTTCTTATGTGTCCCACGAGCGGTAATTGCTGTACAGTACTACTAGCTTACCTCACTTGCCTAACATGGCCGCCGGCCTGTGTTATACTTAGTTTAGTTTGTTCCACATTGTCTCTTTCTCACTTGCCTAACATGGCGGATGGCCTGTGTTATACTTAACTTAGTTTTGTCCCACTTTGTCTCTCTCTCTCTTGCCTAACATGGCGGACGGCCTGTGTTACACTTCCTTTGTCCCACATTGTCTCTCTCTCTTGCCTAACATAATGTCCACTGTCCAGCATGGCGGCCAGCCTGTGGTTGTGTGTGTTACATAACTTAGTGTCCCACATTGTCTCTGTTGCCTAACATGTCCATCATGGCGGCAAATGACTGCTGCTGTTACATAAATCATCATTGTCTCTTGCCTAACATTTTCTTGCATGTGCCTTTCTGAGACCATCCTCTGCTTTTTGTATTGTAGAGATACCGACCGTTGTACCCGACAGATGGATTTCATCATCCCCGCTGGTTTACTTGGCCATACCAAGTCGTTGGATGCAGCAGGAACAAACAACAAGCACTGGTGAGAGCAGCTTCATTATTCTAAGAAATAGTAGGTGTCATCATGTGTGAAAAAAATCAGAAAACAAAACATTTGGGCTCAAAATTTTTTCCCCATTTTCCTCATTTTTTCCCCCCTTAAGGTGGAGCGACTTACTTATTTCTGGCTTTATTTGCAATGCAAACGGATGCCACTGCCAGCAAAATGGCAGCTGTCTGGAAATTTTTTAAAATTGATGAAACCAACAAACGCATTGCAGATGGCAAACTCTGTTCTGCCAAATTATCCAGAGGAGGTTCAATTGTTAGTTCTTATAATACCAGTAATCTCATAAAACACTTCAAAATGAACACAAGACTGAGCATGGCGAATTTACAGCTGTCACTAGCTCTTGCACTCAGCAGCTGACACTGCAGCAAACCCTTGCCAGACATGAAAAATTTTCCATGGATAACCCAAGGGCTAAAAAAATTTCTAAAGTAGTTACCCAATTCATCGTTCTTGATGATCAGCCACTATCAATAGTTGACAATGTGGGTTTTCCGCGACTTATGAATCTTTTGGAGCCAAAGTACGAAATTCCCAGCCGCCGTCATGTCACAGATGTCATGTTGCCACAATTACACAACACAGTGAAAAAACACATTACCAACATGCTACAGGAGGACAAGCTATCAGTTTCACCACAAACATTTGGAGCAGTAGTGTGAGTCCCTTGTCTGTAATTAGCTAAACTGCACAGTGGATTGATTCCAGTTTCACTCTGCACCAAGTCATGCTGCACGCAAAGAAATTTCAAGGCTCTCACACAGGCCAAGCTATAAGAAGCATACTAGAAGAAATGCTTGACACTTGGATGATTCCCAAAAGTTCTGTCCATGTGGTAGTCCGTGATAATGGCAGAAATATGATAAAAGGTGTACAAGATGCTGGTCTTCAGAGTCTTTCATGTGTGGCACATACATTGCAGCTGGCTGTCTCAGAGGGGCTTTTATCACAGCGCAGCATTACGGAGGCTGTGGGAGTTGGGCGCAAAATAGTTGGGCACTTTAAACATTCAAACCTGGCATATTCTCACCTGCAAGATATTCAGATCCAGCTTGGTCAACCCATTAAAAGACTTTAACAAGATGTTCAGACTCGCTGGAACAGCACTTTTTACATGCTGCAGTCTCTGATAGAGCAAAAATGGCCCATTGGAGTATATGTGTCAGAACATGAGCTGCCTGGAACGATCACTGCAAATCAGTGGAATTTCATGGAGAAGATGATCAACATTTTGGCTCCCTTTGAAGAGTTGAGTCGGCATGTGAGTTGTTCAGATTCTTTTGCCTCGGATGTAATTCCTGCAGTGACTGTGCTACAGCGATTATTATCTAAAGAAGTGGATGAGGACCACGGTGTTAAAAAGATGAAGAACACATTGCTTGGTGCTTTGCAGAAACGGTTCTCTGACATGGAGCAAAATCCACTTTACTGCATCGCTACCTTATTCGATCTAAGGTAATCAATTATTTATTGCTGGCTGCTATTTTACATTGTTTTTATTTGAATATTGATGATTGTTTTTTGTTTTTTGGTTGAAGGTGATATTTTACAGTGTTATCACTTGCTTGCATTAAAAAAAAAATTGTAATACAAGTGATAACACTGTAAATCTCACCTTCATAAAAAAACAAAACAAAATCGATAATGACAAACACACTTACCTGCTCTGCCTCTGTGTAATGGTTTTGCACAGAGCAGGCCAGACAACTGTTTTTGCCGTGTCCCCCGCCATCACCTTTCCTTCTAGCAGTGCCCCCACAGCAAGCTTCCACAGTTGTTGCTTTGCTTGCATGACATTGTCTAATGCCTTGTATTTTTCCTCTTCTAGGTATAAAGATAGGTTCTTCTCAAATACAGATGCTGGCAGGCCAAAGAGATGTTCGTGCTGGAAATGCAACAAATATCTTCTGTACAGGTACTACAGGCACAGGCAGCTACACCTGAGGTGCTTGAGAAACCAGCTACCAAAAGGCCTCTCACTGAGCAACAGCCAGGTACCGGTGTGACTGTGGCCAGTGTTTTTCAAGAAATTGCTTATTCATCTACATTTGAGAACAGTGCTCCCACAGCTGCTACCATACAACTAGAATCATATCTTGGAGAGGTCACTGTGCCTCTTTCGGACACACCACTTGAATATTGGACAGTCAATAAACTGCGATTTTCCACTCTAGCCCAAATGGCACAAAAATATTTTTCAGCTCCTTGCAGTAGTGTGGAAAGTGAGAGATTGTTCAGTGCAGCGTCACACATTCTGACTGACACCAGAAAACCTAACTGAACATGCAGAGATTCTTCTGTTTCTTAAAATAAACTTGCCACTTGCGTTTGAATTGGAAAAGTAATCTACCGCCTGTTACTGTCAAACTGTAAGGCATCATGCACAGTTGCACGCTGCAGCTCAAAACAACTGCTCCATCTGGCATTTGAGCATTTTTTGAGCATTGTTTTTGAGCATTTGAGCATAGCGTTTCCTCTGCCTGTTAACCCCCCTCCATGTTGGCCTTTAAAAAAAAAAAAATTGCCTTTTTAACTCCATGCCACAAACTTTTTCCTTAAGTGAAAAAGTGAATTACCTATGGTGTGCACATTTCACACTATAGGTGATTCAATGTGCAATGCATGGGGGACACATAGCCTAATATGGAGCGGCATAGAGTTAACACTACAGGCAAGTGAAAGGTTTAAAAACATGGAGCTCAAACGCCTATAGGAGCAGCTACTTTGAGCTTTATTGTGCATGTGGACTTACTGTTGCTAAGTCATTGGCTCCTTGGCCTTGCCATCCTGGAATGAATCTAATTTTGGTCTGTGAAAAATGTTTTTTCACGAGTTTCATAAGAAGTTGAACTAGAAGCTAGCACTTTTTTTTTATTTAAAAAATGTTTACAAAATAATGTTAGTTTTGAGGTACTGTTCAGTTGCTCCTCCTCAGGCCCAACATTATTTAACTGTATTGCACTTGGGTTGGTTGATGTGATGACGTGAACTTGTGATGTTTGTTTTATACGTGGCATCATCAACAATGATGATATTTCATGTTCTGTGTGACATTTGAGCTTTTCATTTTCAAGGCACAATGCCTGTACAATGCAACTAAAAGCATCTGCTCCTCAAGGAGTTTGAGCTTTTTTCCTGCCTGTTACCGCCTCCCCTCCATGTCAGCCCATTGCACACTAGTTTCAGGAGTTTAGTGGCAGGAAAGTTTACAGGCAGAAAAAAAATCCAAAGATTTCCAATTACAATTTCTTTGGATTTTTTTTCTGCCTGCTGCCTGTAAGCTGCCCTGCCACTAAACTTCTGAAACCGCATAGTGTTCCTTGGCCAATGGCCATGAATGAACACATAGGCTAACATGGAGGGAAGAGGTAACGGGTAGAGAAAAAAAAAGCCCAAAAGAGCTAAAACACCTGGAGAAGCAGCTGCTTTGAGCTGTGCATAAGGCCTTACTGCAGCCTACATGCCAACCTAACACACATCCTTGCCATCCTGGAATGTTCTGTCTGTGAAATGTGTTTCTCTTACACATGTGTAAGAAGTTGAACTGGAAACAAACACATTTTGTGTTTTGTTTTTTATTTGGTTTTTGAAATTGTATAATGTCTTGTGTTGTGAGTTGACTGAGGTACTGTACTGTTCTTGCTTCTCCTCATGCCTAAACATTATGAACTTGCAATGTACATGTCATTGATGACATTGACATTATTTTATATAACATGCAATTTGCGCTTTAACAGCTTTGTGACCAGCAAATAAACATGTTTTCTTTCATAACGTCTTTTGACTACATTTCAATTCCTCATATTATGGCGAAAATGTGTAATTTTTCATTATTTAAAAAAAAAAAGGTCACATGACCAAAATCAGGTATCGGTAATTGGTATTGGCGAGTACATGATGTCAAGTATCGGTACTCATACTCGGTGTCAAAAAAGTGGCATTGGTGCATCCCTAGTTTAAACATAAAAGCCTTAACAAAACAAGATTTTTTTTTCTGGCTGTCAATACCCAGTTTGTCTCCCCTGACCTAACTGCTTGATACTCTGCTTGTTTTTGCAGTGCAATCTTGCAGTTCATTATGGGGCGCTCAGAGGGGGGCGAACTTCTTGTGAGCGCCCATTTATTTGTTTGTTCAACGAACAAATGAACACCCATTCGACTCGAACATCAAGCCCATCTCTACACCAGTCTATCCTTTGCCATTGACTCCAGGAACCATTTTCAGTGAGCCAATGTCTGATTAGACTCTGCTCCTAATCGGTTCATACCCTCACAAACAAAGGTAAAATGAAAAAATACAGATGTCCACATATACAAATATAGTGTCTTATTTGCCAAGCTCAGTGAATATTCACTCACTGAAAGTTCACTTAGCCCATTAAACCCAATTTCCCTTTTAAATGACTGAATGACTGATGTAAACAGGGCTTCACTAATCTAAATGAACAATCATCTCCATTAGAAAATCAACCCCATAATGACAAGCTAAACAAAGTCACATTTTAAAACCATTAACACATAGGGGGGTTAGTTGCTTAAACCGGAGAGTGCAAAATCGTGTGCAGCTCTGCAAAGAAACCATTCAGCTTCCAGGTTTTATTGCCAAAGCTTAATTGAACAAACTGAAGAAGCTGATTGGCTACCATGCCCAGCTGCATCAGATTCTGAGTGAATCAGTTTTAGTAAATATCCCCCATATTGTCAAATTAATTCTGTCATTAAAATAAATAAGTAAATAAATAAACAACTATCAGAAACAGCTATACCTGCAAAAATCAGGATTGAACACTAACCTTTCTGGTTTCTCCCACCTACAGGTCAATATTCACCTAGAGGTTGGAGGAAGAAACTAGTGAACGTTGCTGGGGATTAGGGATGAGCCGAACACCCCCCTGTTCGGTTCGCACCAGAACTTAAAAGTCTATGGGACACGAACATGAATAATCAAAAGTGCTAATTTTAAAGGCTTATATGCAAGTTATTGTCATAAAAAGTGTTTGGGGAGCTGGGTCCTGCCCCGAGGGACATGGATCAATGCAAAAAAAAGTTTTAAAAACGGCCATTTTTTCAGGAGCAGTGATTTTAATAATGCTTAAAGTCAAACAATAAAAGTGTAATATTCCTTTAAATTTCATACCTGGGGGGTGTCTATAGTATGCCTGTAAAGAGGCGCATGTTTCCCGTGTTTAGAACAGTCTGACAGCAAAATGTCATTTCAAAGGAAAAAAGCCATTTAAAACTACTCGCGGCTATTAATGAATTGCCGGTCCAACAATACACATAAAAGTTCATTGATAAAAACGGCATGGGAATTCCCCACAGGGGAACCCCGAACCAAAATTTAAAAAAAAATGACGTGGGGGTCCCCCTAAATTCCATACCAGGCCTTCAGGTCTGGTATGGATATTAAGGGGAACCCCGGCCAAAATTTTTTAAAAAAATGGTGTGGGTCCCCCTCAAAATCTATACTAGACCCTTCAGGTCTGGTATGGATTTTAAGGGGAACCCCGTGCCAAATTTTTTTTTAAAAATGGCGTGGGGTCCCCCCAAAAATCCATACCAGACCCTTATCTGAGCACGCAACCTGGCAGGCCACAGGAAAAGAGGGGGGATGAGAGAGCGTTCCCCCCTGAACCGTACCAGGCCACATGCCCTCAACATTGGGAGGGTGCTTTAGGATAGCCCCCCAAAACACCTTGTCCAAATGTTGATGGGAACAAGGGCCTCATCCCCACAACCCTTGCCCGGTGGTTGTAGGGGTCTGCGGGCGGGGGGCTTATCAGAACCTGGAAGCCCCCTTTAACAAAGGGACCCCCCTGTGTGAAATGGTAAGGGAGTACCCCTACCATTTCACAAAAAAACTGTCAAATGTTAAAAATGACAAGAGACAGTTTTGACAATTCCTTTATTTAAATGCTTCTTCTTTCTTCTATACTCTATCTTCTTTCTTCTATCTTCTATCTTCCTTCAGTTTCTTCCTCCATCTTCTTCTTCTTCTGGTTCTTCTGGTTCTTCTGGTTCTTCCTCCGGTGTTCTCATCCAGCATCTTCCTCCACGGCGTCTTCTTCCCTTCTTCTCCTCGGGCCACTCCGCATACATGATGGCATGATGGGAGGCTCCCACTGTGTGACGCTTCTCCTCTTCTGATGGTTCTTAAATAACGGGTGGCGGGGCCAACCGGTGACCCCGCACCCCTCTGAGGCACGAGGACTTGACGGGGACTTCCCTGTGGCATTCCCCGTGATGTCAGAGGGGGCGGGATCACCCGTTATGTAACCCCGCCCATTCCCATGCCGTTTTTATCAATTAACTTTTATGTGTATTGTCGGACCGGCAATTCATTAATAGCCGCGAGTAGTTTTAAATTACTTTTTTTCCTTTGAAATGTCATTTTGCTGTCAGACTGTTCTAAACACGGGAAACATGCGCCCCTTTACAGGCATCCTGTAGACACCCCCCAGGTACGAAATCTAAAACTTTTTTTTGCATTGATC
The DNA here is from genome assembly GCF_042186555.1 of Aquarana catesbeiana. NCBI lineage: Eukaryota > Metazoa > Chordata > Amphibia > Anura > Ranidae > Aquarana > Aquarana catesbeiana. The sequence continues at coordinate 739,890,475 of NC_133324.1, forward strand.
CATATACCCTGGGGCAGGACCCAGGTCCCCAAACACTTTTTATGACAATACCATGCATATAAGCCTTTAAAATTAGCACTTTTGATTTCTCCCATAGACTTTTAAAGGGTGTTCCACGGCTTTCGAATTTGCCGAAAAACCCCAAATTGTTCGCTGTTCGGCGAACTGGCGAACAGCCGATGTTCGAGTCGAACATGAGTTCGACTCGAACTCGAAGCTCATCCCTACTGGGGATCAAGGATCAAGGATCAATCACCCTCTCAAAAGTGTCAGACAATGGCCTTCAGTGGAGCATTTCTCTTGAACAGAGTGATGTTTTGGTGTCATGGTGGTATGGGCAGAGGGAAATTTCGGTATTCAATTGCTTTTTTTACAGCTACAGCTGTTTCCGATTTCTTTATTTATGATAAGGGATCTAGTCAGGTGTATCACTTTAAGGATGTTTCAATAGGCTGATTAAATTCATATACATATAATAACTATTCCCTTTTAATGAAAATGGGATCTTTATTTTGCCTATTGTAAGTCTCTTTATAAAGTGGAAGTAAACCCATCCATTTACCAGTTTCAAAAAAACAGTTTCATTTCTGGCACGTGCCGGAAATGTTACACTCTCATTGTTTGTGCTCTCAACCAAACTGTCAAACCATCCAATAGCTGGTGTCATAACTGATCACATGTGCAGCATCATGGCAGTTGTAGATTAAACAGAGGGGGTTTACTTACACTTTAAGCCATGTGTGCTCAACCTCTTGCCCTCCAGCTGCCGCAGAACTACATCATGCCTCTGCCATTGGGAGTCGTGCTTGTAGCTGTCAGCCTTGCAATGCCTCATGGGACTTCTGCAGCAGCTGAAGGAACATGGGTTGAGCATGCCTGTATTAAGCTATACATGAAATTCAGATAATGGTATGATGAGAAAAATGTTGGCTGCTGTTTGAAGAGTGAGAGGTAAAAATATTGCGATTTACAGATTGGTGCATATTGTAGATCACATTTGCATACAGCATTACATTTGTAATTTTAAATATAACACGCCTAGAACACAGTCCACAGTCCAAGAACACAAAGAGCTCCTGAATACCATTCTAATTTTTGAAAAGTTTATATACTTTAGAAAATAATAAATCTTAAACAGATTATATAGTATCTATTTATAATCTGATACAGAAGCATTGTCAAAGCTACTAGTATATAAAATTTAAATCACAGGCAGTCAAAACAGTCCCTTTTGTGAGAGAAAACTTCTTTCTTTTTTTTATTTTATAGCTCCATGTGGTTTTATTGTTATGTTCTGAGTCTTATTTTTTTTATTTAAATTTTTAATTTTATTTTAATGAACAACATTCCATAATATCACATTCAATTCAACAAAATAATCGCAAAACAACCCTGTTCTAATCAGGGGCACTATTATTATGCCGTGTACACATGAGCGGACTTTTCGACAGCAAAGGTCCGACGGAACTAATCCGTCGGACAATTCAATCGTGTGTGGGCTTTGCTGTTGAAATATCAGACAGACTTTAGAAATAGAAGATGTTTCAAATCTTTCCGCCGGACCCAGTTCTTATGGAGAAATCCGCTCGTCTATATGCTGGTCCAACGGTCAAAAAATGACGCATGCTCTGAAGCAAGTACGAGACGGAAGCGCTCGGTCTGGTAAAACTAGTGTTCGTATTGGAGCTAGCACATTCCTCGTGCTGAAAATTCTGTGATCGTTTAATGCAGCACATTATTGTCTTCTTTATAATGCTAGAAGAATAAAGTTTTTTTGCTGCTTCATATTCACACAGAGTTCTCACAAACAGATTTCTGGATTATTTCTCCAGATCTCATGAATGATATTGTATTTTTTAAAAGCCCGATCTCCATAATAATGTTTACAAATGTATTTTTTTAGTCATCTTTTATTATTTTTGATTTCATCAAGATCTTTTTTTATGATTATTTAAAAATTATTTTCTAGTGATCTCCATATTTTTTTTTTTTTTTTGTGTGTCAAGTTACCACAATAACATTAATAATGTTTTTTTTTGTGTGTCAAGTTAACACAATCACGTTATATTTTTGTTTTTTTTAGAACCTCAAGGAGGTTGGTGTCCCTTGTTATTTTGACATTGTCTTTTAGAAATGTATTTGAATAAAAACACATACTGTAGGCAAGTATTTTCAGAAAATAAAATATCCATTTATTCTGGTTAACAAAATAAAGAGGAAGGCAACGCTGGAGAAACTTTTCGAATTTGTGAAGCCTTTTGGCCCCAGGGCACACATCAAATCTGTGGAAAAGAAAATTGGAATCTTGAGGAGTCCATATAATAGGGAGCCCAATCTGGTCCAGGAATCCCAGAGATCAAGACCAGCAGCAGAGGTTGTGGTACTATACCAGCCTGCATCTTTTGTCAGACCAGACTGAATGCAGGTCATCACATTCTTCTCTTCGTTGCAGCCTTCCCTCCACGCTGCCCTGCAGCCTTCTCTGCTGCCTTCCTTGGAGGCTGTGGCTCTGGTGGTGGACTTGTGGCAGGAGGAGGGGCTTGCTCATATATTTGTCTGTTGGCAGTTAACTCGCCCCTCAGCCCCTTGTGAAGGGCATCCCAAATAATTCTTTCACAGAGGAGGCGTTAGCCCTTCTCCAATTCAAGCAACCTGCTGGCTATATAGCAGCCAAAGGCCTCTTCAGCTTCGGGGGGGCTCCTGAGGACATTCGTAGCTTCTCTAATGAGGCTCAGTGATGCCTCCTCAGTCACCTTCCCCTTCCTGGGCCTTTTTGTATGAAGGCGGAGGGGAGGAACTTGCGATTGGGTGAGGCTCCAACTGGGCCCGGCCATCTCCTGGCTGACACTGGGCCCGCCCACCTTCTGGCTGTCACTGGGCCCGCCCACCTCCTGGCTGTCACTGGGCCCAACCTCCTCCTGCCTGCTACTTTCCAGACCCTTGTCCTGGCTGAGCTCATCCTGTGTATAAAAAAGGGACATAGTTTTAATTTTTGGTTCATCAATCACACACAATTTTCAGCTCATGACTTGCAAATTCAATGTTAATACATATAAAAGAGTATCATTCTGACCCCAGCATTTTTTCAAGCTGGTGACAAACATTTTTGCCCACTACTATCAATTGATATGTATACATCATTTTTTGGATAAAATCCTTAATAGGTAATCAATTATAACATCTAGTTGACATCATTAATATTAGGATACTAAATATGTCTAAAAATAATATACCTGGTTCCAGCTGGGCGCATCCGGTTCTTCCAAGATGGAAGGCCCAGGTTGTTCCTCGTCAGCCTCTGCTGGGGTGGAGGGAAGGGTGGAGGGAAGGGTCGAAAGATATTCCCTGACTTCAGTCTGGTCGTCAAGAAAACGCAGTTTTTTGAAGTACCACAGCCTGGGTACATACACATCATCTGCTGATGCTCCTGATCTCAGGGAAGCCTGGATCTTGTTATGCTTCCTCCTATACATATTCCTCAAGATTCCAATTTTAATTAAATTAAAATCTTCATGGTTGCTTCTGGGATCAAAGTCTGCACAAACTCCAGAAGTCTCTCCAGCATTGCCTTCCTTACTGGTTTGTTGTAATATAACTTGTGTTTGACCTCCCACAGATTGCTCATCTCCCTGTACTTGTCAATATATTGGGACATGAATTCAGGGTCCTTAAACTTATTATTAATTTTTTCTGTAAGACAATACACAAGACAAAAACACTAATGTTAGCCTAAACTCTCAAAATCTTAACCCAACATAAGCCTCAATCTTTAAGCAGTATAGGCCACTGATGTTCCAAATAGTTTAAAAATTACCTTTGTTTCAGACGCTCGCAACTTCTGTTCTTTAAAAATAATATGGAGTGGTTAATTGGTTTTTAAACTTTATTTCATCTTTTATTTTTTTATTTTATTTTTGGTCGTTGTACCTAGCATATTTTTAATAAAATTTATACGGTATCACACTATGGGAGCCCTGTTTTCTTTTGTATGAGGAAAAAATCTAATCGTGAAGGACACTCACACCCGGAGCAGAAGTCCTTTAGGAACAACTCCATTGGATTTCAAGACAACACCGGTGATATTAGATACCTATTACCCCTGCAGGGGTGCGGGGAGCTGGTGAGTGGGGACCCTTGAGGGGGAGCACCTAAGTCACTGGAGATTTATCGTTGCCATCACTAAAGTCACTCTACGCAGGAACTCCTGAATGAACTGATTGTTAATTAGGACTTTCACAACACTGATTTTTATTATTTCACTAATTATTTTGCATTTTTTAACTTTTGGCACGTTTGATATATCTTTGGCATATTTTGGTTTTTATATGCTGTCACAATTTACAATTGTCTGTTCTCATGGTGAAGAAGAGGGCTGGGTTTGCCTCACCAGCTTTACATATTGTGCACAGCGGAGATATAGTGTGAATATTCAACCAATATATGGCACTGGCCGTGGACTGATTATATAGCCATTTCCAGCTAGTATAACAGTTGGAAGGAGGATTTGGTCTACGTTAACCCCTTATACATCATTAGGGGGGCTGTGTTACTGCTACACTTAGTATTTATAATTTGGTGTCACCACCACTGATGAATTGTTTGCATACTTGTTTTATATATATATTTCTTTTGTATGCTTGTATATATTTGTCTGCACCTATAGGTATGGGATACTAATCCCATTGGGCACATATACACACATTTTTTAAGTATACTCTATATATATTTTTATTTTTATTTTTTTGAACAAATGCACTGTTTATCCCACTTTGAGGAGAGTACACAGGTTATATAGCTTCTTAGCTAACACACAATTTTACTTATCCAATTTAGGTAGCGCCATCTGCCCCTATTCACATATTATTTTTCTTGCTTATCTCATCCCTGTGGGGGGTGAGTAAGGGGAGGCTGCAAGCCTTTGGTCTGTGAGTGCGGAAATCTTATTTCCTTTCTATAACTTCTGTTCTTTCCTCCGTGCACGTACGGCACATGCGTGTTAGCTTTATATACACTGCAATGCGTGAAACTCCGCCTGCATCGCCCGCTCCTGACGTTCTTTTTTTTCAGGAATATTCCCCGCCCCCTTTTCTACGCACAGAATGTACGTACGGCACATGTGTGTTAGCTTTATATACACTGCACATGCATGAAACTCCACCTGCGTTGCCCGCCCGACGTTCTTTTTCATGAATATTCCCCGCCCTTTCTCTCTACAGTGCGCAGTAGGACAACATGGGGGAGATGTGTGCTAATGATTCCAGTAACGAGGAAAGCCCGGAGCCCGAAATGTCCCGATCCCAGAAGAGGAGATTTAAGGTCACCAACATGGCCTTTGATGAAATGGTAGAGATCTTGCACAGGTAGGATTATGATGGGAAACATGGCTAGTACACCCATCCCAATTTGCGAAAGGATGAAATCATAACTAGAGTTGTGAACACTAATTGCTAATTGCTAACTTGTCTTATTAAAAGAAGTTTAGGACATTGTTGTCTAGATGTCTTTGAAACTTGAATGAATTGCAAACTTGATTCAGTGGAATGTAAGGAGAGGACACTCAGCAGCTGTTTACACATCATCTGGACTCTAAGTATACCTTGGGTTTCATTCTCATAGGGGAGAAAAGACTCAGACAACAGGATCCTAGGGACCTCCGACCTTGACAGCCTGAATGGCAAGAAAGCCCCAGCCCCCCTCGAGGATGTGGATGAAGGAGAGGTGGAGGAAGTGGGTGACATGGGCACCCCACCAGGTGAGTGTCTAACACCCCAGCTTCAGGTAATCTATGTGTGCCTGCATATTTGTAAATACATGTTTTTTCATCTATTTTAGGTGATGTGCTGGTTGTGGAAGGGGAAGCGGCGGAACCATTTTCCACCGACAGTGCCAAAAGACTAATTGGCCAGATCATGGCCTGGAATGGGGATATTGATACCATGCGCAATAGCCTGGACATCATGCAGCAGGAAATGAAGAACATGATTGATGTTTTGGGGAGAATCTAATCCCTTTTTCCCTGAAATGAAATCGATCATGTTCTTCAAAATTTTTTTATATTTATTGTTGTTGAAGTGATGAATAGACCAGCATGTGGTGGATAGGTTGGGTAGACCAGTAGGAATGGAGTTCTTTTTTTTTGTCAGCCCCATGTTGAAGGTTAGGCCAAGGAAAAAATTCTTCCACGGTGAGGGGTTTCCAAACAAAAGGACGGGCATATGAAGAACTTGGATTGTTGTCTATATGTTGGCTGGTGTATAGATTACATTGCTCCACAATGTAGGTTAGGAGATCATTGGTAAAAAATAAAATAATAAAGTGGGGTTACATTTTACCGTCTGCATCTGAGGACCTGGCTGGGATGTAAAAAGGAGAATTACAGGTTCTACTGACATATCGGGCAGTCATGTTGGATACATTAGAACATCTGGGAGGCTAGTATGGGCACTGCCTCATTGATGGGATGCTCTGTTGCTAGCATCTGGCCTATCCTCTAGGAAGGTTGCAGAACTGCTGGTGGATGCCTGCCTATCCCGGAGTGCTGCGCTGCTGGTTGATGCCTGCTGGTGGATGCCCTGGAGAGCTGCGCTACTGGTGGATGCCTGCATATCTTCCTGGAGTGCTGGGCTGCTGATGGATTCCTGCATATCATACTGGAGTGCTGCGCTGCTGGTGGATGCCTACTGGTGGATGCCCTGGAGTGCTGCGCTGCTGGTGGATGTCTCCGCCTGCTCATTTCTCCTGATTCTCCTTGTTAGGATTCTATCTTCCTCTGTTTCCATCTTGGAGCCACTGCTTTCCATTGTCGCTATCCGAGACTGACGGAGAGAATTCCCCACTACTCTCGTCCGACATACTCTGGAGTAATTGGAGAGCCTCCTCTGCGCTGTAAGATCTTTTCATCATGTTGGCGGGCAGATGTGCCAGATGGCGGGTGGCAGATTTGTCAGATGGCAGGCGGCAGATGTGTCAGATGGCAGGCGGCAGATTGCCAGATGGTGGGCGGCTGTGCCAGATGGTGGGTGGCTAGATGTGCCTGATGTTGGTAGGCAGATGTGCCTGATGTTGGTGGCCAGATGTGCCTGATCATGGGCAGATGTCGGGTGGCAGATGTGCCAGATGGAGGGTGGCAGATGTGCCAGATGGCGGGCGGCAGATGTGGCAGATGTTGGCAGGTGGCACATGTGCCAGATGTTGGTGGGCGGCAGATGTGTCAGATGGCGGGCGGCAAATGTGTCAGATGGCGGGCGGCAGATGTGCCTGATGGCGGGCAGCAGATGTGCTTGATGGTAGGTGGCAGATGTGCCTGATGGCGGGCGGCAGATGTACCTGATGATTGGTGGGCAGATGTGCCTGATGATTGGCGGGCAGATGTGCCTGATGATGGCGGGCAGATGTGCCTGATGATGGTGGGCAGATGTGCCTGATGATGGTGGGCGGCTGATGTGCCAGCTGTTGACGGGCTGATATGCCCGCTTTTGGCGGACAGATGTGCCAGTTGTTGACGGGCAGATGTTCACTGTATGACAGGTGTTTTCAGTGTTTTGTGTTTTGGGGACACTGTGTTTTGGGGACACTAGCTGGGTGATCAGTGGGTAAACAGTAGACAAACTGCTATAAAACTCACTGATCTCCCGGCTGCAGCACAGATCTCTCTTCCTCTCCTCACTGACAGGCTCTGTGTGAGGAGAGGAAGAGATGAGAGCAGTTACAATCCCTCTCTGTTTACATTACATGACGACTGTGATTGGACACAGTTGTCATGTGTTCAGGAGGGCCAATCACAGGGCCCTCCTGTGTTGTACAACTCCACAGTCTCTGGGGGGCACAGGCAAATTGGGATCGCTCCACTGCGTGGGCATGTGGCGGCGCGATCCCCTGTCAGATGCTACCCCTCCCCCATGTTTACATTACGATGGCTGTGATTAGACACAGCCATCGTGCAGATCAGGAGGGCAAATCACATTGCCCTGGTGCCGTTCCGAGATGCGATGTGTCCGGGTGACACGCACGCATCGGGAGCACGCCTGCTCCTTCTGAAGGACGTTCGGGAACGTCCAGTCAGATGGAGGGAGCTTCCACCCAGCCGTTTATGTGCAGTGGCTGGGTGGGAAGTGGTTAAGGATACACAGACCATTTGGAAACATTTTAAGGAGGTGTTTAGGTAAAGCTCTACAATGGAGCTGACAAAATACATTGTTAAGTGACTAGACTAGGTGGATATGGGCCCAGTATATCATGTTGGGGAGGTTAGTGAAGGCAAATATGCATGAAGTACAAAAAAGGAGCATTAAAAGATTACAGCATGCATGAGGACTAAGGGGACATTCACAGCATATTGCAATCGTGGTAATTAGGGATTGAGGAAAGAAATACAATACATTAGCAAACATTAAATACAATAAAATGTGATGTTAAAGGATAAATCTTACCTTAATATAGTCCTTTTGCAGGACCTGAATTATAGCAGAACAGGTCTCTGGGATAATGATCCCCAGAGCCTGGGGGAAGATGCCTGTCGAGAACTTGAGGTCCTGCAGGCTTCTCCCAGTCGCCAAGTACCTCAACGTGGCGACTAGCCTCTGCTCCGAATTGATGGCTTGCCTCATGCAGGTATCCTCCCTGCTGATATAAGGGGTCAGCAAAGCCAACAAATGGTAAAAAAGGGGGCCGTCATCCTGAGAAAGTTCCTGAAATCGTCAGAATTATTCTCATAGATCTCACAAAGCAAAGGCATGTGAGAGAATTGGTCACGCTGGAGCAACCAATTCTTGGTCCATGAACTCCTTCCCACCCTGTCCATGGACTGGGCTTGGGTCATAGAATTAACTACAACACCAAGCCCAAGCAAAGCACAAACTCTACGATGAGTACGTACACGCACCATGGCTTCAAAATGGTCGGCTGGTCAGAACGAACTTAAACAGAATGCACTGAAGAACAGCAAGGCCTGTGAAGAGCGAGCTGAAAATCAGCAACGAGCAGACAAGAACGCACTGAATGAACAAATGCGAACTGACTACACGCACTGAAAAGCAGATGCAAACCCCACAAGCACAAATTGAAAAACAGTTAAACGATCTGAAAAAACACGAGTCTGAAAAACGCGAAACGTCTCTCAGCAAACCTCTAATAACACGAGGTAAACACGAGATTAGCAGAAGGAGCCCAAAGGGTGGCACACTTGCAATTGAACTTCCGTTTTATAGTCTTGTCGGAACCTGGTGTATGTCACCGCGTTCTAGATGGTCAAACTTTGGTGTGATCGTGTGTAGCAAGTCCGTTTCCTCAGGATTCTGTCGAAAGTCCGTCGAAAAGTCCTCCGGCATGAGACTTTCCCCTTAGTTGTTTTAACTCTTCACCCTAAACATGTGAATCATCGATCCCCCCCCCCAAAAAAAACTAAAACTAAAACTAAACAAAAAAATAAAAACAAAGCAGCATCTCTCCTACTAATATTAATATTACCAATATCTCTCCTCCTCCGCCCGTCCCCTGGGATTCACCCCCCAGTTACATGCATCCCATCCCGAGATTCTGATGGTTACTTGGTGCATTTTCCTCAATCCTCTGGGTCCTCATCAATGAGAGTCTCTCCTTCTTCTGAATATGACCCGTTACGTAACCCCGCCCCTTCTGACGTCACGGGGAATGCCACAGGGAAGTCCCCATCAAGTCCCCGTGCATCAGAGGGGGGCGGGGGTCACTGGGTGGCCCCGCCCCCTGTTATTTAAGAACCGTCAGAAGAGGAGAAGCGTCACGCAGAGGTAGCCTCCCATCATGCCATCATGTATGCGGAGCGGCCCGAGGAGAAGGAAAGAAGGCGCCAGCACCGCGGAGGAAGATGCCGGACAAGAACACCGGAGGAAGAACCACAAGAACCAGAAGAAGAAGAAGATGGAGGAAGAAACCGAAGGAAGATAAAAGATAGAAGATAGAAGAAAGAAGATAGAACATAGAAGAAAGAAGAAGCATTTAAATAAAGGAATTGTCAAAAACTGTCATTTTTAACATTTTTGACAGTTTTTTTGTGAAATGGTAGGGGTACTTTTGTACCCCCTTACCATTTCACACAGGGGGGAGGGCTGGGATCTGGGGGTCCCCTTGTCAAAGGGGGCTTCCAGATTCCGATAAGCCCCCCGCCCGCAGACCCCCACAACCACCGGGCAAGGGTTGTGGGGATAAGGCCCTTGTCCCCATCAACATGGGGACAAGGTGTTTTGGGGGGCTACCCAAAAGCACCCTCCCAATGTTGAGGGCATGTGGCCTGGTACGGTTCAGGAAGGGGGCCACTCTCTCGTCCCCCCTCTTTTCCTGCGACCTGCCAGGTTGCGTGCTCGGATAAGGGTCTGGTATGGATTTTTGGGGGGACCCCACGCCATTTTTTAAAGTAATTTTGGCGCGGGGTTCCCCTTAAAATCCATACCAGACCTAAAGGGTCTGCTATAGATTTTGAGGGGGACCCCATGCCATTTTTTTTTTAAATTTTGGCTGGGGTTCCCCTTAATATCCATACAAGACCTGAAGGGCCTGGTATGGAATTTAGGGGAACCCCCACGTCATTTTTTTTAAATTTTTGTTCGGGGTTCCCCTGTGGGGAATTCCCATGCCATTTTTATCAATTAACTTTTATGTGTATTGTCGGACCGGCAATTCATTAATAGCCGCGAGTAGTTTTAAATGACTTTTTTTCCTTTGAAATGTCATTTTGCTGTCAGACTGTTCTAAACACAGGAAACATGCGCCCCTTTAAAAGCATACTATAGACACCCCCCAGGTATGAAATTTAAAGGAATATTACACTTTTATTGTTTGACTTTAAGCATTATTAAAATCACTGCTCCCGAAAAAGTGGCCGTTTTTAAAACTTTTTTTGCATTGATCCATGTCCCCTGGGGCAGGACCCAGGTCCCCAAACCCTTTTTATGACAATAACTTGCATATAAGCCTTTAAAATTAGCACTTTTGATTATTCATGTTCGTGTCCCATAGACTTTAACGGTGTTTGCTTGTACGAACAAATTTTTTGCCTGTTCGCAAGTTCTGGTGCGAACCGAACAGGGGGGTGTTCGGCTCATCCCTATTCCTGAGCTACATACCTACCGAGGGTGGTTGTGTCTTCTTCCATCTAAGCAGAATACATGCTCTTGCTGCATTCAAAGATGACACAGGTATGACTGGTATTTTAGGGTCATGTAACAGAAAAAAGATTGGGTCCTCTGGGATGATCACAAAACTTTTGAGTGATCCTTCAGATCTCTCTCCAGGAGCTTCTAATTTTGTCACATGACCAAAAAATGTGTAGTTATGTCCCGCTTTCCTTTTGACAACGCCAGCATCTATCAGGAGTATCTTGGAAATACCTATGAAGCGGGGCCGGGGTTCGATAACACTGAGACAGAATCTTAAAATTTGTTTCTTGTATTTTTGATAATTCAAAAATAGCATGTATTATCCTATAGCGCTGCTCCTCAGTAAAGATTCTATCCAGATCTAGATCCAGCTCCCATTTTTGAAAAAATGGTAGCTGGAAATCTCCTCAACGTACTATCAACAAAGCATACATCTTCGAGATTGTGTGGGGGAGGAAACATCTCTCCACACAACAATCTTTGAAAGGAAGCAAGTAACTATAACTATCCGGGGTATTTAAGGAATATAAAAAATGTCTCAGCTGGGCTGCTTGCCAGAAGTCCAGTTGGTAACAGCCATTTCCCTCTGTGAACACTTGATATGTGGGCCATTCTGCTGTCATAAAGTGGGACACCTGATATACCCCTGTTCCCTCAAAGATTCAATAGTTCCCTGGCGTAGGCCTGGAACAAATTGTGGGTTTCCCAAAATGGGGAACAATGGGGATTCTATTGATGAAAGTCTACTCCTAGAAAAAAGCCCAAAACATTGATGCAGTGTGGGTCCAACCAGTGGATGTATTTTAATATAAGTTGGGAGCTCCTTATAGCACCAGGATGCTCTATGTAGCATTATCTTGCTCTGTTCCTGTTCCAGGTTTGGCCAAATTTTTAGGTCTCCATGTCGGCACCAGTCGATCAAACGTCCTAAATGTACTGCCTGATAATACTTGTACACATATGGTACAGCCAGTCCACCATATTGTTTGTGGATGTCAACAAAAATCTATTAATCCTCATTTTTTTATATGCCCAAATACATTCTGTGAATAGTGTATGTATCTGTTTAAAATACTTTGCTGGTATACTCATAGGTAAAGCCTGGAGCAGGTACAAGAGCTTTGGCAAAATGTTCATTTTTATAATGCTACAGCTCCCAAACCAGGAATTTAACCCTCTATGTCATTTCTCCAAAAGTATCCGCACTTTGCATGGAAGTGGTGGAAAATTGAGCTCAAATGTATGTGTAAGGTCTACTGGGATCATAGTCCCCAGATATTTCAATGCTTGATCCATCCACTTAAATTTATAACTCGATTTTAGTGTTTTTTCAAGGTATTAGGGATGGCTATTCCCATTGCCTCTGACTTAGAAAAGTTGATCTTAAAATATGATAAAAAGCTATATTTCTATATTTCTAGAAAAAGGTTAGGCAAGGATATCATTGGGTTTGTTAGTGAGATAAGCATGTCGTCTGCATATGCTGAAATCTTGTGTTGGACACTGCCTACTTTCACTCCCTGTATATCTGGATTCACCCGGATTTTACACAAGAAAGGTTCTAACGAGAGCGCAAAAGGAATAGGTAACAGGGGACATCCCTGTCTGGTCCCATTAGTAACCGGTAATGGGTGGGATAGAATTCTGTTTACTTTAACCTGTGCGGATGGGAGTGAATATATACTCCCAATCCATCTTAACATATTGTCTCCCAGCCCCACATGTCATAGCACCGAGAATATAAACTTCCAATTAACTCTGTCAAATGCTTTCTCTGCGTCTGTTCCTAAAAACACGCAAGGGGTCTTAGATGTATTAACTAGATGGATTAAGTTCAAAGTTCAGGGCCTTTATGGTATTGTCCCGTGCCTCCCTCCCTGGGACAAACCTCACCTGATCCAAATGTATCAGGAAGGGCAGATGTTCTTGCATTCATGTCGCAATGATTTTAGTGAAAAGATTCAGATCTGTGTTTAGGAGAGAAATTGGCCTATAGATCCCGCATTGCATAGGTTCTTAACTTTCTTTCGGTATTACAGTAATGTGAGCTCTCATGGTTTCAGTATGAAGGCTAGAGGTCAAATTGCTCAGTCCATTAAACATTTTTACAAGGTAGGGCCCCAAAGTAGCCATTAGTTGTTTAAAATAATGCACAGTGAAGCCATTTGGGCCTGGTGCTTTAACCGGCTTTACAGTTTTCACTGCTTCCTGTAATTCCTCCAAAGTAATGGGTAAATCCAGTTCTTTCTGTATCATGTTTGTTAAGCCAGGCATACCAGATGATATGAAATATTCATCTATTGGAGACTGATTGGGCGTGTCCTGTTGCAGATTATACAGTGAAGAGTAAAATTCTGCAAATTTCTGAACTATTTGTTTAGGCAGGGTGAGTTTTCTTCCCTCCACTCCCATAATCTCTGGGACATAGGTCATTGATTACTGCTCTCATAGTGTCTGAGCCAAAAGTTTACCACATTTGTTACCGTATTCATAAAATTGCTTTTGTCCTAACTGTATAGATTTTTGAGCTTTATAAAGCAGCAAATTCGTGACCTGTCTACATGCCACTAGAAGATCTTTTTCTATCGCTGAGGAAGGGGTATATTTATGAATTATTTCTAATCTGTGTATTTGCACTAGAGTAGATATTAGTTTTGCTTCCCTTTCCCGTTTGATCCTAACTTCATGTTTAATCAGGACCCCCCGAATCACTGCTTTATGAGCCTCCCATATCACCCCAGGGATACATTCCGGGGTGTCATTAGTCTGAAAAAAACATGTCACTTCCCTTCTGACGTCCTCCATAACCTCCTGGTCTTGTAAAAAGCTTTCATTAAGTTTCCACATTTTCTGATTACGGTGGCTAGAGTTAAAGATATTTATTCCATAAATATTGGTGCATGATCTGACCAAGTATTTGGCCCGATCGTGGTATCAATTACTGAGTGCAGTTGACTGTGGGGGATGAAAAAAAAGTCAATGTGAGAGTATGATTTATATACTGGAGAGAGGAATGAATAATCTCTCTCTCCAGGATGGAAAAGGTGATATGTGTCTACTAATTTTGCTCCATAGAGTGATTGAAGTATTAGTTTCCGTAGGCTCGAGGGCACTGACGATGATCTTATTGATGTATCCCCTCTAGGAACTAGAGAGACATTAAGATCTCCCCCCACAATCAACTGACCTTCTGAGAATTCCACTAGTCTACTTGTAGTATTCCTACAGAATACGTCTTGTTGTACATTTGGTGCATACAAAGAGGCCAATTTCACTTTGATCCCTTCTATTGTGCCTTTCAAAAATAGATATTGACCCCCTACATCTATCTGGGTCTCTGTACATATCCATGATATTTACTCAAAATAGACACCCCTCGAGACTTGGAAGCAGGATTAGTGGCGTGGTAAACTACCTGAAAAAAACTGTTTCCAAGCATAGGGAGACTACCCTCTCTAAAATGGGTTTCTAGGAGAAATGCAATATCAACCCGCTGTTGTTTCAGCTCCTGAAGGAGTATTCATCTCTTTTCAGGAGTGTTTAGTTCCTTGGTATTAAGGGACATTATAAAGAGATTATTAATTTCCTATACTCTACCCCCGAGTGCTCCACGCCCAGCGTAAGCTCAGGAGCCAAGGGTAGCGACTTGACCCGTGGGTGAAGGGGGTGGAGGGAGAGAGAGAGAGAAAAAAAAAGGAACCCCCCAAAAACTAAACTTGGCCCTCTGGGGTGAGCTCTGGCCTATAGCCCCCCAGGGGTCACATAAAAAATTTGCTTTTAAACACACCCGCCTTCTAAACTAGGCTATACAGGTGCTAACCTAATGAGAGGAAGTAGCCCAAGAACAACCAGGCCAGGGAGCACTCCCAGTGGTCCCTGCCGGCTCATAAATTAATCAAAATAGCATAACACACCCTTAATCCGGTGCCACGGGGGGGAGTGAGCTCCGTCCCCTGAATCTAGTGATTTCAAATTGGTGTACTATGGTGATTTATTCTCCTTATAGGCGTTATGCCTTGTGCCTATATTCTTCTTCCCGGCCTCCCCCCTTCGTCTACCCTCCCTATTCCCTAATTATTGTAAGGTATATAAATCTTATTGTTTGATGTTTGTGTATGGTGATTGTTTCATTACTGTCAAGTGTCCTTCCCATTGAGGGACTAATATTAAAGTGTCATATTCCCCCTTTATGTGTGTTGTTCATATATATTCAATATCTTCAATATTTTTTGGATAACAACTCTCCAGCTCCACATCGACCTTCAGGACTCCTCCGCTTAAAAAAGAAAGGCTTGGATAGTGTAATACTGTAAAAACACTGTAAACTTTATTAAAAGCAAAAGATATAATAATAATAATAGATTTCATTTTCTATAATGCCTTTAAAGGTAGCTTCTCAAAGCGCTTTACAAAGACAACACAAGAAATACACAGAGTAAGATAAAGGAAAAAGGGACAATTACATGAAAGCTTGTCTAAAGAAAAAAGTTTTTAGATTTGATATGAATGAGTTTAGAGACAATGACTCTCTGATGTTTTTTGGAAGTGAATTCCAGAGTTTTGGAACATAGCAGGAGAAGGCTCTCTCTCCCATCGAGTGTAGGTAAGTAGGGGACACGTAGAAGACCAGAATTTGAGGAGCGGTGGTTACGGGGGGGGGGGTAAGTTGATAAAAGTCTAGCGAAATAACGGGGTGCCAATTCATGAAGAGCCTTAATAGGTGAGCAAGAGGATTTTAAAGTCTATGCGAAACTTGATGGGAAGCCAGAGCAAGGACTCCAGGATAGGGGTAATATGACCACTTGTACCAGACCTAGTCAGGATTCTGGCTGCAGAAGTTTGTATATATTGAAGTAGATTAATAGTGGATTTAGGTACACCAGCGAGTAGAGCATTGTCGACTTGATAATAAATGCAAGCTGAGTGTGTAATAAGTAGGCATTTCCAGCACACTCCGGCTGTGTAGAAATGATGGACTACTGTGAGCATGATCTCTTTTCCGCACCAACCAATCAAGAGGCCAAAAACTCATCATATCACACAAAAGTAGCGATAGAGAAAATGACAGTGCCAGCGAGGGATTTAACCACCAACTCGCTGGAATGAGGAAGTGAGAATTTATAGGAGTTTAGCTCTGCTTGAGGTTATGAACTCAAAACCTATGCTGTCAGGTATTTGCTACATATGTTAGTTTTATTTAATTCCCCTTTAGTACAGGTTCATGCAAACATCAGAAGAAAACTACATATCACAGGAATCTGGGCAATATGAATACACAATCTAATGTATCCCTCCTCTAGGTCTGACAATTCTTAATGCATATATTCAGGAGGATAAAAATACAATTTTATGACTCACTAATGTATCTATTTGTCATATCAATCTGTTTCTCATGCATTCAAAGAATATTGCTGGCATAGCCAGCCAGTGGCCTTTTAAGTCACACAGCCTGGGCATCATAAGCTGTGCCCCTGCTTGGACAGGTTATTCCCCACTGGTGATGAACATTTGAAGGACATGATAAGCTAAAATGAGAGCCAGGGAACTTATGCCTATGTTGCTATTGCATTGCAATTGTATTGCTCTCATTGTGCTATTGCAACTATGATTTTCATCATTGCTTGCCTCTTACTTATCTGTAGGGGGTTCCCTAGTGTTATTAAACCTCAGATATTTGCTACTGGTGTTTATGTACTTTTGCATCAAGTTGCAGGGTGGGTCATCATTGTAAATGATAGGAGAACCCAACATTTCCAGAAGTTCCTTCAGGAGCCATTGCTACACCTGTTATGTCAGAATAGTGGTGACCAGTACAGAAAATTACTTTAAGTCAAGAACATATTTACACTTAATTGGCACCTTAGTCATTGATCGGTCACCAGCTTCTCAAAAATTATGTGTGGCTTTAGAATGAAGCTGAAAGTAAATTATTATTAATTGCTGTAAGGTAATTGCTCTTTTGACTTCTGCTTTATCAAAAAAAAATCTAAGACATGACAAGCTGAATGGCCTCAGATAAAATTATAGTGATGCTAATTTGCTTCAATGTAAATTAGACGCCTGAGAGGATTTCTTAAGAAGAAATCCTAATTTTTACAATAATAATGATATCTAAGTTCTCTTGCTTTGATGTTTTTTTCTTTTTTTTTCACTGTCTTTGATGCCAAATCAGACAGTTGCTGCATTCGAGCTATGTCAGAGACCAATTCTCTGTCCTGATATTTCCAGTAAATGACAGAGCAGGCTTTTGTGATACCCTGATGAGAAATGGTCAATTTAGACTAAGCATCTACAGATTAGAATAAAGCGTTGGAACGGCTTATACTGCAACCGTTGACAGGAAATTGATGTCCTGGTAGCATTCTGACTAGCAGAAATTAGTTCTTTCAGAACACGCCTGCTAAATGGAAGTTAAAAAAGAAAGTCTTGCGAGCAGTTTAGAAAAAAGGCATCACGCAGGTGATAGAAACATTTGATGGCTGAATTATGTGCCTGTGTGTGCCTGTTAAGCATAAAATTGTAAGTGAGTAAAAAGCATAGACATAATGTTAAGAAAAAAAATCTGAAACTGCTGCACAGTTTGTATTTCTAGGATGACAGGATAATCTGCAGTATGATTTAAATTATTTCTTGTGCCTATTTGAGGTTGATCTTCTGCCATTTGAAACGAATTAAGCACTTAAAGCGGGTCTAAATTCAGTGACACTTACCTTTCCTTCAATGGTCTAACATTCCTCACCGGCATAAGCATCTCCTACCTGGCATTTTCTTCTTCTTGGTGCTGGGCTGTGGCTGTCTTCATTGGCTGGTGCAGGATGACATCACTCCTGGGCATCCTTGTCACACAGAACAGGAGAGGGGTCTTCAACAACAACAGATAAAGACACCTATCCCACCCAGTTCACTACCCAGCACCCTGAGAAGGACCAATAGAAGTCAAGGTAAAGCTAAAAGGGGAAGAGGTGGTATGGGTGTGAACCCCCAACTTCCACAATATGATAATTCTTATCAAGTGCCCATTACTAACAGATATGAGCCATTGTGGGATCAGAATACAAGCCACGGCAACTATTCCCCACGCCCTTTTTTAGGGAGAGGCTGGAGGGGCAAAGGAGAGGGAGAGGTTTCCCACCACACAGGGGCAGACCTCCGAGTTACCATTATCCACCAGTGATACCCTACCACAGGACCAGCCAGAGGCAGGACCAATCATACTGGGAAAGGAATTATGTTCAACCGCCAAACCCAAGGAGAGACGAACTAGGGGGTGTAGAGCAGGACTTAGGATCCAAAAAAAGAAGGAGGGAAACTGATTAAATGGCATATTTAATTTAAGTAATGTAACACTGTCACACAATGAAACTAATATATTGCACCAAGGACTGAAATGTGGTCTGAAAAGACCTCTTGGCAAATTTGATGCTTATATTGATGTGCACAAGTATATGCGGAAGTTGAGCATCAAAAAGTTTTTCCTCAACAAAAAGTCTAATCCAGTTAGTATGAATGGTAACTCATCACTAGCTGTTGACAGTGGTCTGAAAAACAGATCCCTCTTCAATCCTCCTAATAACGCGTCTCAATGTTTAGATGTGTTTAAAAATTTGGTCCTCCGAGATCTTGATAAATTGAAACCCAAAAAGAATGTTAATCCGTGGTATATTAAAGAGGGGATCGGGTCTCTAGAGGATAGGAAGGATATCATCATTAGACCAGCGGATAATGGAGGGGGGGTTGTCATTTTGTCCAAAGACTACTACACTACTCAATTGGAGGACCTTTTGTCAGATAGAGATACTTATTCAAAATTAGACAAGGACCCCACATTACAATATAGAGCAGAATTGCAAGCTTTGATTAAATCTGGTTACCAGTCTCAAGTCTTGACTATTAAAGAAAAAAGATACCTTATTTCTAGTAGTAGTAGAACTCCCACCATATATACCCTCCTAAAAATCCATAAGGATGCGCTAAACCCTCCCCCAAGGCCCATAGTTAATGGGATAGACTCAGTGACTTCCAGACTGGGCCAATACCTAGATACATTTCTGCAAAAAAGTGTTGTTGCTACAAAAGCTTACCTGAAGGATACAAAAAGCCTATTACAGGAACTACAGGAGATTAATCTCACGGGTAGAGACAAAGTATTTCTGGTCACATCTGATGTGACCAGTTTATACACAGTCATACAACACGAAGACGCTCTATTGGCTCTCAACTGGGCGCTTAGCAGAAGAGATGATCTACCCCATAAACAGAAAATGTTCTTGAGGAATGCGTTAGACTTCTGTCTTTCGCATAACTATTTCTGGTTTGGCCATAGGTTTTTCACCCAAAAGAGAGGTGTAGCAATGGGCGCAAAATTTGCGCCCAGCATAGCTAACCTCTTTATGGGTGAATGGGAAGACAAGGTAGTGTTCCATAAGAGGAGACCAGAACTCCTCTATTACAGACGCTACATAGATGACCTGCTATTACTGTGGGCAGGTACAGAATCCACATTGAAAGAATTTATTGATTACCTGAATGATAACACGCATAACATCAAGTTAACAAGCCAATGGAGTACTGAACAAATAAACTTTTTATGATATTCAGGGTTAAAGATAAACTACAGACAAAAGGCTTCTTTAAAACCACGAATAGAAACAGCTTCCTCCCTTTGCACAGTGGCCATCACCCTCTGTGGCTTCGTAATGTGCCTAAAGGTCAAATGATGAGGGTCAGGAGGAATTGTTCCGTGTTAGAGGATTTTGACCAACAAGCATTGGTCCTAAAAAATAGGTTTGTTGAGAAGGGGTACACACCACAACAGCTTGATTCAATTGTAGAAGAGGTAAGAGCTATACCACGTGACCAGTGCCTGAGGGATAGAAACATAATTGATTTGAATGTGGATCATGAATGGGGCTTCATATCCTCTTTCCACTCTCAATATAGAGAGGTTGAGAATATATTCCACAACCACTGGCACATACTCCATTTAGACAGAACACTAGCAAGTGTTCTGCCTATGAAACCGAAGTTTATTTATCGCAAAGCACCGAGCTTTGACCCGCCTAGCCAAAATCCAAAATTTTGGGATCAAAATGGATTCTTTGCATGTAGAAAGTGTAAAGCCTGCAGGAGGGTCTCTAGACCTTTGAGGAGAGTAGAGATGTTCTCTTCCACCTCAAATAATAGAGAATTTTCTATCAAACATTTTATTACGTGCAATACATCACATGTAGTTTACGCTCTCAGGTGCCCCTGTGGGCTAATGTACAGGGAGAACAAAACGGCTGCTTAGAATTAGAATTGCAGAACATATACAGAACATTTCTATCGGTTTTAAGGATCACAATGTATCCCTTCACTTTAAGCAACACCATGACCAAGATCCTTCAGGGCTTGTTTTTTGGGGTATTGATCATATCAAGCCATCTTGGAGAGGGGGGAATATAGTACGAGAACTCTCCAAAAAGGAAACTCGATGCATTTTTCTTACAGACACCATGAGCCCGAAAGGGTTAAATATAGAATTAGATATTAATTGCTTCATTAGCAATTATTAGACCAATATTACAGTATGATGTTAGTTTACATTGTGTGATCTGTCAGGATATTCTTTCGATCGCTTTATTTTATGTTAGGACTTCAGTCTCATCATTTTGGGCTTATAATTCGGATTTATTGCCTTTTTAAGATGTTTTGGTTTAAATATTGCTTGGGGTGCCCACATACAATTTTCATGCAATTATGCATCCCCTTTTTTTATCTCTAATTTCTAATTTTTTATATATTTTTTATCCTATACCAATTCCGGGTAACTATCTAATAAGATTATGATTTTCATTGAGTTAATGGTTTTATTGATCTCAGATTATGATGATGAAATAGTTTTTAACATACATTGCGGAGATATGATTGATGCATTTTTGCAAGTATATATCTCTGATAAAGATATTAGTGTGACCTTCTATTCTTATTTTAAATCTTTTTTTTCCAATTTAACTGCTGTGATTAAAAGTCTTTTGTATTGAGATATCGATTTTTAGTTAGGGTGTTATGTCTGCATTGGTCCGTAGCTCAATATCTTTAGTCCACTAAGTTTATTATTGGCAAGATAGAACAGCCCAGTTTCGCACCTCTGACTAACCATTACAAGCGGGGTTAACATTCCAGCCTGTTCACCTGCTGGGGGCGGAGCTATAGTCTAAATTGATTGCCTGTCCCTCAGTTAAATACCGGGATGCTGAGCTGTAAGGCCACGCCCTTCGAAAAAGTTGTGATGACGAAACGCAGCATCAGGGCGTGACCTTACGGCGACCGGAAATTACATCACTACGTTGTGTGCTCCAAAGCCCTAGGATTACAACCAGGAGGGAGGAAGTAAGAAGTGGTGGATGTACAGCTTCACTGTCCTCACTGGTGTACACTTCTCTCCATGCGGGATAAACACAGGGCCAGTGGATGATTGTAGTTCTTTACTTTAAAGATCTTGAGCTACATTACCGCAGCTGAATTGCTACTTCGATGTGCTATTGGATTTTTACTGTGTGTGTAAATAAATTTGTAAAACGGAACTAGACTATGTGGAGTCTCTTTTATATATATGAGGATTCCGGAGATAAGACTGCACTCCCCCATTGGGATATCCAGACAGCTAGTCCATGAGTTGTTGGTCCGTGCCTATTTACCTCTAGGTTCTGGTGAGTACAAACCCCTTGCGGGGGTGTGGAGCACACGGAGGTGAAGTGTCTGGTGAACGGTGCACCTATAAATATACTGCCTGATATACCACTTACACTCATCAGAGACTCTTTATTTATTATTTTCTATTATAGTCTAGTATTGTGATACAAACCAATCTATGAGATATACTTTTTCTGCCTGATAGAAGCGCTGCTTTAATGTTTTTATTTCTGATCCATGTTACATGCATCATGTGATCTTATTTGAAAGTTTTTTGTAGCATTATAATGAGTAACAAACAAATGGCCCCTGCCCCCACCTATAACTGGCCTTCACAGCAAGGAGCACATGGAAGGGCTATCACATGAAAGGCAAAAACAGAACATTCCATAGCTCAACTCACCAACCAGTCTGCCAACTGACCAAGCTAACCTGTCCAACAGTCTGTGTTAAACACAGGGGTTCAGTTAGCACGCATTAGCACAATGGCAGCAAAGGTGTACAGTGTGTCCCCGGACTAATATACACCAGTAACAAACAAATGCCCCCTGCCCCCACCTATAACTGGCCTTCACAGCAAGGAGCACATGGAAGGGCTATCACATGAAAGGCAAAAACAGAACATTCCATAGCTCAACTCACCAACCAGTCTGCCAACTGACCAAATTAACCTGTCCAACAGTCTGCGTTACTGGTGTATATTGGTCCGGGGACACACTGTACACCTTTGCTGCCATTGTGCTCTTGCTGGGTATCCAGTGTGCTCCTGTTCCTTTAAGGGGGAGTGGGCTGTCTCCAGGCCCACCTGCCCCTCATCTATCCATTTAATGCATGTGCTTCCATCGTGGAGACACTTATAAATTCAGTAGTGTTAGGACTGCAAGTATACACAGGGTGCCGTGAATAGGCCTTGCAGCTTATGCATGCGTTTGCAAATGCGTGCTAACTAAACCCCTGTTTTTAACGCAGACTGTTGGACGGGTTAATTTGCTCAGTTGGCAGACTGGTTGGTGAGTTGAGCTATGGAATGTTTGTTCTTGCCTTTCATGCTTAGCATTATAATGAACAGTGATTATGAGTCTGACGCGTATGAAGATAGGTGTTCCTTATCACTGAGGATTATGAAGGAGCCATCAAATTCAAACAAATAACTAAAAATGGAATAGAAGAAAGAAAACAGCCAAATGAAAAGAGAGTTGAGAAAGAGGGGGAATGTCAAAGATTAAGGGTGCACCTACATGGCAGATATATAATGTATCTATGGATCCTGTGTTTTTTTTTTTTCAAATACATTTATTTTGTCACGTCAAGACTGCTGTTAATTTCTCATTCACCATGACTAGGGATGGGTGAATGGTCCGGCCCGAGCATAAACTCGGGCCGAACTTTGGTTGTTCGGATGTTTGGCGAACACCGAACAATATGCGGTGTCCGGGGGAAATTCACAAGCTGCCAGAGCACCGTTAAAGTCTATGGGACACTAACGTGAAAAATCAAAAGTGCTCATTTTAAAGGCTTATATGCAAGTTATTGTCATAAAAAGTGTTTGGGGACCCGGGTCCTGCCCCCGGGGACATGTATCAATGCAACTTTTTTTTTTTTAAATGGCCTTTTTTGGAAGCAGTGATTTTTTTAATGCTTAAAGTGAAACAATAAAAATTAAGTATTCCATTAAATATCATGCCTGGGGGGTGTCTATAGTATGCCTGTAAAGTGGCGTATTTTTCCCGTGTTTAGAACAGTACTGCAGCAAAATGACATTTCTAAAGGAAAAATTGTCATTTAAACCTTCAAGTCTAGTATGGATTTTAAGGGGAACTCTGCACAAAATTTAAAAAAAAAATGGCGTAGGGGTCCCCCACAAAATCTATACCAGACCCTTATCCGAGCATGCAACCTGGAAGGCCACAGGAAAAGAGGGGGATGAGAGAGGGCTCCTTCTCCTGAACCATACCAGGCCACATACCCTCAACATGGGGAGGGTGCTTTGGGGTCTGACCCCAAAGCACCTTGTCCCCATCATCATGGCCTCATCCCCTCAACCCTTGCCCAGTGGTTGTGGGGGTATGTGGATGGGGGGCTTATTGGAACCTGGAAGCCCACTTTAACAAGGGGACCCCCAGATCCCGGCCCCCCTATATGAATTGGTAACAGGGTACATTGTACCCCTATCATTTCACAAAAAAAGTGTCAAAAATGGTAAAAAAGACAAGAGACTGCTTGGGACAAGTCCTTTATTAAAAAATAAAAATGTCCAGCAAAGTAAATTCATGCCGCCCGATGGACCGAAAAAGAAATACAAAAGTCGCAACACCTCCGCCTCCATGGGAGGCTCCCGCCGAATGACACTTCTTCTGGGTGACAGCTGTTATATAGCTGAGGGCAGGGCCACCCGGGTCACATAAACGGGTGACCCTGCCCCCTCTAACACCACGGGGGCCTCCCTGTGGCTTCCCGTTTACATCACCGGGTGGCCCCGCCATCAGCTATATAACAGCTGTCACCCATAAGAAGTGTCACTCGCGGGAGCCTCCCATGGAGGCAGAGATGTTGCGGCTTTTTTTTCTTCTTCTTTTTTGGTCCGTCGGGTGGCGTGAATTTACATTGCTGGACATTTTTATTTTTTAATAAAGGACTCGTCCCAAGCTGTCTCTTGTCTTTTTTATCATTTTTGACACTTTTTTTGTGAAATGGTAGGGGTACAATTAACCCCATTACCAATTCACATAGGGGGGGCCGGGATCTGGGGTTCCCTTTTTAAAGGGGACCCACATGGCAAGGGCCTCATCCCCATAACCACCGGGCAGGGGTTGCGGGGATGAGACCCTTGTCCCCATCAACATAGGGACAAGGTGCTTTGGGGTCAGACCCCAAAGCACCCTCCCCATGTTGAGGACATGTGGCCTGGTACGGTTCAGGGGGGGTGCTCTCTCGTCCCCCTCTTTTCCTGTGGCCTGCCAGGTTGCGTGCTCGGATAAGGGTCTGGTATGGATTTTGGGGGGCCCCTATGCCATTTCATTTTTTTATTTTGGCGCAGGGTTCCCCTTAAACCCCATACCAGACCTGAAGTGCCTAAGTGCCTGGTATGGATTTTGGGGGGGACCCCCACACATTTTTTTTTTTTAAATTTTGGTTGGGGGTTCCCTTTAATATTCATACCAGACTCAAAGGGCATGGTAATCGACTGGGGGGAGGGGCATGCCCTTATTTACAATTAGTTTTATCTATATTGCCGAGACCTGACAATTCATTACAGCCACAATCAGTTTTATATGACAATTTTTCCTTTAGAAATTTAATTTTGCTGTGGTACTGTTCTAACTATAGACACCATCCAGGCACGATATTTAAAGGAATATTTCATTTTTATTGTTTCACTTTGAGCATTAAAAAAATCACTGCTCCCAAGAAAAATGGCCGTTTTTGAAAAAAAAAATTTGCATTGATACATGTCCCCTGGGGCAGGAACCGGGTCCCCAGGCACTTTTTTTGACAATAACTTGCATACTGTATGAGCCTTTAAAATTAGCACTTTTGATTTTTCATGTTTGTGTCCCATAGACTTTAACGGTGTTCGTGTGTTCTTCCGAATTTTTTGCATGTTCGGATGTTCGGGTGCGAATCAAACCAGGGGGTGTTCAGCTCATCTTTAACCATGACCCAAAACAATTTTGTTTTGACCTAATTGAAAGGTATAAGAGATAATTTACAAGACCTGGGTATGGCTTTCCCTGTGGCCAAGAAAATAAAAGAGATCAACTTTTTAGTATGTCTCAGTGTCTCTTCAACTGGTCTATTAAGAAGGGCTTGTCAAGAAATCTTTGTAAGGTTGGTCCTTGTCACAGAATAAATAAAATAACTTTTATAATACTTTTTATAAAATTAATTTTATATACTTTAATCCAAAATTTTCTGATTGTCAGACACTACCACCAAATGTGGAATGTAATCCCTTCTTTCTCGTACTCTCTAAAGCAATTGGGGAGGCTCCCGAGACATATGAGGCTACTCTTGTGGGTGCCAGCGTAGTAATACTTTATAATTTGCCTCTATAATTGAAGTACCGGTATTCATGAAGGACTCAGTGGCCAAGAGAGCTAGTTTATGTCATTCAGCTAAATCTACTGTAGATCCTCAGTTATGTCTCATTCCCATTTACACACGTATGATAACTTGGCAGTGGTGGATGTGAGGAATCTACAGTGCCTTGAAAAAATATTCATACCCCTTGAAATTTTCCACATTTTCTCATGTTACAACCAAAAACGTCAATGTATTTTATTGGGATTTTATGTGAGAGACCAACACAAAGTGGCGCATAATTGTGAAGTGGAAGGAAAATGATAAATGGTTTTCAATTTTTTTTTACAAATAAACATGTGAAAAGTGTGGCATGTATTTGTATTCAGCCCCTTTTACTCTGATACCCCTAACTAAAATCTAGTGGAACCACTTCCCTTCAGAAGTCACCTAGTTAGTAAATCGAGTCCACCTGTGTGTAACTTAATCTGAGTATAAATACAGCTGTTCTGTGATGCTTTCAGAGGTTTGTTAAAGAACCTTAGTGAACAAATAGCATCATAAAGGCCAAGCAACACACCAGACAGAGCAGGAATAAAGTTGTGGAGAAGTTTAAAGCAGGGTTAGGTTATTTAAAAAAATCTCAAACTTTGAACATCTCACGGAGCACTGTTCAATCCATCATCTGAAAATGGAAAGAGTATGGCACAACTGCAAACCTACCAGGACATGGCTGTACATCTAAACTGACAGGCCAGGCAAAGAAAGCATTAATCAGAGAAGCAGCAAAGAGGCCCATGGTAACTCTGGAGGAACTGCAGAGATCCACAGCTCATATGGGAGAATCTGTCCACAGGACAGCTATTAGTTGTGCACCCCACAAATCTGGCCTTTATGGAAGAGTGGCAAAAAGAAAGCCATTGTTGAAAGAAAGCCATAAGAAGTCCTGTTTGCAGTTTGCGAGAAGCCATGTTGGGGAAACAGCAAACATGTAGAAGAAGGTGCTTGGTCAGATGAGACCAAAATGTAACTTTTTGGCCTAAAAGCAAAACCCTATATGTGGCGCATCATCTGCACATCACCCTGAATACACCATCCCCACCGTGAAACATGGTGGTGGCAGCACCATGTTGTGGGAATGCTTTTCTTCAGCAGGGACAGGGAAGCTGGTCAAAGTTGATGCGAAGATGGATGGAGCCAAATACAGGGCAATCTTAGAAGAAAACCTGTTAGAGTCTGCAAAAGACTTGAAACTGAGGCAGAGGTTCACCGTCCAGCAGGACAATGACTCTAAACATACAGCCAGAGGTACCATGGAATGGTTTCGATCAAAGCATATTCATGTTAGAATGGCCCAGTCAATGCCCACACCTAAATCCAATTGAGAATCTGTGGTAAGACTTGAACATTTCTTTTCACAGATGCTCTCCATCCAATCTGACAGAGCTTGAGCTATTTTCCAAAGAAGAATGGGAAAAAAATTCACTCTCTAGATGTGCAAAGCTGGTATAGACATACTCAAAAAGACTTGCAGCTGTAATTGCAGTGAAAGGTGGTTCTACAAAGCATTTTCCTGCCACTTCCCAATCATGTGCCACTTTGTGTTGGTCTATCACGTAAAATCCCAATAAAATACATTTATGTTTTGGTTGTAACGTGCCAAAATGTGGAAAATTTCAAGGGGTATGAACACAGTTTCAAGGCACTGTATCTGTAGCCGAAATGTTTCATGGGATCCTATTGAGATTTGTACATAAGTGCTCCATAGCCGTCATTGTGGTTAGATCGGTGTGTTGTCCTAGCGATTTAAAAAAAATGAGAGAGCATATTGAAAGAGTTCCAAAGACGGCATGTAATATTCGTCTTGGAGAGTTTGTCTCAACAAGATACCTTGGGAATTTCAGAGATATGCTATATTGTGTAGGCATTTGTTGTCCACCATTGAAAATATTGCGGGGACAGACTTGGGGTAAAAGTAGAGTTGTTACGCATTGGAGCTAATAGACAGTTGGGAAATTTGAATCCGTGGGTAGACCCCAGAGAGTCCTCTAAATGTAAATCTAAATCGTAGGATAATGATGGGCACATGATTGAGGGTCTGCTCACAGATATATTTACAGCCATTCTTGTGATACACACACACACACACACACACTACTAGCATTAAAGTGATTCTAAAGGTGGAGGTTTTTTATCTTAATGCAGCCCCCCCCCCCCCCCAGTCCCCACCTAAAGACTTACCAGAGCATGATCTAGATCCAGCGACTTGCAGCAGCTCTCTTGGCTCTCTCTCCCCAGTGGACAGAGAGGTAACAGTGAGAGCCTTTAGCCTTTAGCGAGCATGCATGCGTTCCCCCATAGCAAGAAGCCTACTATGGTGGCATCTATGGTGGCATTTGGCGGGGGGAGGGGCCAGGAGATTCGGTGGGGGATCCAAAAAGAGGGAAATCGTGCTGCTTCGTGCAAAACCATTGAACAGAGCAGGTAAGTATGACATGCTTGTTGTTTTAAAAAAAATCACTGTAAGGTCACTTCTGCTTTATTGTTTAGTATTACTGATTCCTAGGTCAGCTCCCTGCTCACTAGACAGGTGTTTACATTGACCCACTGGGCAGTAAGGAGGGGAGGTGACAGAGTAAAGGTGAATTGCTCACCAAGGAAGGTGAATTTCTATATACAAATTACTTAAGTCACCTGTCTTGCTGTGAAATGTGAAAATGTGTGTGAATCACATGCAGAATTACAAATAAGAAAAACAATTAACATATATGAATTTCAGCTTTTTATTTTGTTGATTTGTCTGGATATTCACTTCATTATTTTATTGGTTGATATTACTGTATATAACAGCACAGTATTTATGTTCTTAGTCAGAGAATTTATTGTTTTTCAATTCTATGGTCGTGTGAGTAATGCCGCGTACACACGACCAGACTTTACGGCATACTTTGCCCGGCGGACTTTTCGACGGACTTTACGATGGACTTTCCGAATGAACGGACTTGCCTACACATGATCAACCAAAGTCTGACGGATTCGTACGTGATGACGTACGACCGGACTAAAACAAGGAAGTTCATAGCCAGTAGCCAATAGCTGCCCTAGCGTTGTTTTTTGTCTGTCGGACTAGCATACAGACGAGCGGACTTTTCGACCGAACATGTTTCAAATCTAAGTAGGTCAAACTTTTGAGAAAAAAAAGTCCGCTGGAGCCCACACACAATTGAATTGTCCTACGGACTCTGGTACGCCGGACCAAGTATGCCGAAAAGTCCGCTCGTGTGTACGTGGCATTAGACATCCTAGGGATGAGCCTAATGCAGTCTAGTATGGAACAATGCAGGTTCAGCAAACATGGCCAAAGTTGATCACAAATCCAAACTCCATTGAAGTAAAAGGGAGCTGAATTTTAGAAATCAGAAATGGTTTTCTGGGCTAATAGGCAAGGGATTGTCAAACAAAAGTCATGGGGAGCTGGGCAGTGGCCTGGGGCATGTACCAGTAAAAAAAAACGTTATTGATCAATGGGGAGAGGGTCTTTTTACACTGCTTAAAGGGCAAAGTTGGAAATACAAAAATTCTTCAATTATGCTTAGGGCACCCAAAGTTGTACGTGGTTTCACAGAACAGTACAATTGCATCAGTGACACCTTATTGTGACCAGGGATGAGCCAAACACCCCCCAGGTCAGTTCGAACCAGAACCTTTTTGCACGAAAATTTGCACGAACGTCAGAACCCCATTGACGTATATAGGACTCGAACGTTCAAAATCAAAAGTGCTAATTTTAAAGGTTAATTTGCATGATATTGTCCTAAAAAGGGTCTGGGGACCCGGGTCCTGCCCCAGGGGACATGTATCAATGCAAAAAAAGTTTTAAAAACATCCATTTTTTTCGGGAGCAGTGATTTTAATGATGCTTAAAGTAAAAAAAAAAGTGAAATATTCCTTTAAATATCATACCTGGGGGGTGTCTATAGTATGCCTGTAAAGTGGCGCATGTTTCTCGTGCTTAGAACAGTCCCTGCACAAAATGACATTTTTAAAGGAATAAAAGTCATTTAAAACTACTTGCGGCTTTAATGTAATGTCGGGTCCTGGCAATATGGATGAAAATCAGTGAGACAAAAGGCATGGGTACCACCCAGTCCATTACCAGGCCCTTTGGGTCTTGTATGGATATTAAGGGGAACCCCGCACCCAAATTAAAAAAAGGAAAGGCGTGGGGCCACCAGGCCCTATATACTCTGAACAGCAGTATACAGGCAGTGCAAACAAGACAGGGACCGTAGGTTTGTTGTTAAGTAGAATCTGTTTGTAATTTTGAACTGGTACATTTGTAACGTGTTTAGCTCCAGCCAAAACATCTATTTTAAGCTTTTTGGAAAACATAGGGAAGGGTTATCACCCCTGTGACATTTGTTTTGATGACTGTGCTCCTCTTCAGAAGATTTCACCTCACTTTCTGTCCCAATGACAAATGTTTTTTGAAAATTTGGGGTTTTTAGTGAAACAAGGATTGGTGATAAAGCATCAGTGGAAAGGAGAAACGTTTTTTCCCATATTAACTCTTACAGGAGAGAATTTCCCTTCCTAGGGGTAGATTTCATCTCACTTCCTGTTGTCTCCTTCCGTTTGCAAGTAGGAGTCATTTGTAAGTTGGATATTTGAAAGTAGGGGCCTGCCCTATATACTCTGCAGAAATTTAGGTCTTAGGTGTTGGTGTTGCCACAACACTGTAAGCCCTCACAGGGCCCTGCTGTGATATATTACATCAAGAATTGTAATTACATGCCCCTGCTGAACAGGGGCAGAAAAATTGGGCCTTTGGTGATGGTGGTGGTGCTGGTGCCATAACACTGTAAGTCCTCACAGTTACTCTTGGTGGGCGCTGGAATGGGCCCTGCTGTGAAATATTAGATCAAGAATTGTAATTACATGCACCTGTTGAACAGGGGCAGAAAAATTGGGCCTTTGGTGGTGGTGGTGGTGGTACCAAAACACTGTAAGTCCTCACAGTTACTCTTGGTGGGTGCAGAAACAGGCCCTGCTGTGAAATATTAGATCAATAATTGAAATTACATGCACCTGTTGAACAGGGGCAGAAAAATTGGGCCTTTGGTGGTGGTGGTGATGGTGCCACAACACTGTAAGTCTTCACAGTTACTCTTGGTGGGCACTGGAACGGGCCCTGCTGTGAAATATTAGATCAAGAATTGTAATTACATGTCCCTGTTGAACAGGGGCAGAAAAATTGGACCTTAGGCACTGGTGCTGGTGCCACAACACTGCAACCCCTCACAGATACTCTAGTTGGAGCGCAGCAACGAGCCCTGCTGCAAAGTATTGCATTAAAAATTGTAATTACATGCCCCTGTTAAACAGGGGCTGAAAAATTGGGCCTTAGGCACTGGTGCCACAACACTGCAACCCCTCACAGATACTCTAGTTGGAGAGCAGGAACGAGCCCTGCTGCAAAGTATTGCATCGAAAATTGTAATTACATGCCCCTGTTAAACAGGGGCTGAAAAATTGGGCCTTAGGCACTGGTGCTGGTGCCACAACACTGCAACCCCTTACAGATACTCCAGTTGAGCGCAGCAATGAACCCTCCTGCAAAATATTGTATCAAAAATTGTAATTACACGCCCCTGTTAAACAGGGGCTGAAAAATTGGGCCTTAGCCACTGGTCGCGGCGCCCAGAACCAAAAATGTTCTTACAAGATATCAGCATGATCATTGA
The DNA here is from genome assembly GCF_042186555.1 of Aquarana catesbeiana. NCBI lineage: Eukaryota > Metazoa > Chordata > Amphibia > Anura > Ranidae > Aquarana > Aquarana catesbeiana. The sequence goes on from NC_133324.1 coordinate 739,922,042, forward strand.
GGAGGAAGAGGATAATCACTCGGCATAACAGGATAGTCACTCAGCATTAGCATAGGCAGTCTTGAAGGGATCTGACATTTCAAAAAAAAATTATTCGGTTACCCTGTCATCGGTTACAAAGCCTCCAGCAGCACTGAATGTGCGTTCCGAAAGAACGCTGGATGCAGGACAGGCCAGTAGCTCAATTGCATACTGTGCAAGCTCTGGCCAGTGATCCATCCTCAGAACCCAGTAACCCAGAGGATTTTCGGTGGGAAAGGTGTCCAAGTCAGATCTTGCCCCGAGATATTCCTGCACCATGTAAAACAGACGCTGGCGATGGTTGCTGGAACCGATCATACCTTGGGGCTGCGGACTAAAAAATTGTCTGAACGCATCGGTCAGACGGCCAACTTCTCTACCGCTCTTTCTTTGACTGACCGAAACCTCAGCAACACGTTGTCCAGAAACAGGAGTTTGTAACCTCCCAGTCTCTGGTAACGCGTTGCACAGACCATTCTGCAAGGCCTACCGAAGATGTTTCATCCTCTGCTCCCTCTGCGATGGCAAGATAAGGTCCGCAACCTTACCCTTGTAACGTGGATCAAGGAGGGTTGCCCGCCAGTTTTGATCCCTCTCTTTGATACCACGAATACGAGGGTCCTTCTGTAGGCTTTGCAGGATCAGGGAGGCCGTGCAGCGTAGGTTTGCTGAGGCATTCGGTCTGGAGTCCTCTGGGTCACTAAGGACGACATGATCCGCAGCCACCTCCTCCCAGCCACGTACAAGTCCATGGGTTTCTTGGCATTGTAAATGATCTCTTAAAGACTGCTGCTGATGCTGAGTGCAAGGCTCCACCTCCATGCTGACACAATCCTCCTCCTCCTCTTCCTGTGTGATCGGTGGGCACGCAGGAACACTGTCCGTATAAAGGGGGCCTTGAGAGCTAAGGAAGTCCTCCTCTTCCTGCCTCTGTTCTACCTCAAGTGCCCTGTCCATAATTCCATGCAGCATGTGCTCCAACAGGTGGACAAGAGGGACAGTGTCACTGATGCATGCACTGTCACTGCTCACCATCCTCGTGGCCTCCTCAAATGGTGACAGGACAGTGCATGCATCCCTGATCATGGCCCAATGGCGTGGGGAAAAAAAAACGCTCCCCTGACCCTGTCCTGGTGCCATAGTCGCACAGGTACTCATTGATGGCCCTCTGCTATGTGTGCAGCCGCTGCAGAATGGGCAATGTTGAGTTCCACCTGGTGGGCATGTCACAGATTAGGCGCTTCGTGGGCAGGTTAAATTTCTTTTGGAGGTCTGCCAGCCTAGCACTGGCATTATATGCCCGGCGGAAATGCACACAGACTTTCCTGACCTGCCTCAGGACATCCTGTAAGCCCGGGTACCTGCCCAAGAAACGCTGCACCACCAAGTTAAGGACGTGAGCCAAACAGGGCACATGGGTCATTTGTCCCTGTCGGAGGGCAGAGAGGAGGTTGGTGCCATTGTCGCAAACCACCATTCCTGCCTTATGTTGGCGTGGCATCAACCACCTCTGAACTTGCCCCTGCAGAGCTGACAGAATCTCTGCTCCAGTGTGGCTCCTGTCCCCCAAGCACACCAGCTAAAGCACCGCATGGCATCTTTTGGCCTGCGTACTTGCATAGCCCCTTGAACGACTACGGATCACCGCTGATTCCGAGGACAAAGCACAGGAAGAGGCCATGGAGGAAGAAGAAGAGGAGGGGGTGGAGGAGAGAGGTGTGTCAGAATCACCAGTACTGGCATTTTGGAGGCGTGGTGGCAGAACAACCTCCAACACTACTGCATCTTGTCCTGCATCCTTCCCATCTGCCAGCAGAGTCACCCAATGTGCCGTGAAACTTAGGTAACATCCCTGTCCATGCCTGCTGGACCATGAGTCAGCAGTAATATGCACCTTACCGCTGACCGCCCTGTCCAGCGAGGCCAAGACATTGCCTTCCACATGCCCGTAGAGAGCCGGAATCGCCTTCCGTGAGAAAAAGTGGCGTTTGGGAATCTGCTACTGAGGAACTGCACATTCCACAAACTCACAGAAGGGGGCAGAGTCTACCAACTGAAAAGGTAGCAGTTGAAGTGCTAGCAATTTTGCCAAGCTAGCATTCAACCGCTGAGCATGTGGATGGCTGGGAGCAAACTTCTTTCTGCGGTGCAGCAGCTGGGGCAGGGAAATTTGCCTGGTGCAATCTAACGTCGGTGTAGCGATAGTAGATTTCCCACAAGTACTTGGCTGTGACACACCTAATTCTACACCTTCATTCCTCTCAGTGCAGGTCTCAGAGAGGACTGAAGGTATAGTGGGGTTGGAGATCCCAGCTGATGAGGAGCAAGGAGAGGTCCTCTTTGCTCTTTGGTGTGGGTCTTTTAGGTATGCTTGCCAAACGAACTGCATGGCAGGTCAACATATGTCTGGCCAAGCATGTGGTGCCCAAGCGGGAGATGGTTTGACCACGCGAGATACGCTTGAGACATATGTTGCAAATAGCAGCGGTGGGATCTGATGCACTTGTCTCAAAAAAGGCCCACACCAAAGAACTTTTGGAATAACATGCAGAGACAGCAGCGCCCTGCACATGCGGAGCTCCGCGGTGTGATGCAGTCAGTGTGCTGTCCTTAGGCTGGCCCCTGGAGGGCATCCTGCCTCGTTGGTGATGTGCCTCCCCCTCCTCCTCCCTCCTATTAGGCACCCACGTGGAGTCAGTGACCTCATCATCCCCTCCCTCCTCATCACTGGAGCAAACCTGGCAGTATGCTGCAACAGGGGGAACATGACTGCCAGATTGCTGTCTTTCTTGGGCACCCCCTCTGTCTGGGCTCACATTACTGCCTTCCTCTAGCTGAGTACCATCATTGGAGCCTTAAAAACGCTGGGCATCCTCCTGGAGCATGTACCCAACACTGTGGTCAAACAGTTCCAGGGACTCCTCAGGAGGACATGGTGGGGCTAGGGAAGGAGTCACTGATGCCATTTAGCCGAGGGAAGAGGCCACGTTGGCAGCTGCTTTGCCAGGGAAAGTATCCTGAGTCTGAGGAGGATGAGGACGATGAGGACTGCTTGGTCATCCACTCGACCAAGTCTTCCACATGTTGCGGCTCAACACGGCCAGCTGCTGAAAAAAAGGCCAAGCGTGTCCCACGGCCACGTGCTGATGAGGATGCACCGTGTCCACGACCAGCACTGTTGCCCCTAGACACAGAGCCTGCTTGCCCTCTTTTATTGGCTTGTGACTGTCTGCCTCTCCTTGTTGGCCTTCCAGACATACTATTGGCCTGCAGTGAGCTGCACAAAACTGGGATGTATATATATATATATACATATATATATATATATATATATATATACCGATTATACTGCAGCTAGCAGAACCAACTGCCTGCCTGTAGTATTATTAGTATGATAACACCTGCACTTATCTTCAGGTAGCTATACTGTAGGTGTAACTGTGCAGGGTACACAGTACAGTAACTGGAAATACTTCAAGATAGTAGAGCACCTGGCTGCAGGTAGCTATACTGTAGGTGCAACTGTGCGGGATACACAGTACAGTAACTGGAAATACTTCAAAGAGCCTACACAAGCACCTGGCTGCAGGTATCTATACTGTAGGTGCAACTGTGCGAGGTACACAGTACAGTAACTGGAAATACTTCAAAGAGCCTACACAAGCACCTGGCTGCAGGTAGCTATACTGTAGGTGCAACTGTGTGGGGTACATAGTACAGTAACTGGAAATACTTCAAAGAGCCTACAAAAGCACCTGGCTGCAGGTAGCTATACTGAAGGGGCAAAATGTTCTCTCTCTCCCGCTCCGGAGTCTATACTTTTAATACAAGAAAGTATTTTGCTAGCTTTAAAACTGCATCTTGGCATTGCATGCTATTAGGCCTATGATCTTCCAGAACAATCTTTTTCCATCATTGACCCCCTCCAGCTGATCACCTCCTAGTATGTAGATATGTGCATTCGTTATCGTCCGAATGCATTTTCGTCCGAATTTCGGGGATTTTCATGTTTGTTTTAACAAAACGATAACAAACGCGCAGAATCCGAAATCCGAAAGATCCAAAATAAAAAAAATGCTTTCGTATCCATTATATTTTCGTATCATTGTGACAACAGTTCGATATAGACAGAAGATTCGACATGACGGTGACAATAGCGAACCTGCCGAATGTGCCTAACCTAACTCTATTAGTCCAAGATTATTCGACATAGAGAGAAAAGATTCAGCATTATAGAGACAATAGTAAAAGAGCTGTTTGTGGTCAACATGAAGATTCAACGAAGCAGCTAAAAACATTCAATCGCTGCAAGCGGACATTTATGGTCAAATGCTTCGCCCATAGGCTATAGAAGAATTCTAATGTTGTTTGACTAGTAATAATATTATATATATATATATATATATATATATATATATATATATATATATATATATATATATATATATATATATAATATATAATATAATTATAATTATTACTAGTCAAACAACATTAGAATTCTACTATAGCTTGTGGGTGAAGCATTCGACCTGGAAATGTACGAGCGCGGCGTCATACAGTTTAGCTGCTTCGTCGAATCTTCTTAGAACATCTGAAAGACACCATAAGCCTTCAATTGACAGATTCAACCTTAATGAATTCGGATTTTCATACGAATGCATTTTTTAATGAAACTACATAAATAAAAACGAATTTCGTAAGTAACTAAATACATTTATTTTTTTGACGAAACCGAAATTCCGAAACAAAATATTTCAGTGTGCACATGTCTACTTGTATGTATGACGCATGCATGTTTTTAGCCCTCAAGTGCAAACCTTAACATTTATCAACAATAAAGTTCATTTGCCACATAGTTGCCCAATTAAATAGTACATTGACGGTGGCTTGCAAGTTGGGGACATCCTGTAAGGACATAATTCAACTGCACAGCTCGGTGTCATCTGCAAACACTGAAATGGTACTTTTAATCCCAGATCCTATATCATTTATAGAAAAATAAAAATGAATGTGACCTGTCTCAACCTGGAACAACAACATCAGCATACCTCCATCCCTTAAAGTTATGCGAGAACAAAGAGAAGTGGGGTTGGGACTTTACATGAGGCATGTTGATGTGTATAATAATACATGGAGTATATATAAATAAAGTGAATTTCACAATCCCCTAGGGATAATTCATAATAATAATAAGCAAACTAAAACTGATAACAGTGAAACATTTATGATACAGAATGTAGTCATAAAGAATCAATGTATATAATCATAATAATAAATTTAATAGCGAATAATCAATAATAAATATATACAGATAATTGATACATGATTTACATGATATGTGAAATTGATAAAGATTGTAATATACAGTTATCAGGGCAAACTTATACTTGGCACCCATAGATGAATACTCAGCACGTTTCATGACCTGTTGCCAATCATCAGGAGCTGGATGCATGAATGAGCTAAAAAATAATAGATATACTATTAAATTATCTATAGGGTTCCACTATTCCCCATAGATGGGAAAGAGACTGAGAAGAAAAAGAGAAAAAGAAGAAGCACTTTCAGTATTACTTACAAAGCAGCCCATAAATTATGGCCAGCTCCAGCAAATGGGATAAAATGGTGGCCCGGCACAAATGGTCCCAACCAGGGGTTGAGGTGGGAGATCCTCTAGACAGGGCCCATAGGAAACAGTCGCCAGGGAGCGGGTCGGACAGTCACTACACAATGCCATATAGTGAAATGTGTGCATGATTGACATCTGCCTAAATCTGTGTTTAAATATAAAGTGAAATAATACTTAAAAGGGGGCGCACCATTAGAGCCCCCTTTTTTGGGACGGCGGTCACCCAGCCCTGGTGATAGTTTAGGTTAGAAAGTATTTAGTGTGCTGTGCCTTTAAATGCATACCTGAGTTGCAGGTGGCCCAATCAGATCCCAGGGAAGGTTCTGGTATTCCTGGGAGAAGTGATAAAAGGGGCTGCTGAGGGTCTGTACTTCCTCTTGCAGCAGCTGGACCTGGAAGAGAAAAAACTGCAGCCTGACCTGGAGAGCAAAGAGTGACTGACTTGCCTTTAAAACGGTTCTCTTTCCTGTCATTGCGAGCGGTGCGGATGGAAGACCTTGTGAGGGCTTTTGTGGAGAGAGCAGAGAGCCAGGGCGGAGAGGAATGGATGCGACGCTGCCTGGCACTGTCTGTCACAGAGGACAGTCAGCAGAACGCAGAGGTGAGAGAGGCTCAGCCAGTCCAGCCCTCACCTCAGAGAAGAGCAGGCGGAGCGTCCCTCCGGAACGTCTGGTGGCCGGAGGAGGAATGCATACCTGAGTTGCAGGTGGCCCAATCAGATCCCAGGGAAGGTTCTGGTATTCCTGGGAGAAGTGATAAAAGGGGCTGCTGAGGGTCTGTACTTCCTCTTGCAGCAGCTGGACCTGGAAGAGAAAAAACTGCAGCCTGACCTGGAGAGCAAAGAGTGACTGACTTGCCTTTAAAACGGTTCTCTTTCCTGTCATTGCGAGTGGTGCGGATGTCAGACCTTGTGAGGGCTTTTGTGGAGAGAGCAGAGAACCAGAGCGGAGAGGAATGGATGCGACGCTGCCTGGCACTGTCTGTCACAGAGGACAGTCAGCAGAACGCAGAGGTGAGAGAGGCTCAGCCAGTCCAGCCCTCACCTCAGAGAAGAGAAGGCGGAGCGTCCCTCCGGAGCGTCTGGTGGCCGGAGGAGGAGAAGAACAAGCCGCCGGGCGGATGCGTGCAGAAGAGAGGAGAAGGAAGCATGGCGGCGGTGCCCGGCAGACGGTCAGGACAGAAGAGGCGGACCTGCATTCAGTCGCTAGCCAGGAGGAGGGGAAGAGGACACTCGGCGCCACAAGAAGAGCGACAGGAGAGGACTGAGCTGCCTGTGTCTGCTGCAGGCTCTCAAGCAACAGCTACTCCTCAGTGGTCGGCTCCTCAGAGTGACCTGGTCCCAGGTGCACTGTTCCACAGCCTACAGACAAGCATGAGTGTCCCAGCGGGGGAGGTGTCATCAGCTGGGCAGGGTGAGTTACAAAAATCCACTGTGAATGATATCTTGGGTTACCTGTCAGCTATCTCTCATGCTATCTCTGCTGCTGGTATCGCCTCTCCTATTCTTCCTCCTTCTCTGGCTGTCTCCCCCTCTGGGTCTGACTCTGCTAGCTTTAAAATCTCTGCACCTGTAAATGTCCCTGCTCCTGTGTCATTTACTCAGTCAGGCAGTACACACATTGGGGATGCACACATGCACACTCTTGTTAGGGATATCTTGTCAGTCCCTGAGGCATGTTTAAAAGGGGTTATGCCTTGTGAAATTTCTCCTTTGGGGTACCATCTCCCTTCGGCAGTTAAAGAAAAAATCTGGCGGGGAGATTTTGTGGAAGTTTTATCTCTTCTTCCCACTGCAAAAGAATTTAATTTGAAATCAGATAAAAAAGGGGAGCAGGAGGAAGATAGGCGCAGAACGGTACCACGATAATTGGTTACAGGCATTTTTTGTTTTTGCAAGCGTTCTGGTCGAGAAGCACCCGGAATTGAGCGGGGGGTTTGTTCCAGCACTTGGACCACGTCTTGGAGGCTTACAAGAATTTTGGAGGTCTGGGCTGGTACGCTTATGATGAGTCTTTTCACCAGAAGCTAGCGGTCCACCCATCTTTAAGATGGGGAATGAAAGACGTGGGCCTATGGCTTAATTTAATCTTGCCTCAGAGAGCGCCTAGTATGCGGCAGTTCCCTGCTAATCCGGGTACTCAGGTTTCGCCAGGGTATCGCAGGGGTTGGTGTTTTTCGTTCAATGAGAGTCAGTGTCATTTTAATACTTCTTGTAAGTATAGACATGAGTGCTCTTTTTGCGCAGGGCCCCATCCTGTGGTGAAATGTTTTAGGAAAACAGCGGTGGGGGTCCCATCTCAGCGCGATATTTTTCCCAAGAGCCTGCATGCCAGTGAGGCTGGAAAACATGCGCCCCTGGCTGAATCTATACCCAAGCAGGGAGAAAGCGCTTTTACTAAAAGAAGGGTTTTCTTTTGGTTTTCCTCTCCCTTCTTTTACTGGCTCTGGTTGTACTATTGTGGATAATCTGAAGTCAGTTAGGCAGTTTCCTGAAGTAGTGAGGGAAAAAGTTTCCAAAGAAATTGCAGAAGGTCGCATGGCTGGCCCGTTTAAATTCCCCCCTTTTAGCGATTTTCGCATCCCACCGCTAGGTGTGGTCCCCAAGAGGGAACCAAATTCATTTTGTTTAATACAGCATCTTTCTTTCCCGAAAGGGGGCTCGTTGAATGACGAGATTGACGATTCGCTGTGTTCAGTCGCTTATGCGACTTTTGATGAAGCAGTGGGCAAAATTAAAGCATGCGGGCCGGGGGGCATTGTTGGCAAAAGCCGATGTGAAGTCGGCTTTCAGGCTCTTACCCATTGCCCCGGCAGCTTTCAGTTCTTTGGGTTTTTATATTGACGGGTTTTATTTTTTTGACAAATTTCTTCCTATGGGATGTTCTTTGTCTTGTACATATTTTGAAACTTTTTCTACTTTCATTCACTGGGTTATGTGTTTTGAGTCTGGTCAGGATTCGATTGCACACTACCTAGATGATTTTTTGTTTATCGGCTCGGCAAATTCTGACATCTGTTCTCGTCTTCTGCAGTTATTTGTGGTTGTTACAGAACATTTTGGGGTTCCTCTGGCTGCCGAGAAAACTCGTTATCCTGCAACTTCCATGGAGTTTTTAGGTATATTGATCGATACCGAGGTGGAAGAATTTAGTTTGCCGCAGGCTAAGGTAGACAAGATGAGGAACCTTATTGCAGTATTTTTGCGGAGACGTAAGTGTTATTGAAGGAGATGCAGTCATTATTAGGTCTCCTGGCTTTTGCTGGAAAAATCATGCCAGTTGGGAGGATTTTTTCTAGGAGATTGTACATGGCAACTGCAGGTTTGAAATCTCCTTTTGCTCACATCCGTTTAACGGCTTCCCTCAAAGATGATTTGGTAGTGTGGGCTGATTTTTTGGCGACTTTTAATGGGCGTTCCATTTTTTCAATCAGATTTTATCTTTGCTCCTGATTTTCGTCTGTTCACTGACGCAGCAGGCTCCAAGGGTTTTGCGGCAATTTGGGGATCGCATTGGAGCTGTGGGGCTTGGCCGGAGGCATGGATTCGAATGAAGGCTACTAGGAACGTCGTGCTGTTAGAGCTTTTTCCAGTTTTAGTTGCCGTGGCGCTTTGGGGAGAGTTTTTTGCCAACCGGCGGATTCTGGTAGAAACGGACAATAAAGGGGTCCTCTTCGCTGTCAACTGTCTTTCTTCCAGCTCTCTCTGGGTGGTTAAGATTTTGCCGCATTTTTTTTTTTTTTTTTTATGTTTAAAATTTAACATTTGGATCAAGGCGAAGTACACGCCGGGGGTTTTGAATAATCTGGCTGACTCTCTTTCCCGTTTCCAGATGCAGCGTTTTCGGGAGCTGCTCCCAGGGGCGGACGCGGAAGGAACGCAATGCCCGGCGTACTTGTGGGAGCTAATTTAGCGGGAGTGATGGATGCCATTAAATGCTCAGTTTCTTCCCGTACGTGGGCAGACTACTCCGTGGCTTGGAGGAAGTGGATGCTATTCGCTGGAAATGCGGGTTTTGATTGGGAGTCTCCCGAGGAGCAGGCTGTTTTGGCCTTTTTGGCTTTTCTAATGGAAGGCCAGCCCTCTTATGGTTCTCTGGCTAAGACCCTGGAATAAGAGGTTTGCGGTGGCAACATTTATTTTTTCATTTGTCTCAGTTACATCAGGTTTGGCCACCGCCTTCAATTTTGATAGTCCATCTGGAAGGCAATGATTTGGGTTCAGTTCGTACTTTAGACCTTTTATTTATGATTAAACAGGATCTGTATAGGTTCCATTTGACTTCCCCGGGTACGATTATGGTATTTTCAGAAATTGTTCCCCGTTTCGCTTGGCTGTCTTCCCCGTTTTCCAAAGTAATGGAGAAGATGAGGAAGAGGGTCAATCGGGCGTTGGCAAAATTTATGCCACTTTTGGGGGGATTTTCTTATAGGCACGTGGATCTGGAAGGGGGCATCCCAGGTTTTTATAGGCAGGATGGGGTCCACCTTTCAGATGTAGGTGCAGATATCTTTAATCTTGGCTTGCAAAGCAGCATTGAGAGGGCCGCGTATTTGGGGTAGGCTGGCCTGGTTGCACAAGTCCGGCTGGTGGGGACGTATTTCTTTGTAAATAAAGGTTGAGTAGCCCGTGTTCTGAAAACTGGGCAAAGGTTTTGCTGTTTAATATTTAATTTCATTTGGAAAATTGGAATTATTATGTTTATTCATATGAATTTTTTTGTAACCAATAAAATTACCGCGGCCATTTTTTGCCATATATGATGTATGTGTGTTTTTTTCCTATTAATAAGTTTTTATGGTGGTACCTGGGGAACTAAGGTTAGGGGCAAGGTGTGGCCTGCTGTCCCATACTTAAAAGGGGGCGCACCATTAGAGCCCCCTTTTTTGGGACGGCGGTCACCCAGCCCTGGTGATAGTTTAGGTTAGAAAGTATTTAGTGTGCTGTGCCTTTAAATGCATACCTGAGTTGCAGGTGGCCCAATCAGATCCCAGGAAAGGTTCTGGTATTCCTGGGAGAAGTGATAAAAGGGGCTGCTGAGGGTCTGTACTTCCTCTTGCAGCAGCTGGACCTGGAAGAGAAGAAACTCCCTCCCTCCCTCCCCGTTGCGGTGTATTTTATGTGGTTGGGTCACCCTGGATTCCGGGGGGGACGTATTTCTTTGTAAATAAAGGTTGAGTAGCCCATGTTCTGAAAACTGGGCAAAGGTTTTGCTGTTAAATATTTAATTTCATTTGGAAAATTGGAATTATTATGTTTATTTATATGAATTTTTTTGTAACCAATAAAATTACCGCGGCCATTTTTTCCCATATATGATGTATGTGTGTTTTTTTCCTATTAATAAGTTTTTATGGTGGTACCTGGGGAACTAAGGTTAGGGGCAAGGTGTGGCCTGCTGTCCCATAAGAAGCAGTCAATGAAAATGATGAAATATATAGAAAAAAACTGTGCTATACCATAGATTAAATGTGAAAATACATAAATGAATCATACATGTCATGAGATGATGAAATATGAATCTAAAAAATTCCTCTTATGGAATACCAACATTAAAGAAATCAGAAAAGTGCAATGATCAAATAAAGGATCAATGACAAACAATGCAAATAGAGCTGTGAATCAATATATGCATATCAGAGTTCATGAGTGATCTTGACTGAAGAAAATCAGAAACCTCTAGGCAAAGTGAAGAAAGTCCCAAAGAAAAGCCCCTCAATATTCTACGGAGAGGACTTGTTTGTGAAAACTGCATTAAAACACTGCTCACAGTGATCCTTCACCACATAGATTTTGCGCTTACCACAAAGCAAGCAGTAAAAGCTTGTGTGCAGACCCAAAACAGGGATATCCAGCTGGTAGTGGAGCTTGTCTGTATGCAGCGTGACTGCGGGAGTGCAATAGGAGATCCACCCACTCGAGCTCAGAGGCATATAAACAAAGGAGAAATGGCCATAGCGTAAATCTGATAGGACATTTATTAAAAAAAGGTAGAAAACTTACATAAAATAGGATAAAAAGAGCAATTCGCCAGCCGGTGTAGCGAGCGTCTGTTCACAATAGGATCGTGATCCTAATGAGCTTCCTTTAAATAGCCCTTCTGGTGCCAAGAGTGATTGTGTCAGTGCGCATGTTCGTGAATTCTGTTTGTGTTCATGAATTCTGGCACCCATGTGCACACCTGTTAGCCATTCTTCGGGACATACCATGCGAATGTGCACATCTACGTGCCAGATGTCTCACAGGGATTCCCTGACAGTTACTTGAACCATATTGCAGGATTTGGCAACTGTGAGAAATATACAACACTGCCCCTTTAAATTTATTATTATTATTATACAGGATTTATATAGCACCGACAGTTTACGCAGCGCTTTACAACATTAGGGCATTTCTTCTGTACACATTGGTATTAATAATGAAATTAAAAATTCCTTTAAATTATGTGACTAAATGCAACCGTTAAAGTGCCAGCGCAAAACATAAATAACATAAAATAAATACAATGTATTAGAGCTGCTGCTGTGATAAGATATTTATAGATCTCTTGTGATAACTGCAAAGAACACACAGCACTGCCCCTTTAGATATCATCCATATACAATGGTACTTAAGTCCAACAATATTTTAAGTCCTTCAAAAAATTTAGTGCAATCCTTAAAGTGCCGGTGCATAAAACTTGCTCTTTCATAAAGTGATGAATCCACAGTGCTGTGCTCCCCTCTCGTGTCCCCACTCACCAGAAATATCAGGAACAAAGCGTTTAGGGAACACCTCCATGTGGGGTAACTGGATGTGCTGTTAATTCAATGTTTTTCCTTCACTCCTCTATGTCTCATGTTAATTCCAATTGATTAATCCATGCCATGAAATTATAGAAGAATAATTCAGTAGTTTAAACAGAGCATGTAGACAGGTAATATCCGCTGCCTTGGCGTGCGTTCCAACTGCCAGATGTACTACACTAGGACGCGCGCGCTTGATGCATTTCGCCCTTTCCATTCAGTGTCTTCAGAAGCACTTTATGAAAGGGCAAGTTTTATGCACCGGCACTTTGAGCATTGCACTGTTTTCATCACTTGAATTTAATATTTTTTTGAAGGACTTAAATATTTTTGGACTTAAGTACAATTGTATATGGATGATTTTTAAAGAGACAGCGCTGTGTATATTCCAGGATTTGCTTGTCTTCAGCTGAGATTACTTGCAATAATTAAAGACTTTACATAAAGTACCAGAAATCTTTAATTAAGGTCTCTATGTTATATAGTTTGAATACCATGTCATAGATATAATATTTACCATTGTAAGAGAACATACCAGTTAGCCTTCAAAAAAATAAAACAGCTAGCAACAGTGCTATGGCAGCTAAAGGCATCCAGTGCATCCCTGTGCCTTTAAGGAGGTGTGGGTTCCCTCTAGGCCAGTGTTAATTTTGGTAGCAAATTTCAATTCAGTTTTAGTCTTATGTCGCGTACACCAGAGTGGATTTTCCGTCTGAAAAATCTTGGATGGTTTTTCCGACGGAATTCCGCTCAAGCTTGGCTTGCATACACACGGTCACACAAAAGTTCGCTGAACTTTCGACCGTCAAGAATGCGGTGACGTACAACACTACGATGAGCCAAGAAAATTAAGTTCAATGTTTCCGAGCATGCGTCGAATTGTTTCCGAGCATGCCTAGGAATTTCGGAAGTGGTACAGACGATCGGAATTTCCGATCAAAACTTTTTCCGACCAAAAAATTGAGAACCTGCTCTCAATCTTTTGCTGGCTGGAATTCCGCCAGCAAAAGTCCGATGGAGCATACACACGGTCGCATTTTCCGACTAAAAGCTCTCATCGGACTTTTGCTAGCGGAATTTCCGATCATGTGTATGCGGCATTAGTCTTTTGACTAAAATGGCATTTTAGTTTTAGTCCCATTTTAGTCTTCTGCAATTGTTTTAGTTTTAGTCGTATTTAGTCGCCTAAATCTCCAGTACATTTTAGTTGACTAAAATCATTTTAGTCGATTAAAACTCATTTTAGTCATCTAAAATCTAATGGGTGAAGTTAAATTGTAATGCATTATTTAAGCATTTCTCTACAATTTCCAAACTCATTATATACTGCTGGAGTAAAAAATTGAATGTGTTATTATTTATGGTATTTAGGTTTCTACAGACTACAGACCAGTGTTAATTTTGCCGTCAAATTTCAGTTTAGTTTTAGTCATACTCTTTGACTAAAATGCCATTTTAGTTTTAGTCGTATTTTAGTCTTTTGACTAAAATTCCATTTTAGTTTTAGTCTTATTTAAGTCATCTAAATTGTTTTAGTTTTAGTCGTATTTTAGTCTGCTAAAATACTATTAATTTAGTCGTCGAAAATGCTTTAGAGCAACTTGGGAGACTTGGAAGACTCTGAAAATTATAGTTAGAACTGCAGTACACAGAGGAGCCTGGACACAGAGGAGCAGTACACAAAGGAGCCAGAGGAGATTACGCATACATTTGTAATCAAACAAACCCTAAGGTGAATTGTTAGAAATGGTCAAATTGTTCTTTTTGCAAGCTAGCTGGTAAGTGTGCTGGGAAATCTTTGCTTGTGATTACTTTACTTTAATTCAGTCTGTGAGCTGAATGAAATAAATCTAACGGAAAACTGAATTCACACAAATTATGGATGGATGAATCCCCTGTTAGGGCATTGTATTCTAACAGCCATAAGTGCTGGCTGTCAGTACGCTCTAAGGGCCCGTTCACATCTGTGCTCTTTTGCCATGCTAAAACGTACCTGCTGAGTGCATCAAAGGTGCATGTAAAATAGGGCCCTTATGGTTATTAGCTGCAGGAAATGTTCAGCTGACAGTGGCCCAGCTCCTTGGACTTTTTGATCCAACTGGGTCACTCACTATTAGATTTTTCTAACAGAAACATTGTATGGCCAGGTTCGCAGATAACATTGATATTCTATGTATCGTCCTCATACAATCTAGTGTGCGCATGTGTACAGTATGTGTGTACCAATGGTATTAGAGAATACTAATTAACAATAAAATGGAGACTTTGTGCTTTGCATTAGTGGTCTTTGGGCTAGGTATGCTTGTGTGTGTTTGATAAACACAATTACAGCTGTATTGCTGATTTTTTACCTCTGTTTGAACTATGGCTCAAACTGATCACATGGGTTTGAAAATTCCTGTTATTTTAAGACAATCATGTTGTTTTTTTTTTTTTTGTTTTTTTTACTTTTTCCAATAAACTTTTGACATTGAAAATAATTGGATTCATGCACACAAGTTATCATTTGTGTTTGCACAAAAAAGAAGTATGAGATACAATAAAAAAACAAAAACATACATACATACATACCTATGTATCATCTACAGTATCTCACAAAAGTGAGTACACCCCTCACATTTTTGTAAATATTTTGTTATATCTTATCATGTGACAACACTGAAGAAATGACACTTTTCTACAATGTAAAGTAGTGAGTGTACAGCTTGTATAACAGTGTAAATTTGCTGTCCCCTCTAAATAACTTAACACACAGCCATTAATGTCTAAACCGCTGGCAATAAAAGTGAGTACACCCCTAAATAAAAATGTCCAAATTGGGCCCAAAGTGTCAATATTTTGTGTGGCCACCATTATTTTCAAGCACTGCCTTAACCCTCTTGGGCATGGAGTTCACCAGAGCTTCACAGGTTACCACTGGAGTCCTCTTCCACTCCTCCATGATGACATTCCGGAGCTGGTGGATGTTAGAGACTGTGAGCTCCTCCACCTTCCGTTTGAGGATGCCCCACAGATGCTCAATAGGGATTTGATCTGGAGACATGCTTGGCCAGTCCATCACCTTTAACCTCCGCTTCTTTAGCAAGGCAGTGGTCGTCTTGTGTTTGGGGTCATTACCAATGTTGGAATACTGCCCTGAGGCCCAGTCTCTGAAGGAAGGGGATCATGCTCTGCTTCAGTATGTCACAGTACATGTTGGCATTCATGGTTCCCTCAATTAACTGTAGCTCCCCAGTGCCGGCAGCACTCATGCAGCCCCAGACCATGACACTCCCACCACCATGCTTGACTGTAGGCAAGACACACTTGTCTTTGTACTCCTCACCTGGTTGCCACCACACACACTTGACACCATCTGAACCAAATAAGTTTATCTTGGTCTCATCAAACCACAGGACATGGTTCCAGTAATCCATGTCCTTAGTCTGCTTGTCTTCAGCAAACTGTTTGCAGGTTTTCTTGTGCATCATCTGTAGAAGAGGCTTCCTTCTGGGGCGACAGCCAGGCAGACTAATTTGATGCAGTGTGCGGCGTATGATCTGAGCTCTGACAGGCTGACCCCCCACCGCTTCAACCTCTGCAGCAATGCTGGCAGCACTCATACGTCTATTTCCCAAAGACAACCTCTGGATATGACGCTGAGCACGTGCACTCAACGTCTTTGGTCAACCATGGTGAGGCCTGTTCTGAGTGGAACCTATCCTGTTAAACTGCTGTATGGTCTTAGAGAAAAAGATTTGGGAGACGTGGCACTTTGAATTTAAATACATATAGTACCGCAATGTTTTTGTAAAAAAATATATATTTTATTAAGATACATGAAAAAAGATTAACCGATTCCTGACCTGCCACCGTAGCTATACTGTGGCAGGTTGGCTCCCCTGCGCAAGCCGTCGTAGCTGTACGTCGGCTCTTTAAGACACCTCCGGCGGCATGCACGAAACGTGTCCTCTGAGCCGATGCGAGTATCCGGCTGGCACGATGACCACCGGGCACCCGCGATTTCTCGTTACAGAATGAGAACGGCGATATATGTGTGTAAACACACAAATCCGGTTCTCTCAGGGGAGATGAGACAGATCATGTGTTCATACTAAGTATGAACACCGATCTCTCTCTTTCCCTAGTCAGTCCCTTCCCCTCTACAGTTAGAACACACCTAGAGAACACAGTTAACCCCTTGATCGCCCCCTAGTGTTAACCCCTTCCCTGCCAGTGTCATTTATACTGTAATCAGTTCCTTTTTCATAGCACTGATCTCTTTATAAATGTCACTGGTCCAAAAAATGTGTCAAAAGTGTGCAATTTGTCCGCTGCAGTATCGCAGTCCCGATAAGAATCGCAGATCACCGCCATTACTAGTAAAAAAAAAAAAAAATAATAAAAATGCCATAAATCTATTCCCTATTTTGTGGATGCTATAACTTTTGCGCAAACCAATCAATATACGCTTATTGCGATTTTTTTTTTTACCAAAAATATGTAGAAGAATACATATCGGCCTAAACTGAGGACATTTTTTTTTTTACATTTGGGATATTTATTATAGCAAAAAGTAAAAGATATTGTGTTTTTTTCAAAATTGTCGTGCTTCTTTTGTTTATAACACAAAAAATAAAAACCGCAGAGGTTTGGTGAAATAACACCAAAAGAAAGCTTTATCTGTGGGAAAAAAAAGAATGTCAATTTTGTTTGGGTACAGCGTTGCACGACCGCGCAATTGTCAGTTAAAACGACGCAGTGCTGTATTGCAAAAAATGGCCTGGTTATTGAGCAGCCAAATCTTTCAGGGCTAAAGTGGTTAAATAGCAATTATATACAATACATCCACATCCATTTTAGGTAGAGAAGGATACGTTTTGATGTTGTAATGCTGTAGTTCACGCTTGTATTCTACATGTTTTGCTGTAAGGCTTCTTCAGGAACAGCGTGGAATTTTATCTACTAAATAACAAAGTATACAGTACATATCAAAAAATTTTATTACACTTTACAAAGTACAATATACAGAAAGAAAAAGAAACAACATGATTAAATGTGTGCAAATGGATGTGCCCACCCACCCAACAGCGCTCCCAAATATCTGGTTCCTACCTCATGATGCTGAGGATCTGGGACCAGATGGCCTCTGTATATAATGCTATTTTAATCTTTTTTTTCATGTATTTTAATAAAATATATATTTTTTTACAAAAAAAATCTGGTACTATATGTATGCAAGTAACAGTGCACCTTCAAAGTCCCACATCTCTCAAATCTTGTTCTCTATGTATATTTAGGGATGGTGGTGCCATATACTTTTTAAAATAGATTCTGGAACTGACTACATACACCTTTTGCTGTATGGTCTTGGACACCGTGCTGCAGCTCAGTTTCAGGGCCTTGGCAATCTTCTTATAGCCTAGGCCATCTTTATGTAGAGCAACAATTCTGTTTTGCCACCATGCTGAACTTCCAGTGACCAGTATGGGAGAGTGAGAGCGATAACACCAAATTTAGCACACCTGCTCCCCATTCACATCTGAGACCCTGTAACACCAATGAGTCACACCGGGGAGGGAAAATGGCTAATTCAGCCCAATTTGGACATTTTTATTTAGGGGTGTACTCACTGTTGTTGCCAGAGGTTTAGACATACACACTCAGTATTTACATACACAGTATACACATAAATATACACACAGTATACACACAGTATACACATACATATACACACAGTACACATACACAGTATACACATACATATACACACAGTACTCACACACACACAGTATACACATACATACGTACACAGTATACATATACACACAGTACACACACACAGTATACACACATACAGACACACGCAAGTATACACACAAACACACAGTATACACATACATATACACATACATATACACAGTATACACATACATATACACACAGTATACACATACTTATACACACAGTACACACACACAGTATACACACATACAGATACACACACAGTATACACAGACATGCACACAGTATACACACAGACACACAGTATGTAAATGCATATACTCAAACATACACACACAGTATACACACACCTATACACAGGCGCCACTCTAAGTGCAGTATGACAGTATATTTTATTTCACAAATAGAAATGGGTACTCACAAGAGTAAAATGGTAACATGCATTTAGGCACAATTTGCCAAACATCCGTGAAGTCGGCGAATCCATGGGGCCGCTTGCTGGGGGCTCAGAGTGGGTTGCGCTGGTGATCGCCGACACTTCCTGGGTATGGAACACACACAGAGGGAGCCGAGGGATGCCGTCACTTCCGGGTGGAGGAGAACCAATAGGCGACGTGTTTGCAGAGCATGCGCTCCTTCTTCAGGCCTAACGGGGGCTATGTTGGATGAGGGCTTATAAGCACAGGAGTTATTGCTACTGGGTCCTAGAGTCCCGCAGTTATATGCATATATACACACATTTTTTTTCCCTCCCTAATGTGGATTTATATGGAGAGAGCTGGGCAGATGGGGATATGAGACTGCCTGACTAATTGAGCATATAGGATAAAGAACTGAATAGAAGCATTAAAAACATTTAGAACACTCTTATGAGATTGGCATTATAATACAGCACATAACAGGGAAACACACACTTGTATACACGTGCACATAGGGCCAGTACAAGGGGTGGGCGGGAGGGGCACTTACCCTGGGCGGGGTCTGTGGTGAAGGGGTGCACTGAGAGCTTCTGTTGCTGCTCCTGTCTCACTGACAGGAGTGATTGTGCTTTTTATCCACCGCAGGATCTACTGATTCCCCGACTTCTCCGTTCATCCAACTGTGCCTTATCTGCAGCTATGTGAAAAAATGCATTATAAATAAGCGATCAGGAAATTTACACAGTAGGATATCCTTTACATTTCCTATTTTCGGCACTTTTTTTCACTTTTTGCATTATATGTACCCGTGGTATACACACCCCTCATGTATCTAGTGGTTGCAAATTACCTCTTAATAAGAGCAGCGCCATATCTATCCTTCCCCTTTTTTCATATTTTTCTAGATTTACCTTAGTGTAAATTTATTGACAGAGGCTGCAGTTCTTCACATATTTTACATTTAACTTCCATTTGTACCATAAGCACGGGAGTCAAATCTTTCATTATCTGCAGCTATGTATTACCCTATCCTCCAGCAAGCTACACTCCTGCCCCCAACTTGCTCTCCTTCCTGGGATACTTCTTCCCTCACTTGGTCTGGTCTGGTTTATCTGAGCTCTGCTCTCTCTCTCTCTCTCTCTCTCTCTCTCTCTCTCTCTCTCTCTCTCTCTCTCTCTCTCTCTCTCTCTCTTGATTAAGTCAGCACCAATCCTCCTCACTCCTCTGCTCTGTTTATTTTTCCCTTCTTATCATATCTGCTGTCCCCTCCATAAATCTTCACTGCATAGTACACATGTCCTGCAGCCTCCTGTCTCAGCTCTGGGCATTCCACAAAGCCCCCTGTCTGACACCCTTTTCATCCCAGTTTGCTTTTAGCTCTTCTAACTTTCCTGTTCCCATGATGTGGCCTAGCACATTCTCTGCACACCACCATTACTTTGCTCTTCATTAACATATACTCTTACCACCCCGGCCTCCTCACCGATTTACTCCTTTCTAATAGCAAATTCACACTGGTGAGCCGTAGTTTGGCCGCAGCGTGATTGTATGTGCAGTTTATCAACGGTTTTAGGTGCGCTCCCATTAAATTCTATTAGACTGTGTGTTTTCATGAAAGCAAATCACAGTCTTGCATGCAAGACTGATCTTTGATGCATGTTCAGAAAATGCACAGTTCAATAGAATTCATCAGGAGTGCACCTAAAACTGCAGGTAAACTCCACATACCCACTATAAGGCTAGGTTCACATGCTTACATGTCAAGAATGTTAGGTTCACGTACTTACATGTCAAGAATGTGCACAAAATTGTGGCTTTCCTGACAAACACATGTAGCGCTGGTAGATTTTCATCTACCGCTTATAGGTAAATTTAGTGGGTTATCTGTTTTATACATAGTCAGATTTAGCCTCTGTTCCAGTTTGGCTGTGTTGCATGTAGTTTCACACTATGCCTGTGGGTGTCATTGTCGCCATAGGTCGGTGTTGGAAAGGCAACGCGCTGAAGCGTATGGGTGCTCTTCTGTCCCGGAGATAACGCGGTGGAGGTGGTCCTCCGACTTGCATTCTGGGAGAGGGTATTTATGGGACAGTTGCCATGATTAAGGGTTTTTTTCCGCTCCATCTGCTGGCCCTCCTGGCCGACAGGTATGCGTTAGGAGTACTGCAGCGTGGTCCTCCGACCGTGAGGACCACGTTGCTGCAGCGTGTGGGTGGGCCCAGAAGCCTGTCTGGGGCCTACCACAGTGGTGAGGGAATGATCCTGTGCTGTCTGTCCTACGGGAAGAAGCTGGACAACTGAGAAGATCCCAGGGGAGGACCCGTCATGGAATGATCATGCAGACTGCTGGTCTGGAGAGGGGCCTGGTGACTCAGTTGGAGGACGCATCCTAAAGTTAACCAACTTTAACCTAGGTTAAAGTGCTGTGTTTACTGTCCATCGTAAACCATTACATCCTGTGGCAGAGGATCGTACAGGTTTCTATTCCATTCAAGTCTGTGGCAGAGACTTTTGTTCGTGCTGCGTGCCGGTTGCTAGGTTAATGAGAGAAACCT
This sequence comes from Aquarana catesbeiana, assembly GCF_042186555.1. NCBI lineage: Eukaryota > Metazoa > Chordata > Amphibia > Anura > Ranidae > Aquarana > Aquarana catesbeiana. Next base: position 739,943,176 of record NC_133324.1, read on the forward strand.
ATCCGGGCGGGCAAAGTTTCAACTCTAAAAGGAGTGTTTTCATCTACAAGATTCCAATTCATAATTCTACATCAAGAAAAGGTATTTGAACTTCCCTGCAACTCTTCTGCTACCTCTTTCCTGCTACTTCCTTCAGTTACTCTTTATTAAAGCATTGGAAAAGATACTCAAGTGTCTGGGGTCTACACTGTCTGGTATTAAACTCAACGGGACCCTAGACCCGGTTCTGGTGAAATTGAGGTAACAAAGGTGACGGTAACAGCCCGCTTTAAACCAGCAGCTCCACCGTGAGTTAGTGCTACATGTAGGGGCGTCGTCCGGGATTGTTAGCCGTCAACCTCCCGCAACTCTGAGAAGTATTTCACCGGGAGTTTATGTTAAAAGAGGTTTCTGGACTTTGTTACTTTTTCCAGGAAGAGAAGGGGTTAAATTGCAGGACTTTATTTCTGACTGCGTAGGCTGTGGGTGAGAAGTAAAAACCCGAGAGCTACGTGATCAGAGGAACAAGTGGGAGGAGCCTAATCTACTTGTTCCCGCATGGGACGCGTGTGTGTGTGTTGGCGCCAAAGGAGAAGAGAGGCCTCGTGATCGTGCTGAGAGGATCAGGGTGCAGCCATGTCTTCTTTTCCATTGGACCTAAGATGTTCCCTACAAGTACCGCTGCAGGTGCTATGCTGACCGGAACCCTGCTGACAGATACCGGCATTCATTTGAAACCGCAGGGGAGGTTTGTGCTATACACTGTTGGA